>NC_041391.1:568813519-568859861 GCF_002162155.2 Triticum dicoccoides
TGGATGTCTTCTGGTCCATAAAAATCCACAAAAAGTTTCGCGGTGTTTGGACTCTATTTGATATTGATTTCCTGCGATGTAAAAAACAAGCAGAAAACATCAACTTGCACTGGGCACTGGGTCAATAGGTTAGTCCCAAAAAATGATATAAAGTTGCTATAAAATGATTGTAAAACATCCAAGAATGATAATATAGCAGTATGAATACTTCATAAATTATAGATACGTTGGAGACGTATCAACATCCCCAAGCTTAATTCCTACTCGTCCTCGAGTAGGTAAATGATAAAAGAAATAATTTATGAAGTGTGAATGCTAGCAAATTGCATAAGTTTGATCAATGATAATTTCAATCACTTTTCCTAGCACCATAATAGCAATTCTTTCTCATAAAGCTCCTCATGTTAAAGTAGCAACCAATTCACATGTTAAGGTTTAAACAATGAATTCTATTGAAACTCAACAACCTGTATTCTTAGTCACGAGACAATTGCAATTCAACTTATTCAAAAGAGTCTAAGTTAGAGCTCCACATACTCAACCATCATATAGTCTTCTATGGTTGCTAACACTCAGCGCGTACACATGAGCAAAACGTTTCAACCATACACATAGAAAGATCGGGACTTATAATTTCGCCTCCCAGCATATTCACCTCAAGGGTGATGTCAACAATAATAACTCATGCTACCCATATCCAACTGGATATATATGCCTAGATCTTTCCTCACCACATGATGCTTGCCAAAAGAGAAAAATAAAAAGGAATAGGGAGAAAAACTTTGACTCTTGCATGAAAGTAAATACATAAAAGTAAAAAAATAGGCCCTTCGCAGAGGGAAGCAGAGGTTGCTATGCGCTTTTTGTTTGTATGCTCAATCCCTTAGTGCAAAAGAACGTCACGTTATATTGCCCCTTATGATAGCAACTTGTGCAGTCTGTCGCTTTTATTCTTTGCCATCACAAGTTCGTACAACGCTCGATTTTCTCTTACACTAAATGATCTAACACTTTTAGAAGCAATTTTTATTGCCTTATTGCACCGATGACAACTTACTTGAAGGATCTTACTCAATCCTGAGGTAGGTATTGTGGGCTCTTGAAAATAAGATTTGGGTTTAAGGGTTTTTGGATGCACAAGTAGTATCTCTACTTGGTGCGGAATTTTTGGCTAGCAAAGATGGGGGGCAAGCACCACATGTTGAAGGATCTATGACAATATAACTTCCATGTGAATATGAACAAACACAAATCATTACGTTCTCTTCCTTGTCCAACTCAACAATTTCGGCATATGATATTTTGATGGGGGATCACAATCACAAAAGATTTCCAAGATAGTGTATTTGCATGTGAAAGTTCTCTTCCTTATAATAATCATTCAGGAATTGCTTGTATGACCAATATTGTGATTGTCAAGCTTCAAAAGATTTCACTTTCTAAACCCAATGTGAAGCTACCACTAGGCATGATATGAACATATAATTTCAACTTCATGATATTCAACTCATTCAACAATTTACTCATAGGATATAAGTGAAGCACAAGAGTAAATGACAAACTACTCCAAAAAGATATAAGTGAAGATCATGTGAGTAGTTAAGTAAATGGGTAGCTAATTGAGGACTCTCTCTTATTTAAAACTTTCAGATCTAAGTATTTTATTAAAACATCAAGCAAAACAAAACAAAATGGCATGCCAAGAATAGCACAACCCATGTGAAGAAGCAAAAACTTAGGATCAACCGATACTAACCGATAATTGTTGATGAAGAAAGGTGGGATGCCTACCGGGGCATCCCCAAGCTTAGATGCTTGAGACTTCTTGAAATATTATCTTGGGATGCATTGGGCATCTCCAAGCTTGAGCTTTTGTGTCTCCTTAATTCCTTTTATACCACGGTTTTCGTAAATCTTAAAAACTTCATCCACACAAAACTCAACAAGAACTCGTGAGATAAGTTAGTATAAACCAATGCAAAAACCTTATCATTATATACTGTAGGAAATCACAAAAATTATTATTAAACATTTCATACTAAATGCCTCTGCATATTTAATACTCCTATCCTCAAATAGAATCATTAAACAAGCAGACATATGCAAACAATGCAAACATAACAACAATCTGCCAAAACAGTACAACCTGTAAAGAATGCAAGAGTATCAATACTTCTTTAACTCCAAATATTATGAAAATTTACCACACTGTAGAAAATTTATCAAATCTTACTGTACAAAAAGCTTCAACATTTTATCACATTCTTACTTTTCTCGGGAATTTTTGCAACATCGATAAACTTTCTGTTTTGAAACAACAACTCATATACTTGCAAAAAAAGCATGGTGAAGGCTATCCTTGTCATTTTTATTGAAATGAAAGATGAAAAACATTATTATAAATAAAATCAAGCAAATCAAAACAAAATAAAATGATGCTCCAAGAAAAACTCATATCATGTGACGAATAAAAATATAGCCTCAAGTGAGATTACCGATATTGTTGGAGACGAAAGAGGGGATGCCTTCCGGGGCATCCCCAAGCTTAGTTGCTTGGATCTTCCTTGAATATTAACTTGGTGTGCCTTGGGCAACCCCAAGCTTAGGATCTTGTCACTCCTTATTCTCCTCATACCGATATCTCACCCAAAACTTACTTCAATCACACAAAACTTAACGGAACTTCGTGAGATAGGTTAGTATGATAAAGAGCAAACCGTTTCACTTTGGTACTGTCAAAGACAAGATTCATAATTATTTCCACACAATAACTACTCTAGCATATCATTTCCACAATTTATATAGAGCAATATAAGCCATAGAAACTAGGAAACAAGCAAACTATGCATTGAAAACAAAATCTGTCAAAAACAGAACAATCTGTAGTAATCTGTACTCCAACCATACTTATGCTACTCCAAAAATTCTGAAATAATAGGAAAACATAGGGAATTTGTATATATATAACCTGTCAAAAAATTCAGATCAAAATCAAGTTCTAGTGAATTTTAAAAATTCCTGGACTGTGTGTAAAAGTTTCTGTTTTTGGACAGAATGAAGTCAACTATCATCCACACTATCCCAAAGGCTTTACTTGGCACTTTATTGAAACAAAAGCAATAAAACATGATTACTACAGTATCATAATCATGTGAACACACAAAAACAACAGGTAAAAATGTTGGGTTGTATCCCAACAAGCGCTTTTCTTTAATGCCTTTTTAGCTAGGCATGATGATTTCAATGATGCTCGCTTAAAAGATAAGAATTGAAACATAACAAGAGCATCATGAAACACATGAATAGCACATTTAATTCAAACCCACTTCCTATGCATAGGGATTTTGTGATCAAAAAATTCATGAGAGCAAGAATCAACTAGCATAGGAAGGCAAAACAAACATAACTTCAAGATTTTCAACACATAGAGAGGAAACTTGATATTATTGCAATTCCTACAAGCATAAGTTCCTCCATCATAATAATTTTCAGTAGCATCATGAAGAAATTCAATAATATAATGTAAGTGCATCTAGTGCTCCTTAGTGATTTTGGTGTATTGAAGACTTATAGGTTAAGGGACTAATGTGCTTATGAGTGTACACAGGTCTATAAGTCTATGAGGAGTTTGATATTTACAGAGAAAGTTGACCCCTAAAAATGAATATCTTCGACTAAAGATTTTGGTATTCCTGAAGACTTTCATGAAGACTTTGAAAGTGAAGAAATTGGTGTGTCCGTGAAGACTTGATATTCATGCAAGGAATATGAAGCTTGAAGACTTTCGTTTTCATAGTTTTCTTTTTCTCTTTCTTGAGTCATAGGAAACATCGTACTATTAAAGGGGGTCAAGGAAATACTAAGGAAAATTTTCCATGTGATGCTCAACTCAAAATCCTACTCCTACCAATCCCTTCGAGTGAAGCCATTGGAAATCTCATATAGTTCAGTCAATTTCTTCAGTGACAGAGATGAAGTTCTTCTGGTCACTGAGGAATTTGTTCTGACTGAGGAGTTAGGAATTCGCCAGTGCGGATTGCCTACACAATGAGGAACATGATAGCCCTGAGGAATTTGAGAGTCAAAATTCCGACCGTTGCTGTGCTGCGTGCCAGCTGTCCCAAAATATCTTATCCACCTAATGGTCATATCATCGAAGGTCGTTTATGTCTTATCATGTCGGGCTGCTCCCTAGGCTATAAATAGCCGCCCCCCCTACAACCACTAGCTGGTTGGCTGCTCCGAGAGAAACTGACACTTGTCATTTGAGAGCAACCCATCCTCCGAGGACTTTGAGCAAAAATCATCGAGTGAGGAAAAACCCAAACCCAAACACCTACAAACCCAAAGTGATTGAGCATCACTAAAGAGATTGATCCTGCATGGATCCGATGCTTGTTACCTTTGAAGACTGTGCTTCTTCCAGACGGTTAGGCATCATGGTCTAGAGCATCCAAGAGGAATTGTGGATCACCGAGTGACCAAAGTCTGTGAAGGTTTGGAAGTCGCCTGAAGACTTACCACGAGTGATTGGACGAGGTCTGTGTGACCTTAGTTCAAGGAGAATACGGTGAGGACTTGGTGTCCTGAGCTGCGTGCTCAGCGACTAGGTGTCCGGGACTGTGTGTTCTCGAGTTTAAATACTCAGCCGCTCCAACCAGACGTACAACTGAGACAACAGTTGGAACTGGTCTACCAAATCATTGTCTTCACCAACCTTACTGGTTCTATTTCCTCAACTCTTTCATTTCTTCATTACTGTGTTGAGTGATTGTTCATATCTGTGTTTGAAGACTTTGACTGAAGACTTTCTCAATTTCCTCAGTTCAATTTCTTCAGTCTGTTTGTCTTCATCTTGTGTTATCCTGTGTTTACGCTTTTTGTACTCTATGTTTGTCTTCATTTCATCATGATGACTATGTGTGTATTCTGTCATGCTTACTTCTGAGTACTTATTCCGCTGCAAGTAGTTCTTCGCTAAGGAATTTCCTCGCTGGCAAATTCCTCAGTGAAGAATTCATAAAAATCGCCTATTCACCCCCCTCTAGTCGATATAACGCACTTTCAATTGGTATCAGAGCAAGGTACTCCCTTGTTCTGTGTGATTTTGGTTTAACCGCCTGGAGTTTTAGTTATGTCGACCGCATGTATGAAGAAAGTGGCATGCCCTATCTTTGACGGTCATGATTATCCCAAGTGGAAGGCCATGATGAGGAAGCGCCTCATGGCAATGAACAGCGAGCTGTGGACCATCACTGAGATTGGTCTTACTGCTCTATGCAAGATGGCGGACGCTGATGATATTCGCAAGTACACTCGACTTGACATCTTGGCGAAGGATATCATCTGTTCCTGCCTATCCAGAGATGAATTCAGGTGCATTATGCATCTTTGCAATGCAAAGCTTATCTGGGACCGAATCTCTGAAGTCTATGAAGGTCATCGAACTCATCATGATCCCTGGTTTGAGGATTTCAAGGAATCACTCAACACGATGACTTTCGAACCAGAATCATCGTCTTCTGCATCATGTCTCATGGCAAAGCGTGACAAGGTAACCGAATGTTCCTCATCCGAGTCTAGTGACGATGAATGTGATGATGATGGATCTGATGATGATATTGAACTTAGTTATACCAAACTTGTTTGCATTGCCACTAAACAACAAACGGCCTTGGAAAAGGTTCAAAACATGCTAGACAAAAGTAATGATATGTTGGGTGAAGAAATGGATCGCACTAAAGCCCTGACTGAAAATCTTCAGAGACTTCAGTCTAGGTTTGACAGCCTTCATGGTCATCATAACACTCTCTTATCTGATCATGAGAAGCTTTCTTATGAATTTCTTCAAAGAAAGCAAGATCTTGAGAAGCTAAGAGTGAGTTATGAAGATCTTCAGAAGGAGTGCGATTCATTACTTGCTCAACAAATCAACGCTACTCAGAAGAATTTGACCCTCCATGCTTAAAGTGCATTGAACGTGAATCTGCTAATTCTTCACCTGAATGTTCAAATGCTTCAAATGTTAAAAAAAATTCACCTGCCTCTGCTATCACTAATTCCTCATCTGAGGACATTGCTAGTATCACTGACGATGCAGGGCTGAAGGAATTGTATATGACAGGCATGTACAAAAGCCTCAAAGGGCATCAGACTCTTTGTGATGTGCTCAAAAAGCAGATCCTCAATAGAAACCCTAGGAAAGAGGGTATTGCCTTTGAGAGGAAACTCAATGCTAATGGAACATATTGGAAGCCTGAGCAGTACCCCAAAACCTCATGGGTTGCTGCAAAGGGACCTCTAGTTGATCCATCTAACTTATCTGGCTTTACATGTGAATCTCCTCATTCTTCTGATGAGTCATTTGACTCCAACTATAAACTGTTCAAAAATCAGAATGGTGAAGTATTTGCTAGATATGTTGGCACTAACTGCAGGAACGATTCCCTATGAAGAAAATCTGGGTTCCCAAAAGTTATGTTGAAAGTCTTCAGGTGAATGTCCTCACGACACCACCAGTGAAGAATAGGAACCCCAGATCAAACTCTTCATATGGACCAAATTCTTCATATGGATCCAAGTCCTCATACGGACAAAATTCCTCACGTAGATCAAATTCCTCAAATGGATCAAAGTCCTCATATGAACATCATCGTGCTAACCCTTCTGTTTCGCAGGGTAGAGCTAAGGGCTATGAATATGCGCATTATTCTTCAAATCATTATGTTCATAAGTCCTCGAAGAATTTCTCTGCTTATTCATATGCTTACCCTAACCCCTCTTATGTGAAGCGAAGTGGACTAGCTTCTATGCTACCTTTCTCATATGGTGCTTACAGAGTGATGAATTCTTTGCCACCCCTTCAGATGTGGGTGGTGAAGAAAAAGAACTAACTTCTTCCGCAGGGTTAGGTCTCCAAACGTGCTTTAACGTCTGAAGAATTTGCTGGGGGCCTGACAAAGTGCCTGAAAGGACGCAGGCGAATCATGATGAAATGAACTTTCATTTCACACGTCCTCACACTGCTTATCTGTGCTATTGCTTGATGAAATTGAACTGATGAAATTGACGTCATATTATTCACTCATGAAGTATATGAGTTCGTAAGATGCACTAATTCATCTGCAGGATGATCAGCCCAAAGCAAACGAGTGGGTCCTCGATAGTGGATGTACCAATCACATGACTGGTGACAAGAACCTATTGATGGATGCTCCCTTAACACCGTGACATCTGAAGCATATCATCTTCGCTGACAAAGGCAAAAGTCAGGTATTGGGTCTAGGTAAGGTTGCGATCTCAAAGGATCGACACATGGACAAAGTCATGCTTGTCGAGTCCTTAGGATACAACCTCATGTCTGTCTCAATGCTTTGTGATCTCGATATGGTTGTTGTCTTTGGAAGATATCGTTGTGTTGTGATCATGGAAGCTGACCATTCCAAAGTCTTCGAAGGCTTTAGGAGAGGAGATCTATATATTGTTGATTTCTCTACAGGACCACAACCAGCCGTGTGCTTACTGGCAAAAGCTTCAGAAGGCTGGCTATGGCATCGACGACTTGGTCACGCAGGCATGAGGAATTTGCACACGCTTGCGAAGAAGAAGCATGTCATTGGCATTGAGAATGTCAAATTCCTCAAGGATCACTTGTGTGGTGCTTGTGAAGCTGGAAAAATGACCAAGGCCAAGCATCCAGCGAAGACTATCATGACCACTAGTCAACCATTTGAATTGCTTCACATGGATCTCTTCGGTCCTAATCATTATTCTACTATGACGAATGATGCATCTCTATATGGCTTTGTTATTGTTGATGATTATTCTCGTTACACATGGGTACACATTGTCACTTACAAACATGAAGTGCAGGAAGTCTTCAAACGATTTTCCTCGAGGGCTTCAACCAACTTTGGTGTGAAGATCAAACACATCAGGAGTGACAATGGGACTGAGTTCAAGAATTTCGGTCTTGATGGCTATCTTGATGAACTTGGTATTACTCATGAGTTATCTGCTCCTTATACTCCTCAGCAGAATGGCGTCGTGGAGCGCAAGAACAGAACTCTTGTTGAGATGGCTCACACTATGCTTCATGAATACAAAATGCCTCGTCATTTTTGGATTGATGCAATTGATACCGCGTGCCACATCATCAACAGAGTATATCTTCACAAATTCTTTAAGAAGACTGCCCATGAACTCCTCACTGACAAGAAACCCAATGTGAGTTATTTCAAAGTCTTCGGTGCTAAATGTTGGATTAGAGATCCTCATCACAATGCTAAATTTGCACCGAAAGCACATGAAGGTTTTATGCTTGGTTACGGAAAGGACTCGCACACCTACAGAGTCTTCAACAACGCTCTTCACAAGGTTGTTGAAACTGTAGATGTGCGGTTCGATGAAACTAATGGCTCGCAAAGAGAGCACCTACCTTCTGTGATAGATGAACCAGCACCTGAGGATTCTATCAAGTTCAAGGCTACTGAGGATGTCATTCCTAGCGAAGAAATTACTGAAGAATTCGTTCCAGAACGTGAAGATCGTCGAGCTAATGCTCCTGAGGAAAATGCTGAAGAAAATGGTGCTGAAGAAAATGCTGATCAAGTTCCTCGACGACAACCAGCTCATCCTCGCGTTGCAAAAGAAGTGCAAGTTGAAAAGATCATCGATGACATTGAAGCACCAGGTCCTATCACCCGCTCAAAAGCTTCACATTCATCTAACTTTTGTGGGCACTATGCTTTTGTCTCCATCACAGAGCCCACTAAGGTAGATGAAGCATTTCTAGAGCCTGCGTGGATTCAGGCCATGCAAGAAGAATTACATCAGTTCGAGCTCAACAATGTCTGGGAACTGGTCAAACATCCAGATCCTCGCAAGCATAATATCATTGGCACAAAGTGGATCTACCGCAACAAGCAAGATGAAAATGGCCTTGTGGTGAGGAATAAGGCACGACTTGTAGCTCAAGGCTACACATAGGTTGAAGGAATTGATTTCGATGAAACTTTTGCACCTGTTGCTAGACTTGAGGCTATTCGCATATTACTTGCTTATGCTAACCATCATAATATCACTTTATATCAAATGGATGTGAAAAGTGCATTCCTCAATGGTAAGCTTGAGGAAGAAGTATATGTTGCTCAACCCCCAGGTTTTGAAGATCCAAAGAATCCTGACAAAGTCTTCAGACTCAACAAGGCCCTCTATGGCCTCAAGCAGGCCCCTCGGGCGTGGTATGATACTTTGAAGGAATTCTTCGTGAAGAATGGCTTCACACCCGGTTCACTCGACCCTACTCTCTTTACTAAATCTTATGATGGTGAACTGTTTGTGTGCCAAATATACGTTGATGATATTATCTTTGGCTGTACTGACCAACGTTATAGTGATGAATTTGCCTATATGATGAGTGAAGAATATCAAATGTCTATGATGGGAGAGTTGAAATTCTTCTTAGGTCTTCAAATTCGTCAACAACACAATGGCATATTCATATCTCAGGAGAAATACCTCAAGGATGTTCTGAGGAAATTTGGCATGCAAGATTGCAAAGGAGTCAAAATTCCTATGCCCACAAATGGCCATCTATGCACTGATGAAAATGGTATTGACTTTGATCACAAGGTATACCACTCCATGATTGGTTCTTTATTGTACTTATGTGCATCTAGGCCAGATATAATGCTTAGTGTTTGCATGTGTGCCCGATTTCAAGCTACACCAAAGGAATCACACCATAAGGCTGTGAAGCATATTCTTCGATATCTAGCTCACACACCAACACTAGGACTATGGTACCCCAAGGGCTCTACTTTTGATCTCATTGGATATTCTGACTCTGACTATGCTGGTGATCGTGTGGACCGCAAGTCAACATCTGGTACTTGTCATTTCCTCAGACGATCTTTGGTCTGTTGGTCCTCGAAGAAACAGAACTGCGTATCACTGTCTACTGCGGAAGCTGAGTATATTGCTGCTGGTTCTTGCTGTGCTTGATTGCTGTGGATGAAGCAAACTCTCAAGGACTACGACATCAAAGTGAAGAATGTGCCTCTCTACTGTGACAATGAGAGTGCCATCAAGATTGCTCACAACCCAGTTCAGCACTCGAAGACAAAGCACATTCATATTCGTCATCATTTTCTTCGCGATCATGTGTTGAAGGGCGACATCTTTATTGATCATGTGAAGACTGAAGAATAGCTAGCCGATATCTTCACAAAGCCCTTAGATGAGAAGAGATTTAGCAAGTTGCGGTGTGAGCTAAATATCTTAGAGTCTTCGATTGTTCTTTGAAAAAGGACACTCATCCTAACACTTATGCAAAATGGATGACTTAGATGTGCAACACATGAAGAAACATTTTTCTTCAATCAATGAAGAATAACACTCTAAGTGTGAAGAAATTAATGAAGAATTTGATTCTCAGAACCCTACGACAATTGTACGTGGTGTCTGAAATCATCATTCTTACACGATGGGTCACGCCACCACCAAAGTTGAAAATCTTTATTTTTGAAATTCCTCAGTTTTTCAAATTCTTCAACTTTGCAAAATCTTCACTGTTTCCGTCGTTTTTCTTCATTGGCTATATATATATTTATATGAGTTTATGTCCTATACAACATTCACTTATGGCTATTTCTTCAAGTTGCATTTTCTGCTAAGTGAATGTGATCGGACCCTTCCCCCTCTATGCTATACTCAACCCAGTCTATTCACAAATTCTTCATGTGCGTTCTATTTGAAACTCGTTCAAAATCTTCACTGTGTCATTGTCAGCTGAAGGAATTGCGAACGGAACTTAAAAATGAATCTTATACAAACTTTTGGTTTTGCCACTCAAACCATTCTGCATCCCATGATGGACTTATCTATTCACCCACGATCTAACACGATCTCCACTTTTCAGTACATGGGTGACACATGTCAAGCGAATGAGAAGGGTCAGGGGCACGTTCGTCCTAAATCTTCGGGCGAACAGTTTTTCATTGCGACTATAAATACCCCCCTCACCCCTTCCTCACTTACTTTACTCCGCTCGACCGCTCTCTCTCACTCGAGCCTCTCAAACCCTAGCGCCACCGCTACTCCATCATCGCCGGTGAGGAAGAGCTTCACTGCCTCGACCTCGTCGCCATCGTACTCGCACCGGCCGCGGAAATCTTCACTCCGCCGCCGCCGTAGCTGTCTTCCTATGCCAAGTTAGGGCGTGGAAGATCTGAACTGACGAGCTTCAAATCTACACTTCTCAGTTCATCGTGTTCTTCATCAAGGGTAATTAAAAGTTACTTTTATTGCCCTCTTTGATTCAAATTTTCTCAACAAAATCTTCAAAGGTGTTTTATTCCTCAAATCCTCACACACAAAACACCTCACTAGTCATTTGCTCTTGATTCGTTTCTCTAAGCATCATTTTTCTTCAAGATTCCTCAATTGTGTGGATCCTCAATCTATACAACTCTGGAACCTAAGACAAAGAACGCTTAGTGAAATGTTTCAAGACTCATCTGGTCAAATTCCTCAAACTTGTTCTTTTTGAAAACCTTCTGAGAACGCATATGACCTCTTCAAATTCCTCGCAACTATCCTCTGTTCATAGGTACTCATGTCCGCTGCTGAATCACTAGGTTCTCATCAACTTAACTCATTTGCAGCGTTCCTCGAAGAAAAGTTGCATACTTCTTCAGAGAATTCGATTGTTCAAATCCCTCAACTAAAGAATATGGCAGACGGTAAGAAACCACAGAAAGGAGGAAAGAGGCCTGAGGTCATGACTGCGTTTGAAATACTTGAGGACATCTATGCTGACTATTGCACACCTGATCAGGCTAAGTTTGGAAAGGAGAACAAAAATCAGCGCAAGGTGCGCATACAGAGGATTGAAAGGAGATGGGCAAGAGAATGGAGGGAGTACAGATATGTAACTCCAAAGTATATGAAGAAATTCGCACTAAATCCTCCATGCCCAAGAGCTCCATTGGCACCTGACCAAGACGCTGACCCCACCAGCATCAAGCGTGGTGAGGATTTCCCTGAAGAATGAGCCAAACGCCAAGCCAAGTTGGCAATACAAGCCAAAGAAGCAGTGAGGAAATTCAATGAAGACTCTGCTACTGCTGCTGCCACTCAGGCCTCTGTCAGGCCTAGAAAATCAATGGCAAAGAAGCCCGCTCACAAGCCAAGTGCTTCACCAACTGTGCCCTCACGGCCAAGTTCCTCACCAATGCCCTCACGGCCAAATTCTTCAAATCCCTCACGGCCAGTTCCTCATGCTGCTCCTGCTCCTCCAAAGTCCTCAGCTCCTCCCCCAAAGTCCTCAGTTGCTCCGGCAAAGTCCTCAACACCTGTTCATCTGGCCACGTGCCAAAGGACTGCAGGCATCTCTCTGGTGTCTCAGCGAGTTCCTCAGCTGCACCAAACTCTTCATCAGGCCCCACTCTGCTGAAGACAAAGGCAACAGCTGGTCGAGGTCCTCGGCCAAATCTGAAGAAGAAACAGGTTACCTTCCAAGTGCCATCTGATGATGAAGCTGATGATGATGAACTTGCAGAAATCATCAGAGACAGGCAAGAGAGGGCCGCTAGAGCCAAAGGCACAAATGTGCCACTGCTTTTGGATCCAAAGGCGATCCTCGACTACATTGATCTCTAGCACAAGGACCCAAACACTCCTATGCCTGATTTTCATTTGACTCCTGGCCAAAGTCACATGCTGACCCATTTCATCACTGAAGAGAAATGGAAATTTGAGAAGGCTAGACAAATCAAGAAGGCTCAGTTCAGGAAAGAGAAGTTCCTGAGGAAAAACATTGTCAAAATGACAACTGATGAACTCCTCAAGATCCAGTCTGAAATCAAAGCCCTCAGCGATGATTTCAATGCTTATTATGCCGATTGGCAAGGAGCCAAAGTCAGGTTCGTTAAACTGACTGAGAAGTTCACCAATGTTGTCGCCCCATCGCAACAAGAAATTCCTCAAGCTGAAGCTTCTACTCAGCAAACTGAAGAACATGCCAGCACCGCTGATGACTTTCAGGCTGCTGATGAAAATGCTAGTTCCAGGGCTGATGACTCCATTCCAGCCGCTGAAGACATTACCAGGGCATTCACTAGTGGTGCGTGTGAAGAAAATGAAGAAGTCAAGGCAACTGCATCAGTTGCGCCTGAAGAAATTCAAACAGATTCCTCAGCTCCTCCCGCGCCTACACCAACTCCTACCCTTCCATCTGCATCAGATGTGAGGAAGACCAAGGCTGCAGAGAGAGCTGCAGTGAAGAAAAGGAAAGCATCATCTGCTTCAGATTCTTCAGCTCCGAAGAAAATGAAGCCTATGACCAGCTCACTTGACAATCCAATTGATGCTGTTCCGATTTCCACCATGCCATCAAAGGACCTTGTTCCTTTTGGTGAAGAATATGTGATCCCTAGCGGATCTGATGAAGAAAATCATTCTGCTGCTTCGTCAGAGCAGATTGATGAAGAAATTGAAGTGGATGCGATCCCTTCAACGCCTGTTGCTTCCTCGCCAATGCCTCAGTTCACAGCTGAAGAGGCTGGTGTTGAAGAAATTGAAGATGAAGACGTGGATATTGGATGCACTACGCCTGTGATGAATGATGACTTTTGGGGAAGTCAGCACCCCAATTCTCCACTCTTCACCCCAATACAACAAATACCTCAGTCCCCTGCACCAACCGTTCAAATGGGCTCTGAAGAAACTCATCCTACCTCGTCTGTGCATGAAGAAATTCCAGCCACTAGTGCTGAAGGAACTGCTGCTGCTGATCCTTTGAGCACGCAGACTGCTACTGAAGAGGAACCAGAAATTCCTCAACCTGAAGAACCGGAGATTGCGATTCCTGAGGTTGTGATGCAACTCACTGACACTCCTCTGCCCAAGCCAAAGGATCCATTCTCAAAGAAGCAAAAGTTCAAGGCTGAAGATTTCTTCAACGAGCATGTGTTCTTCACAGACTACAATCCCTATGATTCTGCTCGCATAAGGAAGAGGCGTTTCTGGACTGCTAGTCAAGCAAATTTCTATTCCTTAGTGCTATTCAACAAAGACAAAGTCTTCAATTATGAACACATTCCTCATGTGGACATGGAATCTCTGCCGTGCTTCGAGCCAGTCCTCAGTGTTCTTCACGATGCTGGATTGCTGAATTTCTGCACTGACATATGTGATTGGAATGAAGAACTCATTCTTCAATTCTATGCAACGCTGCACATCACATGAAATTCTGAAGATGTGAACTCATGGGTGCTGGACTGGATGTCAGAAAATACTCACTACAAGGCACCAGCAACTGAATTGCTTCGTGCCCTCCCACTCAGTCCTCCCCTTGAAGGCGCTCATTGCATCTACAACGAACTTGAGCTTACAAATCATTACATGCAAGTGCTGATGAAGCCCTTGAAGCCAGGGCAAGCCCCTCGAACCAAATTCCTCGTCAAGGAATTACTGTATTGCCACGGACTGTCTATCGCATTCTGACGAGACAGTGAGTCCTATCAAAGGCCACAACTCAAATAATGAAGAAGTCGTTGGCATCATGAAGAATATGCTTTTCAATATCATTCATGGTGTTCCCGTCAACTTCCATGATTTCTTCATGAGGACTCTGGTGGATATTGCTATGTCACCATTTGAGCTGAAGCCTTATGCACCATGGATTATGAGGTTCATCCGTACAAGGTCTTCACTCAATTACAAGGCTGATACTCTGAACCACGATAGCTTCTTGCCTCCAATTGAAGTCCTCAAACGGACATTTTCCTCAACTGATGACAAAGGCAAGGCAACTGCTGTGATAGATGAAGGCATTCATCCATTGGATGGTCAATTTCGCAAGGCTGCATCCTACTCCACGAATGATGACTCTGCCACACATGACTCTGCCGCCAACACCTCTGCCAAGCAAATTCCTCAAGCCATAGCACCCAGGATGATGACTGACGTGAGTTACTCCTCAATCTTCATCAGAAAGCTGATCACAATAATAAATGGGTCAAGCATCAGTTTGGTTCAATTCTTCACAACATGACCTCAACACACAATGCTGTGAAGAAAAACCACTTCTACCTCCATGAAACCTTCAACCGTACCTGGGCTGTTCTATCTCATGTCTACAATGCCAAAGATCTGAAGAGTATGGGTCTCAAGGAAGAATTTGACTGGTCTGCACCTACATCGAAGAAATTCAAGAAGGTCAAGGTTCCTTCCTTGGTGGCCAGCTCCTATTCTTCATCGCGCAACACTGAGGAAAATGAAGACTTGGACGACAATGCGGCAGGCCCTACTACGACAAACGACCCCAACAATGCTGACGCTCCTCCATCAACTTGATATTCTTCAGGGGCGTTAGTCCTCAGTTTCAATCCTTTTGGTCATTCGATGACAAAGGGGGAGAAATCTGAGTTAGTCTTCAAGCGGGTCTATTATATGGGCGTTTTTTTGCTAAGTTACAACTCTCGCTCTTCTGAAACTTTTATTGGATTGAGTTGTAATCTTAAACCTGATGGTGCTCTGATACTTTTGATGCATTGTGCTCTGATACTTTTGATGCACTATGCTCTGATACTTTTGATGCGTTATTCTGCATGCTTGTTCCTCGTTAATATTATTGCACGCATGCTGAATTTCTTCAGACACAATATTTCATCATGCATTTCAAATTCTTCATATTATATGTCAAATGCATGTATGAATTACAAGATATAGGGGGAGATCTCCATGATTCAACTCTTCAAGTGTGCATTGCTTCAAAAGCAAATTCCTCACTATGCACATCTTCAGCGGGAGTTCTTCTATATCTTGCAATCAAATTCCTCAATATCAGGACTTACACTTCATATGTTTATCCCCGTTGAAAACTTAACCTACATTGTCATCAATCACCAAAAAGGGGGCAATTTTAAGTGCATCTAGTGCCCCTTAGTGATTTTGGTGTATTGAAGACTTATAGGTTAAGGGACTAATGTGTTTATGAGTGTACATAGGTCTATAAGTCTATGAGGAGTTTGATATTTACAAAGAAAGTCGACCCCTAAAAATGAATATCTTCGACTGAAGATTTTGGTATTCCTGAAGACTTTCATGAAGACTTTGAAAGTGAAGAAATTGGTGTGTCCGTGAAGACTTGATATTCATGCAAGGAATATGAAGCTTGAAGACTTTCGTTTTCATAGTTTTGTTTTTCTCTTTCTTGAGTCATAGGAAACACCGTACTGTTAAAGGGAGTCGAGGAAATACTAAGGAAAAATTTCCATGTGATGCTCAACTCAAAATCCTACACCTACCAATCCCTTCGAGTGAAGCCATTGGAAATCTCATACAGTTCAGTCAATTTCTTCAGTGACAGAGACGAAGTTCTTTTGGTCGCTGAGGAATTTGTTCTGGCTGAGGAGTTAGGAATTCACCAGTGCGAATTGCCTACACAGTGAGGAACATGATAGCCCCGAGGAATTTGAGAGTCAAAATTCCGACCGTTGCTGTGCTGCGCGCCAGCTGTCCCAATATATCTTATCCACCTAACAGTCATATCATCGAAGGGCATTTATGTCTTATCATGTCGGGCTGCTCCCTAGTCTATAAATAGCCGCCCCCTACAACCACTAGCTGGTTGGCTGCTCCGAGAGAAACTGACACTTGTCATTTGAGAGCAACCCATCCTCCGAGGACTTTGAGCAAGAATCATCGAGTGAGGAAAAACCCAAACCCAAACACCTACTGTCGGTGTCAAAACCGGCGGATCTCGGGTAGGGGGTCCTGAACTGTGCGTCTAGGCGGATGGTAACAGGAGACAAGGGACACGATGTTTTACCCAGGTTCGGGCCCTCTTGATGGAGGTAAAACTCTACGTTCTGCTTGATTGATATTGATGATGTGGGTATTACAAGAGTAGATCTACCACGAGATCAAGGAGGCTAAACCCTAGAAGCTAGACTATGGTATGATTGTTGTTCGTCCTACGGACTAAAGCCATCCGGTTTATATAGACACCGGAGAGGGCTAGGGTTACACAGAGTCGGTTACAATGGTAGGAGATCTACATATCCGTATCGCCAAGCTTGCCTTCCACGCCAAGGAAAGTCCCATCCGGACACGGGACAAAGTCTTCAATCTTGTATCTTTATAGTCTGGGAGTCCGGCCGATGATGATAGTTCGGCTATCCGGACACCCCCTAGTCCAAGACTCCCTCAGTAGCCCCTGAACCAGGCTTCAATGACGACGAGTCCGGCGTGCATATTGTCTTCGACATTGCAAGGCGGGTTCCTTCTCCGAATAATTTATAGAAGATTGTGAACACCAGGATAGTGTCCGGCTCTGCAAAATAAATTCCACATACCACCGTAGAGAGAATAATATTTACACAAGTCCAATCTGCTGACGTATTTGGTGGCGTGACGTCACACCACAACCAAGCCTTTACTCGAATCGTTTTTATTGTACCACCTCAGCGTGTTTAGCGAAGCGGTTTCCTTGGCACGTCTTGTCAAAGCAGAGATTGTGTTCCCCTTATTCCGGGATTCCCATCAATACGGACGTGGGTAACCCAACCGCGCCATTGATTGCAGCGCTTGGAGATAAGCGAGTTTTATCAGGCTGGTGGGGACGCATGTTTCCGTCCGCCCATATAAGGGGATAAATATCCAACCCTTTTACCTGCACCTTCTTCCTCCTTGGCTTATCCATCTCCGCGAACTCGAGCTCCAGCGCCCAAGTCCGCACATCTCACCTCAACCTTCTCCAACTATGTCCGGAGTGGGAGGCAAGTGGATGGCCTCCTCCGTTATGGAGGGGCACATCCAGAAGCTGCGCAGCGCCGGATATCTGTGCAGCGACATCGTGCACCGGCTCCCCGACGAGGGAGAGCTCATCCCCACCCCCAGGCCCCACGAGAGGGTAGTATTTCTTCCCCATTTCCTCCGCGGACTGGGCTTCCCACTCCATCCCTTTGTCCGGGGGCTCATGTTCTACTACGACCTGGATTTCCATGATCTGGCCCCAAATTTTATCCTCAATATCTCGGCGTTTATCGTCGTGTGTGAGGCCTTCCTCTGGATCCAGCCCCACTTCGGCTTGTGGCTCAAGACCTTCAGTATCAAGCCGAAGGTGGTAAAGGGCAGCCAAGCGGAGTGCGGAGGCGCCATGGTGGGCAAGATGCCCAACGTTACTTGGCTTGAGGGCACTTTCGTGGAAACCATTAAGGGGTGGCAATCGGGGTGGTTCTACATCACCGATCCGCGTGACCCTGAATGGGCAGCGGCCCCCGAATTTAGATCCGGCATCCCCATACGGCTCACCTCCTGGAAAGAGAGCGGCCGGACATGGGGTGATTCGGAGGAGCTGACCGGACTCCAAGCCTGCATAAAAAAGCTAGTGAACAAGAAGCTCAAGCTTGTCAACGTAGTCCAGGTCATGCTTATCCGCCGGATTCTCCCGTGCCAACGACGGGGCTTCAGTATGTGGGAGTTCGATTCGGCGCATCACCAGACTTTGAGCGGGCTCTTCGACACTACGTACGAAGATGTCTGGAGGGTGCTGTTTAAAGGTGCCGAGGCCCTCGCATCCGCTACCGAAGATCGCGGATTCAGCTCGCAGCGTCCGGCTAGCGAGGTAAGCGATTTTGCCCTTTACGGGACACTCGTTTTCCATAGTTTGACTCTATGCGGGATCTAAACTCCCTCTCCTTTGACAGGACTGGCTGAAGAAGGCTGAACAGACTATCTGTCCGGCCCCATTGCCAGAGGACCCCGCGGACGCCCGCTTAACGGGGCTGCTGGCTCCGGCACCCCACGTGGTGCAGGAGAAGAAGGCCAAGAAGAAGGCCACGGGCACTCGAAAGAGTTCCCGTTTTCAGGTGTCATCGGACGATGACTCCGAGGCAGACTCCTCCCACAAAGGCGAGGAGGAGAAGAAGAAGGCCTCTCCCCCAGTGGGGGGAGGGAAGAAAAGGAAGGCTTCCCCAACGAGGGAGGCCGAAGGGTCCAAGAATGGAAAAACTCTTCCCCCGGACTGCTCCGCCAACGCCAGTGATGACGACGAGGATTGGCCTCCAAGGGCCAAGCCCCTGGCGAGATCGTAAGTATCCGGACTCCCGAATAACTTCATGGTTTTTCTTTTCGCCACATAGTGTCTTTCTGATGCCGCATACAACCCTGCAGTCCGCCCAAGGATGATTTTCCCGCTTCGTCGAGCGGGCCCTTGGGTGCGTCGGATATGGATTCCCTTCCGACCGCCTCCACCCCCCGTGATGCGGACGATGCCGAGGTGGGATCCCGTGAAGGGACCCGCCAGGAGGAGGAGGCCCCGGAGGTGCCGCAGGGCAACCTCCCGGACTTTGCGCCGGACTCCGCACCGGAACCTGAAGTGGCTCCGGAGTCCGACGGGCGGCCCCTTCGTAAGAAGGGCAAGACCGCGACGCCAGCGGCCTCCGTCCAACCAGAGGCGCCGGATAGCTTGCTGGAGGCGCTCAACGGCGCCTCCATCAAAGAGGAACACTGCACCTTCATGAGTGCGGTGATTCAGAAGGTTCAGCTCGCCAAGAGCGGGCTGACCGAAGCCTGCAGCAGCCTTCTAACAGGCTTTGAGGTAAGAATTTTGATATATGTAGAATAGTACCGCATAGACAGTAGCCCATGATGCTCGGTTCGGTATTCGGAAAGAAAAGCCGGACTGAGGATCTAAAAAGATATACATAGGAGTCATGAAATATGTCAATATGGGGTTGCAGGCTGTGCTGCTGACCTCTGCCGCACTGACTGCGGAGGTCAATACTTTGAAGCAAAGCCTCGAGCGGTCCGAGAACGAGCTTGGCCGTGCCAAGAAGCAGCTCGAGGACAAGGAAGGTGAATAACACCGTATTAAGATTGTACCTTACAGAAAAGGATTTGGTTGCAAGAAAATTGACAAGGATAACATGGGTATTGCAGGTGCCACGACCGAGGTGGCGACCCTGAAGGAGGCAGTGTCCGCGGCCGAACGTAATGCGGCTGCGGAGCGCACCGAGCGAGAGAAGCAGGAGGCGCGGGTGGCGGAGGTACAACAAGAGCTCCAGGATCTCGTGGAAAAACATGAGAGCCTGGAGCGTGACTCGAAGACTCGAGAGTCCGAGCTTGCATCGGCTCTTGAGAGTGCCAAAGCCGCTAAGGCCGAAGCCTACAAGGCCCTCCAAGAAATCGAGGCGTTGAAGAAAATAGCAGCGGGTAAGGCATTTTTCATGCAAAGTAAGCATGTGAGTGTGAATTACCTATCCCTTACCCAAATTCGGAGCTCTCCAGGAGCGTTCGCAGATCTTCCTCGCAGCGTGTCCGATGCTGCCGCTTTCTACCGGGCCGAGGAGGGGAGCTCGACGGAGAAGGTCTTCTGGTCTCAGTATGCTGAGGCCGGACATCCGGTGCCCCTTAGCGACCAGCTGAAGCAGCTGGTCGAGCTCCACAAGGTGGCCAAACAGGCCATGAGGGGCCTCATAGTTCGGCTGTGGCCTAAGGAGGCCGTGCCTGGGAGCTACTTCGGCCTGGTGCGGCGGCTGGTGGATGCATGTCCATGGGTTGAAGTCATCAAGCACTCCGCCTGTATTGAAGGTGCCCGTCGGGCCCTTTCCCGCGCAAAGGTGCACTAGGGCAAGATGGATGCTGAGAAGCTTGTGACGGACGCGCCACCGCTGGGCAAGGAGTATCGTACTCCCGAGATGTATTATAAGACTCTTCTGAAGGGTGCCCGCACTATTGCGGGTGAGTGCTCCAAAGATGTAATATTTGAGTAGACTCGCATTTTGTTATCCTGTGCGCTGAACACTTTGTTCATATGCGCTAAGCAACGCTTGTTAATTTAAAATATTACCTTTTATGCAGTCGTTTATCAAATCTGGGAGATGCAAGTCATCGGCTTCGGCCCCCATGCCACGAGTGCTGGGGTGTTCGGGATAAATTTGAGCACTCTTGTTCCCATTTTTGGGTCCATCTAGGGAGGCGCTCAACACAACGAACAAGGCAACCAGACTTATAATGCTTGAACACTCTCACTTACCCATAGAATTCTATAATTTTAAATTTCGGCGAAGCCCCTAGTGTTCGGAAGGCCGAATTTGGGGCGCTATCCACGCCTGGGCCGGACAAAGCCGGTTCCTCGCTCTAAGCGGCATAAGTCTTTAGGGACTTGAAAAAACCTCTTGAACAGCGACTGGCTCTCGCCTCATCATGACGGTCAGTTTTAGCTTTCTCCACTGAGGCGCTCGCCCAGCTCAACTGGGGCGCAATCGCAGTGGTTCTCCCAGTGCTACCTTAGCCGATACAACGGAGCATAAGGTACCAAAACATGGGAGCCGGGCAAACCCAACTATTGACCCGAGACATGATTCGGAGCCGATGCATATAATGCTATGAGTTTGGGGTGCCGCACTTGTGAAAGTGTTCGGACTTATCGCACCATGATGCGGGAAACATAAGCCCCTGGTGTATTTAGCCGTACCAAAGTGTACGGATGCAACATGTCATAAATGAACATATGTATAAGAAAGGAATGCAATTGTAAGCAAAAAGGTGCATTGTTTATTCAAGAAATACTGCTGTGAATGCAGAACGATACAAATGGTGCGATAAGCAAGGGATGGGACTATTAAACATGTCCCCCTCCAGGGGTAGGCTGTGGAATGGTGTATAAAACAGATTTAATGCTCATAATGGAGACCACCTGGATATTCATCGTAGCCTTTCGCCTTCCCTGGCTGTTGCATCGTGAGTTCGGCAGGTCTACTGCCGGACAGGGCCTCTGATGAACGGGGTCCTATGGGTAAAAAAAAGAAAAGAAAAAAAAGAACGACACACTTGAGAGCCCCTGGTGTGGTTAAGCCGCATTCTGGGCCTATCGTGGTCGTGCCCCTCCCCCTATGCCCATGGTATCTTCAGAGCGTAATGATGTACGCGAAGGACCCGTCTTGAAATTTTGTAGGGGCTGGGGTTGGGGCCGATTGCTACGCGTGCTCGGAACATGCCTGGTGGTCTTGTTGTAGGTTACTCCGGGCGCGTTTAGCCGTGTCCGGTCGCTTAACGGCCGGACTCGAGAATTGCCTTAAGAGGTTGCACTGTACTTCTGCCGCGAGAGCCGCTGTATGTTCCTCCGTTCGGAGAGAGCGTTCAGTGTTTCCGTTGACCGTGATGACTCCTCGAGGGCCTGGCATCTTGAGCTTAAGGTATGCATAGTGCGGTACCGCGTTGAACTTTGCAAACGCGGTGCGTCCGAGCAGAGCATGATAGCCGCTACGGAACGGAACTATGTCGAAGATTAACTCTTCGCTTCGGAAGTTATCCGGGGATCCGAATAGCACTTCTAGTGTAACTGAGCCTGTACAATTGGCCTCTACACCTGGTATGACGCCTTTAAAGGTCGTCTTTGTAGGTTTAATCCTTGAGGGGTCTATGCCCATTTTGCGCACTATATCCTGATAAAGCAGGTTCAGGCTGCTGCCGCCGTCCATCAGGACTCTGGTGAGGTGAAATCCATCAAGATTGGGTCTAAAACCAATGCAGCGAATCCGCCGTGGCGGATGCTGGTGGGGTGGTCCCTTCGGTCAAAAGTGATTGGGCAGGAGGACCATGGATTGAACTTCGGGGCAACTGGCTCCATCGCGTATACATCCCTGAGTGCATGCTTCCGCTCCCTTTTGGGTATGTGGGTTGCGTATATCATGTTCGCCGTCCGCACTTGTGGGGGGAAACCCTTCTGTCCTCTATTGTTCGGCGGTCGGGTCTCTTCCTCATCGTCGCTATGCAGCCCCTTGTCATTGTTTTCGGCAATTAACTTGCCTGCCTGCTTGAATACCCAACAGTCCTTGTTGGTGTGGTTAGCTGGTTTTTTGGGGGTGCCGTGTATCTGGCACGAGCGGTCGAGTATTCGGTCCAAATTGGACGGACCCGGAGTAGTTCTTTTGAATGGCTTTTTCTGTTGACCGGGTTTAGAGCCTCTGAATCCGGCATTGACTGCCGTATCCTCACTATTGTCGCCGTTAATGCGACGTTTGTTTTTGTTGCGACGCGGCTTGCCATTGCGGTCCTTGATATCCGGACTGCCAGAATTTTTACTGAGGTTGTTGCTGCATGCTAGCCAGCTGTCCTCACCCGCACAAAAGCGGGTCATGAGTGATGTGAGGGCTGCCATGGATTTCGGCTTTTCCTGTCCCAGGTGCCGGGCAAGCCACTCGTCGCGGATGTTATGTTTGAAAGCCGTGAGGGCCTCCGCATCCGGACAATCGACGATTTGATTTTTCTTGGTTAAGAACCGTGTCCAGAATTGTCTGGCCGATTCGTCTGGCTGCTGAATTATATGGCTTAGGTCGTCAGCGTCTGGTGGTCGCACGTACGTGCCTTGGAAGTTATCGAGGAATGCGGCTTCCAGGTCTTCCCAACTCCCAATTGACTCTGCTGGCAAGCTGTTAAGCCAATGCCGGGCTGGTCCTTTAAGCTTGAGTGGGAGATATTTGATGGCGTGGAGATCATCACCGCGGGCCATGTGGATATGAAGGAGATAGTCCTCGATCCAAACCGCGGGGTATGTTGTGCCATCATAAGATTCAATGTTCACGGGTTAAAACCCTTCGGGGATTTGATGATCCATTACTTCATCTGTGAAGCATAGTGGGTGTGCGGCGCCTCTGTATTGGGCGATATCACGATGGAGTTCAAAAGAGCTTTGTATATTTTGTTCGGCCCGGCCGGACTTACTGTGTCCGGTGCGACGGTTGTCGTCGCGTATCATGGGGCACCCACGCGATCCATAGATCGATCTTGATTGTCTTGCCTTATCCTCCAATATATCTCGCAAGTCCGGAGCATTCCCCTGTGGCCTTGTGCTTTTCGAGCGATGCCGGGGTACAGTTCTGGTGGAGGGCCTAGAGGCCTCTCTGTCGCGGCCACGGGGTGGTCGGTCAGCCGTATTGTCTACTGGTGCTGTAGGTTCATATGCCTCCTCCTCTAATCGGGGGAGCAGCTTGCGTTTAGGGTAGCTTTTGGAGGGGCGGTCGAGCTCATGCTCTTCGGCCGCAAGGACTTCAGTCCATCTGTCGGCTAGCAGATCTTGATCAGCTCTAAGCTGCTGCTGCTTTTTCTTGAGGCTGTTTGCCGTGGCCATAAGCCTGCGTTTAAAATGCTCTTGTTCGACGGGATCCTCAGGCACGACGAATTCGTCGTCGTCGAGGCTTGCCTCGTCTCCGGAGGGAGGCATGTAATCCTCTACTTCTTCGTCTGCTGCTTTCTGATGAGGGCTGGCGTCTCCGTCCTCCTGCGCTGAATCTTGCTAGAGGGGGTTGTCTTCGGCGTTGTCTGGGGTGTTATTATCTCCGGTGCCAGAATCTCCATTCTTGCTGTGGCGGGATTTAGAGCGGCGCCACTGATGCTGGCGCTTGGGATGTTTCTTGGAGGGGTCATCCTCCGCTGTTCCTTCGCCATTCCCATCCTTTGGGATATCCACCATGTATATGTCATATGATAAGGTGGCTTTCCAGTGCCCAGTAGGCGCTGGTTCTTGGTCGTCTCTGGCATCGTCGTCCATACCGTCGATGTCTCCGGTCACACCCCCTAGTCCAGGACTCCCTCACCTACAAACCCAAAGTGATTGAGCATCACTGAAGAGACTGATCCTACGTGGATCCGACGCTTGTTACCTTTGAAGACTGCGCTTCTTCCAGACGGTTAGGCGTCATGGTCTAGAGCATCCAAGAGGAATTGTGGATCGCCGAGTGACTGAAGTCTGTGAAGGTTTGGAAGTCGCCTGAAGACTTACCACGAGTGATTGGACGAGGTCTGTGTGACCTTAGTTCAAGGAGAATACGGTGAGGACTTGGTGTCCTGAGCTGCGTGCTCAGCGACTGGGTGTCCGGGACTGTGTGTCCTCGAGTTTAAATACTCAGCCGCTCCAACCAGACGTACAACTGAGACAACAGTTGGAACTGGTCTACCAAATCATTGTCTTCACCAACCTTACTGGTTCTATTTCCTCAACTCTTTCATTTCTTCATTACTGTGTTGAGTGATTGTTCATATCTGTGTTTGAAGACTTTGACTGAAGACTTTCTCAATTTCCTCAGTTCAATTTCTTCAGTCTGTTTGTCTTCATCTTGTGTTATCCTGTGTTTACGCTTTCTGTACTCTGTGTTTGTCTTCATTTCATCATGATGACTATGTGTGTATTCTGTCATGCTTACTTCTGAGTACTTATTCCGCTGCAAGTAGTTCTTCGCTAAGGAATTTCCTCACCGGCAAATTCCTCAGTGAAGAATTCATAAAAATCGCCTATTCACCCCCCTTTAGTCGATATAACGCACTTTCATATAACCATCACATAAAGCATTTTTTTCATGACAGAAAAGCATAGAAAACTTATTACTCTCCACATAAGCAAATTTCTTCTCATCAATAGCAGTGGGAGCAAACTCAAAAAAATAACTATCATGAGAGTAAAAATTAAAATCATGATGACAAGTTTCATGGTTATCATTATTCTTTATAGCATACATGTCATCATCATAATCATCATAGATAGCAACTTTATTATCATAGTCAATTGAAGCCTCATCCAAAATGGTGGATTTCACTAAATAAAGTCATGACCACTCCAAATCCACTTTCACCATTATAATCATCATAAATAGGAGGCATGCAATCATTATAACCAATTTGCACATCAAATCTTGGGGGACTAAAAATATCATCTTCATCAAACATAGCATCCCCAAGCTTATGTCTTTGCATATCATTAGCATCATGGATATTCAAAGAATTCATACTAACAACATTGCAATCATGCTCATCATTTATACCAAACATGCTATTAAATTCTTCTTCTACCAATTGAGCACAATTTTCCTTTCCATCATTTTCATAAAATACATTATAAAGATGAATAATATGATGCAACTTCAATTCCATTTTTTTAGTTTTCTTTTTATAGACCAAACTAGTGATAAACAAGAAACTAAAAGATTCGATTGCAAGATCTAAAGATATACCTTCAAGCACTCACCTCCTCGGCAACAGCGCCAGAAAAGAGCTTGATGTCTACTACACAACTTGTTCTTGTAGACTCGTGTTGGGCATCTAAGTGCGGAGTTTTGTAGACCTAAGGTTTATCAATCCGTGGGAGGTGTAGGATGAAGATGGTCTCTCTCAAACTACCCTACAACCAAATAATAAAAGGTCTCTTGTGTCCCCAACACACCAAATACAATGGTAATTTGTATAGGTGCAGTAGTTCGGCAAAGAGATGGTGATACAAGTGTAATATGAATGGTAGATATTGATTTTTGTAATAGTAACAATAAAAAACAGCAAGGTAACGAACGATAAAAGTGAGCACAAACAGTATTGCAATGCTTGAAAATGAGGCCTAGGGTCCGTATTTTCGCTATTGCAATCTCTCAACAATGCTAATATAATTGGATCATGTAACCATCCCTCAACGTGCAACGAAGAATCATTCCAAAGTTCTTATCTAGCAGAGAACATAAGAAGAAATTGTTTGTAGGGTACGAAACCACTTCAAAGCTATTCTTTCTGATCATCTATCCAAGAGTTTGTACTAAAATAACACCAAAGCAAATTCAGATTCGTAATACTCAATCCAACACAAAGAACCTCAAAGAGTGCCCCGAGATTTCTACCGAAGAAACAAACACAAGAACGTGCATCAACGCCTATGCATAGATTAGCCCAATGTCACCTCGGGAATCCGTGAGTTGAGTGCCAAAACATATATCAAGTGAATCCATATAATACCCCATTGTCACCACGAGTATTCGTATGCAAGACATATATCAAGTGTTCTCAAATCCATAAAAGTATTTAATCCGATAAAACGAAATCTCAAAGGGAAAACTCAATTCATCACAACAAGATAGAGAGGGAGAAACACCATATGATCCAACTATATTAACAAAGCCCCCGATACATCAAGATCGTGCCATCAAGAACACGAGAGAGAGAGAGATGGAGAGAAAGAGAGAGAGATATTAAACACATAGCTACTGGTACAAACCCTCAGCCCCGACGTGGACTACTCCCTCCTCATCATGGTGGCCGCCGGGATGATGAAGATGGCCACCGGTGATGATTTCCCCCCTCCGACAGGGTGCCGAAATGGGGTCTAGATTGGTTTTTCGTGGCTACAGAGGCTTGCGGCGGCGGAACTTCTGATCTAGGGTTACCCCCAGGGTTTTTGGAATATTTGATGATTTATAGGGCGAAGAGGGGGTGCAGGAGGCCACCGAGGTGGGCACAACCCACCTGGGCACGCGTGGTCCCCTAGGCGTGCCCTGGTGGGTTGTGCCCTCCTCAGGGGACCCGCCAGGTGCTTCTCTGGCCCACTGGATGTCTTCTGGTCCATAAAAAATCCACAAAAAGTTTTGTGGTGTTTGGACTCCGTTTGATATTGATTTCCTGCTATGTAAAAAACAAGCAAAAAAACAGCAACTGGCACTGGGCACTGGATCAATAGGTTAGTCCCAAAAAATGATATGAAGTTGATATAAAATGATTGTAAAACATCCAAGAATGATTGTCGGTGTCAAAACCGGTGGATATTGGGTAGGGGGTCCCGAACTGTGCGTCTAGGCGGATGGTAACATGAGACAAGGGACACGATGTTTTTACCCAGGTTCGGGCCCTCTCGATGGAGGTAAAATCCTACTCCTACTTTATTAATATTGATGATATGGGTAGTACAAGAGTAGATCTACCACGAGATCAGAGAGGCTAAACCCTAGAAGCTAGCCTATGGTATGATTGTTGTTCGTCCTATGGACTAAAACCCTCCGGTTTATATAGACACCGGAGAGGGCTAGGGTTACACAGGATCGGTTACAATGGGAGGAGATCTACATATTCGTATCGCCAACCTTGCCTTCCACGCCAAGGAATGTCCCATCCAAACACGGGACGAAGTGTTCAATCTTGTATCTTCATAGTCCAGGAGTCCGGCCAAAGGTCATAGTCCGGTCATCCGGACACCCCCTAATCCGGGACTCCCTCAGTAGCCCCCGAACCAGGCTTCAATGATGATGAGTCTGGCGCGCAGATTTGTCTTCGGCATTGCAAGGCGGGTTCTTCTCCAAACTCCATGTGCCTGTGGAATAGTGTCCGGCTTCTGGTGAATGTGGCGCTCCTTGTCTTCTGTGCCCAGTAATGGCCATCTTCCACGTGTCAAACAAATGTGAAAAGCCAGGGTGTTTTTTCATTTACCCCCCTAGCTGCGCAAATGAGCTGCCTATAAAAGAGACGGGGATTTAGATCCGAATGACACCATCTTTCCTTCGCAAGCTTTCATCGGAGCGCATTCGACAGAGATCCATTCCATCATGGCCGGTCGTCGCAGCTCCTCCTCTTGCCCCCCAGTCCTCAGCGTGGAGATTGGGAGAGATGCTCCGTCTCGCACAGCGAGCTAGTGGCGCTCCAAGCCAAGGGATTACTCCCCCCGGCCTACATGGTCCCGGTTCGAGCCGGGCTCGCCACCTATAATGGTGGAGAGCAAGCGGAGAGCGTTCCCAATCCCTCCAAAGGAGAGCAGGTATGCCTTGTCCCTTATTTGATAAGAGGGCTCGGATTTCCAATTCATCCGTTTCTCTGGGGGCTCCTGGAGTTTTACGGCATCCAATTGCACAACCTTACGCCCGCCTCCATATTGCATATTGCGAGCTTCGTAGCCCTTTGCGAGCTGTTTTTGGGTATCGAGGCTCATTTTGCGCTGTGGAAGAAGCTGTTCTGCCTCGTGCCCCATTCTCAGGAGGGGTCGATATATCAAGTGGGCGGAGCCGAACTATGGCGCATCGCTAGGACCGGATATCTATACGGAGCCCCAAAGTAGGCGTCCGAAGACTGGCCTTCAGAATGGTTTTATATAGAAGACGTCCCCCTGCCGGAACCTATACGAATCGGCCTCCCTGAGTTTGATAATGCTCCTTTGAAGAAGCACCTAAGCTGGCGTCCACGGAGCCCTCAGAAGGAAAATGACAGGGACGTCCTTTACTTGATGAGCCGGATAAGGTTGTTGGCTCATTCCGGACTGACCATGATCGAGGTCATGGCCACATGCATCACGCGGGGGGTGCATCTGCTTCAGTATAGAGGCCACGCCATGTGGGATTTCAATGGGGAGGACGACACCACTAGGTGCGGCCGTAAGGGGCTGGATTCGCCTGCCGCTGTAATAAAGATCTTGTCCACTTTGTACAAGGGAGAAGAGGAGGAATTCCTCCGCGTCAACCCATGGGGCGGATTTTCTATGTAGAATCCTCCAAGCTGGGTAAGCGAATACTTTCACTTGTCCATCCGTTTCATATTCCCATAGTTAAGTATTTAGTCTAGCAATCTCAACGCAGGAGTTACGCCAGGCTATAAAGGAGATAAACAGCCCTCCTCCACAACCCGAGGACCCAGAACGGCCCTTTGATCCGAACTCCCAAGAGGACCCGGACTTAGGCGTGGAGCTGATCGATGGGGTGTTTCATCAATTGAGCAAGGACAACGCCTTGGTGGCCATTATGGCCGATTATCCCGGACTGCTCCCAGCCTCTCAAGTAACCGAGACCGAAGTCCCAACATTTTTTGAAATGATCCCTCCATGCTTATTTTGGGTCACCGTATGCCAATGACATTTTCGCAGGGGAAGTCCTTGAGGTGGAAGGCCGAGCCGGTGGCTAGCCAACAAGGGCCATCAAGGCCCGGTAGGCTGAAAAGAAGTGCAGTCCGGATTGAGATGCCAGAGCAACGGTATGGCGTGCCTTTTTATTCCCAGGTTTTATTCCTTCGAGGCGTACCAACGCTCGTGCTTTCTTCAGGAAAAAGAGCGCTCGCCGGACTATATCTGGGGAGGTTGCCAATCGCACTTCCACCGACCAGGCTCCAAGGCCGGGTCCGGAAGCGGAGGTGAGTACGAGGCGCGCACCGGACGCTCCTCCGACAGAGGATGCGGACGGGCTGTCTGCCACCAATTCAGAGGTGGAGAGTGCCATGAACAACAGGCGTCGCCGGACAATTCTTCGTGACGCTTGTTTCTCCCAAGAGGCGTTAGATGCCTTCAATACGGGAGATGCATATCTCCGTGCCGCTCAAAATGGTCTAGTTAGAGCCACAAAGCAGTATGTAAAAGACATATGGGTGAGAAGATTTGATGGTTATATATGTCAGTAGCCCCCGAGACTTGAAACAGTTAGAATAACTGATTTAAGGATCGTTTGTTATGCAGGATCTTACAGAAAAGAATACCCAATTGTCCCAGGAGCTGGAAGGGTGCAAAGCCCAACTTGAGGCCGCACTAGCCGCGGCAGGGGAGGCCAAGGAGACCCCCTCTGGTACTTATATGCTTCGAAAGATAAGTATGTTGCGAAGTGCGGCATGTGTAAAAATCTGACAATAACATTGCAGATGGCGCCAGAGTGAATCCGTACCAACAACAACTCTTGCGCCGGTTAAAGGCCGGTGAGAGCGTGCTTACAAGGGTGAGGCAAGATAAAAATAAGCTCCAAGATGCCAACACCCAGCTGGGCGAGGAACTAAAGGATGTTCATGCTCAGCTGTCGGACTCCGTGAAGGAGAATCGACGGCTTCGATGCGGCATTTTTAGTAAGTGCTTGAACAAACTTCAGAAAAATAGTTCGGCGAGGAAGTCGATTGACAGAGTTATGTCTGTAGGTATGCTGACAGGTAGGCCTGCGGAGGAAATGCCCGGATCTATGGGTGACCTTCTCCCCGAGCTCTTACAATTGCACGAACGAGTTTGGCAGGTGATGCAAGGCGTCGCCCAGGCTTTGTGGCCATCCGTCTCCATGCTCGAAGGCCTTGGAGAGGTTGTGGAGAAGCTGAAGGGAGCACGGCGGCGCTTCCGATTATGGAAGATATCAGCTTGCCGTCAAGGCGCTAGGGAGGCCTTGGCCATGGTGAAGACACGGTACACGAGGGCTGACCCAAACCACAAGGCCGAGGTCGGACCGGTAGGGCCCGATGGGAAGGAGATCCCTGTGAGCTTAGTGTACGACCAGGTAGAGCTGGCCGCCAAATATTCTCAACAGGACTGTAAGCTAGACAACCTGTTGGATGGTATTGAAGAGGAGTATACCCAGTCAAATTGACAATGTAATTTAAGATGACATGTAAAATGCCTTCTAGCCGGTTGTAGATCGTTTGTCATGGCGGACCTTTTCGCTTCAACCTCGGGACCCGATAGTCCGGAGTGTGTCCGAATACCCTCTCAGTTATGTATGAACCGGGGCATGCGTGGAGACCAGGCGTAGGGGTCATTAGTGCTTGAACAGACAAGTGCCCAACTAGTTATGTTATATTACATGGTTAGTAAGAAACATCTTCCAGGGAGAATAGTTCCGTTAGGGGTTCCTTTCCCTGGGAGGCATGCCCTAAAGTGCATGTCCGGGCTGCAAAAAAAGCAGAAAAACATCTGGGGGCAGATAAATAAATGAGTGAGAAATCATCTTTTAGTTCACCGACCGAATATTCCCTTAAGAACGCTAGCTTTCGGCTTCACCCAGTCTGAGGTACACATCTGGCTGACCCGGCAGTAACAATCACAGAGGTGCTCCCTTTACCGCCTAGTCGAACAATCGGGAACGTAGGGGTAAGCACAGGAGCCAGGAAACCCAGCTTGGCCAAAACTTAAGTCATATCGATGCATATAATGGTGAATAAAAGGTACAAGCGGAAGTGTGACACATGTGTTGGGCATGAGGCCCGTATAAACAAGCTTCTGTTAAAGAAGCCCCCAGGTATAATGAGCGCGAATGGCACGTCAATTGTTTGCGAACAAGACGCAAATGAGCCCTCAAGGGCTACAAGAGAGAAGGAGGGAGAAGGAGAGAAATATAAGACAACTAATATGTAAAAAATAGACAGAGGAAGGAGACGAACACAGAGTCCGGCGCTAGGCGTAGAATCTTCGTAGACAGGCTGCGTTCCATGGGTTCGGCTCGAGTCGGTTATCCGATGCATCTCGCAGACGGTATGCTCCACCAGTCAGGACTTGGTAAATTATGAAGGGACCTTCCCATTTGGGCTTGTCCTTTTTCTTGTCTGGCAGGCGTAGAACTAATTCGCCAACATTGTAAGTTTTGGCCCGTACTTCTCTGCTTTGATATCTTTGAGCCTGCTGTTGATAGAATGCAGAACGGGCTTTTGCCACGTCGTGCTCCTCCTCCAAGGTGTCCAAACTGTCCTGCTGATCGAGTTCGGCTTCTCTTTCTTCGTACATGCGCACATGAGGTGAGTCATGAATTATGTAGCAGGGCAGAACTGCCTCGGCGCCGTATACCATAAAGAATGGTGTGAATCCGGTAGTGCGATTCGGCATGGTCCGCAGCCCCTAGAGTACGGAGTCGAGCTCCTCTACCCAGTGCGTATTAGATTCCTTGAGGGACCGCACTAATCTGGGTTTGATGCTGCTCATGATTAGACCATTTGCTTGCTCGACTTGACCGTTAGTTTGTGGGTGATAGATTGAAGCGTAGTCAAGCTTGATGCCCATGTTTTTGCACCAGAGTTTGACCTCGCCGACCATAAAGTTCGTGCTGTTATCAGTGATGATGCTATGGGGGACGCCATAACGGTGTACGACCCCTGATATGAAGTCTATCACCGGTCCGGATTCGGCCGTCTTAACAGGCTTGGCCTCTATCCATTTGGTGAATTTGTCCACCATGACCAGTAAGTATTTTTGCTTGTGGGTTCCCCCTTTAAGGGGTCCAACCATGTCAAGCCCCCAGACCGCAAAGGGCCAGGTGATGGGTATAGTTTGGAGGGCGATGGGTGGCATGTGGCTTTGGTTAGCGAAGAGTTGGCAACCGACGCATCGTTGGACTAAATCCTGAGCATCTGCCCGGGCCGTCGCCCAATAAAATCCTGTGCGGAAGGCCTTGCTTACAAGGGCCCGGGCTGTGGCGTGGTGCCCGCCGAGTCCGGCATGAATTTTAGCCAGGAGATTTCGCCCTTCCTCTTCGGAGATACACCTTTGAAGGACTCCGGTGGTGCTTTTCTTATAAAGCTCTCCCTCATGGACTTTGTAGGCTTTAGATCGCCGCACTATGCAGCGTGCCTCGTTTTGGTCCTCTGGAAGTTCCTACCTGGTCAGGTAGGCTAGGAATGGTTTTGTCCATGGGGCAATGACTGCCATTATCTCGTGGGCTGAGGATGTTACTTCGTTGGCCAAGCCTTTCGCTGTGTTAGAATGTTCGGTGTCGGGCAGTGCGGATGGATCCGGGCTGTTATTTCCGGATTCCCCTTCCCATGATACAGATGGCTTGAATAGCCTTTCCAAGAAAATGTTGGGGGGACTGCATCGCGATTTGCACCGATGCGTGCCAAGACGTCTGCTGCCTGATTGTTTTCCCAGGATATATGGTGAAATTCGAGCCCTTCGAACCGAGCTGACATTTTTAGGATGGTGTTGCGATAAGCTGCCATTTTCGGATCCTTGGCATCAAAGTCTCCATTTATTTGGGATATCACGAGGTTCGAATCCCCACGCACCTCTAGGCGTTGAATGCCCATGGAGACTGCCATCCGGAGGCCATGTAGAAGGGCCTCGTATTCAGCTGCGTTATTGGAGTCTGTATACATTATTTGGAGTACGTATTGAACTGTGTCTCCTGTTGGGGACGTCAAAACGACGCCAGCCCCCAGACCCGCTAACATTTTGGAGCCGTCGAAGTGCATGATCCAATTGGAATATGTGACGTACTCTTTAGGGAGTTCGGCTTCAGTCCGTTCGACGACGAAGTCGGCCAAAACTTGCGACTTGATAGCTCGCCGTGGCTTGTAGGTTATGTCGAACGGGAGGAGCTCAATGGCCCATTTAGCAATCCGGCCCGTCGCGTCACGGTTGTTTATAATGTCGTTAAGAGGTACTTCGGAGGCTACTGTTATTGAACACTCTTGAAAGTAGTGTCGCAGCTTCCGGGATGCCATAAACACCGCGTGCGCTATCTTTTGATAATGCGGGTACCGTGACTTGCATGGAGTGAGGACAGTGGACACGTAGTAAACTGGTTTTTGAAGGGGAAATTTGTGTCCGTCCGTTTCTCGTTCGACAACGAGCACTGCGCTTACAACTTGATGAGTTGTTGGAATGTATAATAGCATTGGTTCGCCAGTGTTAGGCGCGGCCAGGACCGGGTTTGTTGCCAATATGGCTTTTATTTCCTCGAGTCCGGCCGTGGCAGCATCCGTCCACTCGAAGTGTTCGGTGCGCCGGAGGAGGCGATAAAGGGGCAATGCCTTTTCTCCCAAACGGGAGATAAAGTGGCTTAGAGCCGCCACGCATCCCGTCAATTTTTGTATTTGTTTGAGGTCTCTTGGAATATCCAATTGTGACAGAGCTCGGATCTTGGCTGGGTTTGCTTCAATTCCTCTACCGGATACAATGAAGCCCAAGAGCTTTCCGGCTGGTACGCCGAAAATGCATTTTTCCGGGTTAAGCTTGATGTCATATGTCCAGAGGTTATCGAATGTGATCCTCAAGTCGTCTACTAGAGTTTTGACGTGCTTGGTTTTGACGACCACGTCATCTACATATGCCTCCACTGTTTTGCCGATCTGGTTTGCCAAACATGTCTGAATCATGCGCTGATATGTTGCGCCGATGTTTTTGAGCCCGAAGGGCATTTAGTTGAAGCAGAATGGGCCGTATGGGGTGATGAAAGCCGTTGCGGCTTGGTCTAGCTCTGCCATCTTAATTTGATGGTAGCCGGAGTATGCGTTGAGGAAACACAATGAATCGTGTCCTGCGGTAGCGTCGATAATTTGATCGATGCAGGGGAGGGGGAAGGGATCCTTTGGGCAAGCCTTGTTGATGTCCTTGAAATCGACGCATAGGCGTCAGAATTTGTCCTTCTTTGGTACCATCACCAGGTTCGCTAGCCAGTCCGGATGTTTTATGTCTCTGATGAATCTGACCTCCAATAGTTTGGCTAGCTCTTCTCCCATGGCTTGTCTCTTTGGTTCGGAGAATCGCCGAAGAGCCTGCTTGACAGGCTTGAATCCTTTTAGGATGTTGAGGCCGTGTTCGGCCAGCCTGCGTGGGATTCCTGGCATGTCTGAAGGGTGCCAGGCAAAAATGTCCCAATTTTCGCGTAGGAATTCTCGTAGTGCGGCGTGTACATCATGGTTTAATTGTGCCCCGATGGAGGCCGTTTTTGTAGGGTCCGTTGGGTGGACTTGGAATTTGACTATTTCGTCCGCCGGTTTAAAGGAGGTGGACTTGGATCTTTTATTGAGTATCACATCGTCCCTGTTCACCATGGAGCACAACGTGGTTAGTTCTTCGGCCGCTAGGGCTTCGGAAAGTGCCTCAAGGGCCAGTGCGGCTGTCTTGTTTTCGGCGCGGAGTGCTATGTCTGGGTCACTAGCAAGAGTGATGATCCCGTTGGGTCCGGGCATTTTGAGCTTCATGTACCCGTAATGGGGTATAGCTTGAAAAATTGTGAATGCCTCTCGCCCTAATAGAGCATGGTATCCGCTGCTGAACGGGGCCACTTGAAACGTGATCTCCTCGGATCTGTAATTATCTGGCATGCCGAACACCACATCAAGTGTGATTTTTCCCGTACAGCATGCTTCCCGACTGGGGATTATTCCTCTAAAGGTTGTGTTGCTTTGCTCAATGCGGCTCCAGTCTATTTCCATTTTTCGAAGGGTTTCCTCATAAATGAGGTTCAATCCGCTGCCACTGTTCATGAGTACCTTGGTAAGTCGAAAGCCGTCCACTATTGGACTGAGGACCAATGCGGCTGGTGCTCGGGCTGTTCGGAATTTAGGTTCGTCACTGGCATTAAAGGTAATAGCAGTGTCACTCCATGGGTTTATTGTTGCTACTTGGTAGACTTCGGCAAGGTTGCAGAGTGTCCGTTTCCGCATATTGTTTGATGCGAAGGTCTCGAAGACTGTTAATACCGTACTGGTATCCCTGGGGTGGTGCTCTGTGAATTCTGGAGTTAGGAGCTCCTCGCCACTTCTGGCCACCTGTCGGAGTATCCAACATGCTCTAAGGCTATGAGTTGGTGTGGCGTCCTCTGTACTATGAATTTTACAGGGTCCATTGAGCCATCCCTCCAGTACAGTTCCATGCCCTGTAAAGGGTTTTTGCTTTTTGGTGTTTGACCCAGGTGCCTGGCGATGATGCACCGTTTTATTTCAGACTGGGGTTGTATTCAGGGCCGGATTGTCCCAAAATTTTATTTCGGTTTTCCACGCGCTTTCCATCGCATAGTACTTTCGTACTATGGATGCCAAGTCGGCGAAGCGTGTAATTTCACGGCGACTTATGGCGTTGAGGATCCCCTTGTCCATGCAATTATTGCAGAAGGATGAAATTGCATCCTCCTCGCGACATTCCTCTATTCTGTTCATAACCACGAGGAATCTGGCCCAGTAATGCTGTACTGTTTCTGCGAGCTCTTGCCAAATTTGGGATAAATCCCTTATATTTGGGTGGGCGGGTGGAATTAAATCCGAAACCTCGCCCCATCTGAGGCTCAGGGGCCAAGGAGTTTCCGGACTCGGAAGCTTGTGTTCTCGGATATCGTCCAATGAATCTAGCCCGCTGCCTAATTTTAGGTTCGGGGCTTGAATGACGTCCTGCCCTCCACGCGTATCCGGCTTGGTGGGATCGGGAATCCGGACATAACTAGTCTTTAAGATAGATGAAGGCTTACCACATTGTTCCTCCACCACTTCAACGTGGTGGGTGACCCGGGGAGAGGTAATCTCTCTCAGATCCGGTTTAAGCCCAATCTGATCATGGTCTGTAGCGACTCCCAGGGTGGCGATGTGATCCAAGATCTTGTTTAAGGAAGAGAGCTCCATCGGATCTAGATGCTCGGCGAGTTCCGAGTCAACATGAACATTGCTTTCGATGACCCGAGAAGTCATCGTCGGCGCGGAGGCCGAACAGGCGGTCATAAGGAATCCGCCTAGCCAGAGAGTTTGACCGATAGCCAAAGCTCCTTTGGCAACAATGCCCTCTTTAAAGATGGGATGAGGCATCCTTCCTGATGGCGACGGCACAGCGGAACTCTCAATGAAAGCACCAATGTCGATGTCAAAACCGGCGGATCTCGGGTAGGGGGTCCCGAACTGTGCGTCTAGGCGGATGGTAACAGGAGACAAGGGACACGATGTTTTTACCCAGGTTCGGGCCCTCTCGATGGAGGTAAAACCCTACTCCTGCTTGATTAATATTGATGATATGGTTAGTACAAGAGTAGATCTACCACGAGATCAGAGAGGCTAAACCCTAGAAGCTAGCCTATGGTATGATTGTTGTTCGTCCTATGGACTAAAACCCTCCGGTTTATATAGACACCAGAGAGGGCTAGGGTTACATAGGGTCAGTTACAATGGGAGGAGATCTACATATCCGTATCGCCAACCTTGCCTTCCACGCCAAGGAATGTCCCATTCGGACACGGGACAAAGTCTTCAATCTTGTATCTTCATAGTCCAGGAGTCTGACCAAAGGTCATAGTCCGGTCATCCGGACACCCCCTAATCCGGGACTCCCTCAATGATTATATAGCAGCATGGATACTTCATAAATTATGATACGTTGGAGATGTATCACATACCTACCTATTATGGCATTTCCATAGCCATTCCGAGATATATTGCCATGCAACTTTCCACCGTTCCGTTTTATCATGACACGCTTCATCATTGTCATATTGCTTTGCATGATCGTAAGATAGCTAGGATGATGTTTACATGGCTTGTCTATTTTTTGATGTCATTTGCTATGCTAGATCATTGCACATCCCGGTACATTGCCGGAGGCATTCATATAGAGTCATATCTTTGTTCTAGTATCGAGTTTTAATTTTGAGTTGTAAGTATATAAAAGTGTGATGGTCATCATTATTAGAGCGTTGTCCCATGTGAGGAAAGGATGATGGAAGCTATGATTCCCTCAGAAGTTGGGATGATTCTCCGGACTTTATGAAAAATAAAAGAGGCCAAAGAAGTCCAAATAAAAAAAGAGAGGCCAAAGAAGCCCACCAAAAAGAAAGAAAAATGAGAGAAAAGAGAGAAGGGGCAATGTTACTATCCTTTTTCCACACTTGTGCTTCAAAGTAGCACCATGATCTTCATGATAGAGAGTCTCCTATGTTATCACTTTCATATACTAGTGGGAATTTTTCATTATAAGAACTTGGATTGTATATTCCAATGATGGGCTTCCTCAAATTGCCCTAGGTCTTCATGAGCAAGCGAGTTGGATGCACACCCACTTAGTTTCTTTTTAAGCTTTCATAAACTTATAGCTCTAGTGCATCCGTTGCATGGCAATCCCTACTCACTCACATTGATATATATTGATCTCCATATCCCGTTGATACGCCTAGTTGAGGTGAGACTATCTCCTTCTTTTTGTCTGCTCCATAACCACCATATTCTATTCCACCTATAGTGCTATATCCATGGCTCACGCTCATGTATTGCGTGAAAGTTGAAAAGGTTTGAGAACGTCAAAAGTATGAAACAATTGCTTGGCTTGTCATCGGGGTTGTGCATGATTTAATACTTTGTATGATGAAGATGGAGCATAGCCAGACTATATGATTTTGTAGGGATAGCTTTCTTTGGCCATGTTATTTTGAGAAGACATAATTGCTTTAATGCATGAAGTATTATTGTTTTTATGTCAATATTAAACTTTTGTTTTGAATCTTATGGATCTGAACATTCATGCCACAATAAAGAAATTACAAGGATAAATATGTTAGGTAGCATTCCACATCAAAAATTCTGTTTTTATCATTTACCTACTCGAGGACGAGCAAGAATTAAGCTTGGGGATGCTTGATACGTCTCCAATGTATCTATAATTTTTTATTGTTCCTTGTTATTATATTATCTATTTTGGATGTTTTATATGCATTAATATGCTATTTTATATTATTTTTGTCACTAACTTATTAACCTAGAGCCCAGCGCCAGTTTCTATTTTTTTCCTTGTTTTTGATCTTCGCAGAAAAGGAATACCAAACAGAGTCCAAACGAAATAAAACTTCACGATGATTTTTCTTGGACCAAAAGACACCCAGGGGACTTGGAGTGCAAGTCACAAGAGCCAAGATGTAACGCCCGGATAATTACGCTACAGTAAAACACTCCTAATGATGCCGTGTCATCTACGTTACTGTTGCTAATCAAGTGGTAGTTCAAAAGCATTGCAAATTCAAAAATGAATTAGCGACAAACACCCAAAGTTTTCAAAAGTCAAAACAAAAATGTTCGGGGGTTGCCAAATATTACAATGGTAATTATGGTGAAGTAAACACATTTTTAGAAAATGCCTAATTACTTTAAAATGAAGTAAAACAGAATAGGAATTAAATAAAAAGAAAAGTGAAAAAAAAACAAAAGGAGAAACCCCCCTCCCCACTGGGCCAATCGGCCTAGCTGCTAGCCAGGCCGGTCCCAAACCGGCCAACCCACCCGCACGGCCACAGCCCCTGCCCCCCTGGCCCGCAACCAACCTGGTCGGCCCAGCCGGTCCCGCTCCCCGCACCGCACCCCCTTCCTGTTCCTCGGACGCGCGCCGCTATAGGGCGCGGTCGCCACCGGACCCGCTCGCCGGCGTCGAGGTGGATAAGGACGCCGACGCCGCGCCCCCTCGGTCTCTCCTCCCACTCGCTCCCACTCTCCCCTCGGTCCCTGCGCCTTCCCCCCTCAGATCCACCTCGCTCTCCCCTCATTCCCCACCATGCCCGAACACCGCCATGGACCCGCCGCCGTGAATCGCGCGGCCACAGTCATCGCCTCGCCGCGCCTGCGTGTCCGTCATCACCACCGTCGTCTTCCTCGTCGACCGGTGGCCTCAGCTGGAGCTGGGGAGCACCGAATCAACGGATCCCCTTCGCCCACATCTCCGGCTGTCACGTTCTTCTTCATCTCCGGCGCCAGCCTCTGCTGCTACTAATCCGTCACAGGCCTACGTGCGAGCCGCACGGTGAGCCCTCCCGCCTCCTGCTCCTCCCCGTTATCTCCTGCACGCATTGTAGCTAGCTCGGTATCACGCCCGAGAGATCACCACCGCCGGTCGCTTCGCCGCCGTGGCCATGGCCTCTGTCGTGCTCGCCTGAGCGCGACATCGTGCTCCTGATGCTCACAGGAGCCCAACGCGCACGCGCACACTCCCTCCCGTGCCTCCTAGCGTGTTTCCCATCAGGGACCCGACCGCGTCGCGGCCCGCGCTCGTCGCCGGCAGCCGTCCGGTGACCCTTTGGTCCCGGGCTCGTGCCGTTGTGCTCGCGCACGCGCGAAGGCTTTGCCCCGCCCTTCTGGTTACCCAATAGCACGCCGCATCGCCCATCCCCCTCACCACCGAACTCCGGCGTCCGCCTCTCCGTTCGCCGGCGATAGCTCCGGCGACCTCGGGACGAACCACCACCACCACTAGATGCGCCTCTTCGTGCTTGTTCGAACGAGCCTAGGTGTGCGCGGATCCGTGCCCTATGCGCAAATTCTAGCGAACTCCGGCGGGTCGGCGCCGTGCTTTTGGTCACCGGCGGCGAGAGCCTGCCCTGCTGACCTGGCACCTCGGGTCCCACCACCTGGGCCACCGACTGGTGGGCCCAGGTCCCCCTGTTGACCAGTTGACTGAGTCAACTGCTGACTGGGCCGCCCCTGTCTCACTGACCTATAGGCCCCACCTTAATAAACAAATAAAAATAAATAGATAATTTGCTAATTAATTAAATTAATTAATTAAACACTAACCTCTCACTGACTACCGGGCCCCACCTACTAATTAGCCCATTTAGTTAGGTTAAACCCCCCCTATTGGTGTCCTGACAATGACATGTGGGTCCCACTGGACCCACCTGTCTGGTTTGACTGGTCAACCGACCAGTTGACCTGCTAACATCACTCTGATGTCATGCCTGCGTCATCATTCACTGTTTTGGATAATGTTGGATTTAAATAAATAATTAAAATCAAAAAATGATTTAAATCTTTAGAAAATCATATCTTTTAATCCGTAACTCAGATGAAAATACTTTCTACATGAAAGTTGCTCAGAACAACGAGACGAATCCGGATACGCAGCCTGTTCGTCTGCCACACATCCCTAACCTATCGTACTCGCACCTTTCTCCCTCCGGTACCTCTGCCCGAAAACGCGAAACACCGGGCATACTTTCCCGGATGTTTCCCCCCTTCGTCGGTATCACCTACTACCGCGATTGGGCACACCTAGCATCGTTACTTGTCATGTCATGCATTGATATGCATTTTTTTGCATTGTATTCATTGTTTCTGCCCCTTCTTCTCTTCGGTAGACTACGAGACCGATGTTGCTGCTGCCCAGTTCGACTACAGAGTTGACGACCCCTCCTTCTTGCCAGAGCAACCAGGCAAGCCCCCTCCTTGATCACCAGATATCGCCTATTCTTCTCTATACTGCTTGCATTAGAGTAGTGTAGCCTGTTACTGCTTTCCGTTAATCCTATTCTGATGCATAGCCTGTCATTGTTGCTACAGTCATTGATACCTTACTCGCGATCCTAAATGCTTAGTATAGGATGCTAGTTATCATCATTGGCCCTACATTCTTGTCAGTCTGCCTTGCTATACTATTGGGTCGTGATCACTCGGGAGGTGATCACGGGTTTATACTATACATATATACATATTACAGATGGTGACCAAAGTCGGGTCGGCTCGAGGAGTACCCGCGAGTGATTCACGGATTGGGGGCTGAAAGGACCTTTGTCCCGACGACCCTCTGTGTGGATCTTTGTGGCGGAGCGACAGGGCGGGTTGAGACCACCTGGGAGACAGGTGGGCTTGGCCCTGGTCGGCGTCCGCGGTTATTTCATAATAACACGCTTAACGAGATCTTGGTATTTGATCTGAGTCTGGCCACTGGCCTATACGCACTAACCAACTACACGGGAACAGTTATGGGCACTCGACGTCGTGGTATCAGCCGAAGCCTTCTTGACGTCAGCGACGGAGCGGCGCGCGCCAGATTGGACCGCGTAATGTGACTTCCTTTGTAATGGAGGTTGCTAGGTCTGCTTCTGGCCGCCCTCGCAATGTGCAGGTGTGCAATGGGCGATGGGCCCAGACCCCTGCAAGCATAGGATTTAGACCGGCGGGCTGACCTCTCTGTTGTGCCTAGGTGGGGCTGTGACGTGTTGATCTTCTGAGGCCGGGCATGACCCAGGAAAGTGTGTTCGGCCAAATGGGATCGAGCGTGTTGGGTTATGTGGTGCACCCCTGCAGGGAAGTTAATCTATTCGAATAGCCGTGTCCCTCGGTAAAAGGACGACCCGGAGTTGTACCTTGACCTTATGACAACTAGAACCAGACACTTAATAAAACACACCCTTCCAAGTGCCAGATACAACCCGGTGATCGCTTTTCCACAAGGCGACGAGGGGAGGATCGCCGGGTAGGATTATGCTATGCGATGCTACTTGGAGGACTTCAGTCTACTCTCTTCTACATGCTGCAAGATGGAGGCTGCCAGAAGCGTAGTCTTCGATAGGACTAGCTATCCCCCTCTTATTCTGGCATTCTGCAGTTCAGTCCACTCATATTGCCTCCTTACACATATACCCATGCATATGTAGTGTAGCTCCTTGCTTGTGAGTACTTTGGATGAGTACTCACGGTTGCTTTGCTCCCTCTTTTCCCTCGTTTTCCTCTTCTTCTCGGATGCCGCAACCAGACGTTGGAGCCCAGGATCCAGACGCCACCGTCGACGACTACTACTACTCTGGAGGTGCCTACTACTACGTGCAGCCCGCTGACGACGACCAGGAGTAGTTAGGAGGATCCCAGGCACGAGGCCTGCGCCTCTTTCGATCTGTATCCTAGTTTGTGCTAGCCATCTTATGGCAACTTGTTTACTTATGTCTATACTCAGATATTGTTGCTTTCGCTGACTCGTCTATGATCGAGCACTTGTATTCGAGCCCTCGAGGCCCCTGGCTTGTATTATGATGCTTGTATGACTTATTTATGTTTTTAGAGTTGTGTTGTGATATCTTCCCGTGAGTCCCTGATCTTGATCGTACACGTTTGCGTGCATGATTAGTGTATGATTGAATCGGGGGCGTCACAAGTTGGTATCAGAGCCGACTGCCTGTAGGAATCCCCCTTCCACACTCCTTGGCCGAAGTCGAGTCTAGTCACTACAAAACTTTTACTAACTTGGCTGTGTGCCTTACGGGCCCACGTCGCCATTGGGTGGTATTAGGATCTTTTACTTCTCGACCTTTTCTCTGGGGCTCTGAACTCTCTCCTACTCGGGTTAAACCAATTTACTAACTCTGACATTAGGATCCTGTTACCACGTTCACCCCAAAGTTGGATAAGCCATAGTTATTCTGCAGGATAGCATTTTGAATAGTGCCCATATTGTCATTTGACTCCATTGAAACATCTTTGTTTTCAGATGGAACCCACGAGGCAGGTCGTGCGCCACACTGCGGCCATTGGTGCCTCAGGATCACCTGCTGTGCTAGCTGAGATGATGACCTATCTGGGTTATCGCTGGCACCCTGAGTACACCGTCTACGAGGAGTACCAGGACTTTAATCAGGAGCAGTATCGTGCCATCGTCCACCTCTACTCTCGGGAGTATGAGTCCACTACCGTGCTGCACACCGCTCATGGTGTTGGAGTGACCATCGAGATGGCAGTCCATGATGCTGCTCATGCTACTCTGACACGTCTTCGTGGAGAGTATCAGGCGTTGGACACTTCCCCTTTCAGGCACATTCCTATCGCATCTGACATTGGTGCAGAGGGATACTACACTGCCGCCTACTCCACCGTCACCCGAGAGCCCTTCCACCATCAGCGCCTGGTTCTGCATGCTGATGGGCTGGACCGAGCTAACAAAGCTCTTCGCCACGAGTTGTACACCACTCGTCAGCACCTTTACAGGGCTCTGACGCTGTTGCACCCCTTTGTCCGGTCTGGATAGCTGCCGCGTTCTGCGATCTACCCAGCCAGGACCGTGATGCCCCACGGTGTCGGTTGGCCAGAGGTGGGAGGCTACTCTCCCACACTTGGTCCTCTTCTGCCACCTGAGCGTCGGGTTCTACACCAGAGTATCCGCAGCCCCCAGGCCACTGACGTGGAGGACTATCCGTTGCCTCACTACCAGCTGTCAGGCTACAACTACCTTCACAGTACCTCATGGGACTGATGTAGTCTTGCTCATTAGTATTAGATGCATTCGCCCGCGAGCCCGCGTGCCGCCTATGATGACTTAGTCTATGTACTGAACTCTGTGTACTGAACTCTATGTCCGACCCCTTTTGTAAGTTATGCCGACTACTATGTGGTATCTGTTGTGCTCCTTTCATTATGCATGTTTCATCATGAATGATTCTTTGTCTATGCAAATTTCTCAATACTGAACTACCCCTGTTATATATTAGCAGGATGGTTAGACCAGCTGGTCGTGGTCGTGGCGACAACGCCCCACCACCGCCTGAGTACATGGCTAGTATGGTCCAACAGCTCGAGATGAATCGCCAGTTCATGGAGAATGTGATGGCTCAGTTCCCTCGTCCCAATATGAACGAGCAGCCAGCCCAAGTGACTCTGCAGGATTTCATGCGCCTCAACCCAACCGTGTACCGCAGCTCAACTCAGCCGCTGGATGCTGATGACTGGCTCCGTGACATCACCTATGAGATGGAGTCTGCTGAAGTAGCCCCTGCCCGCTATGTCACCTTTGCTTCCTTCTTTCTGAAGGGACCCGCAGATCAATGGTGGGACAGCCACAGGCGTGCTCTGCCAGTTGGGACAATCATCACCTGGCCAGACTTTCAAGCTGCCTTCCGCGCCCGCTTCATTCCTCAGGGGATCATGGACAGGAAGAAGTGTGAGTTCCGCAACCTCACCCAGGGCAACAAAACTGTGGAAGCTTATCAGCGGGAGTTTCTGGACTTATCCCGCTATGCTGAAGAAGACAATGCAACTGATGCTCGCAGACAGGAGAAGTTCCGTGACGGCCTTCAAGCTGACATCAAGCTCGCACTTCTAGTGCATGACTTTGCCGATTTCGCCACCTTGGTGAACAAGGCCATCAATGTCGAGACTGGTCTGCAGGAACACCAGAGCTCTCAGAGGTGCAACCGTGACACGGGCTCATCTTTGGGCCCGCCCATGCAGAAGCGTAAGATATGGATCCCGAACAGCATGTACCGTCCAAATGCACCTGCCCCAAGGCAGACCTATGCTGCACCTCGTCTGCCTCCTCCACCATCTAGGCAGCCAAGGCTTCCAGCTCCACCACCCCGAGCACCTGTTCCCACTCCCAATAATGGTCTGTGCTACAAGTGTGGTCAACCAGGTCACCTTGCCAGGAACTGCTATCAGAATCAGAACCAGAATCAACTGGCCCTTCCAGCAGCTGGTCGTGGTAACAACCAGCCCCGCAACAACAATGCCAAGTCTTATGGCCATGTTCATGCCAACCACGTTGATCTGAATGAAGCTCAAGACTAGCCTGCTACTGTGATGGGTACACTCCTCGTAAATTCAGTACCAGCATCCGTTTTATTTGATACAGGAGCATCACATTCATTCATGTCAGAAGATTTTGCATTCATGCATGGCATTAAAAGTGAAGACATGAACGCTTCTCTATTAGTGCACACCCCTTGTAACACCCCAGATGTAACTTTCCATCTTTGTAACTCCAACTCTTGCCATTTTCGGCTAGGTGATATGATTTTTCCCTCCGTGGTTGGGTTTTATCTTTTGGTTTGCATTTTATTCATGTCATGCATATCATATCATGTCATCATGTGCATCTCATTTGCATACGTGTTCGTCTCATGCATCCGAGCATTTTCTCTGTTGTCCGTTTCGCAATCCGTCACTCCCACATGCACCGGTGCACCCCTCTTGTCTATTTTCGTGTGCGGGTGTTGAACATTCTCGGAATGGACCGAGCCTTGCCAAGTGGCCCTGGTATAGCACCGGTAGACCACCTGTCAAGTTTCGGGTCATTTGGAGCTCGCTTGATACTCTAACGGTTATCCGCATATCCGCAAAGGCCTCTTTTGAGTTGCAGCCCAACACCCCTCCAAAACAGCCCAATAACCCATCTAAGTCACTTCCATGCTCTCCGTCGTCGAATCACGATCGTGTGGGCGAAAACCGCACCCCATTTGGAGTCTCCTAGCTCCCTCTACCTATAAATATGTGCACTCCCCCGAAATTCCGGATCCCCAAACCCTAGCCCGCTCCCTCTCCGCCGCCGGACACGTCCGGGCGGAACCGGACACGTCCGCCCCGTGCCCCA
>NC_041391.1:568860395-568870170 GCF_002162155.2 Triticum dicoccoides
CCGCCCCCGCCGCCGGCCCGCGAAGCCCGCCGCGGGCCCTCCCGCGCCCGACCCGGGCCGCGCCCCGCGCCCCGCCGCCCGAGTCCGTCCGCCGCCGCCGCTCCGGCGCCACGCCCCGCCGCCTTGCCGCCGGCCGCCTCCGCCCCGTCGCGGCCCGCCTCGTTCGGCGTCTCCGGCGCCACGCGGCCGCGCCGCCGGCGCCGCCCGGCCCCGCCTCCTCCGCGCGCCGCCCCGGCCGGTGCAGCGCCGCCCCGGCCGGAGCAGCGCCGCCTCGGCCTCGTCCCCTCCGGCAGCCCCTCCCCGAGCTCCATCTCCGGCGACGAACCTCGAAGCCCGCGCGCACCGGATCCAGATCCAGATCCACAAGGGTTGACTCCCCCGAATTTTCGTCTAAGTCCTTAATCTGTGATAAAACTGTTGCATCTTCATCACGTTACATCTTCGCACCCGTTGCTCCGTTTTTGGCGTGTAGCATACCAAGTTGTTCGCCTCGAAGAGTACATCATTTCATCTCATTGCGTCATTTTCATTTGAGCTCATCTTGATGCCCGAAATGCTGTTGGAAGAGGGCTTCATAATGTTAGTTTCAGATTCTTATCAGAACGAGCTCTTTTGTCATTTTTGCCATGATGGATGTGTGCATCCTATGAACTTGATCCCTAAATGTGTTTTGAACTAGACTATGTCTTCTTTACAGAGGTGCTTACCATGTATTTTTGTGATCAATGTGGTGACTAGCACAAGCATGCAAACTAGGCTTCGTGATAATGCTGTTTTTAGTCCCTGTTCTGCTGTAATTTTGATGCCATATAAACATGTTGCTACAGAGAGATCCATGCATAATTTGAGATACTTCACTAAGGGTGTTTTGAACACATGGTTATGCTCTATCCATCCATGGTCCTGGTTGCAATTATGTAGTCTAGCATGTCTTTTTCGTGCTCTACTTTTGCTTCAAAATGTTTCCTGGCAGATTGTTTACATGTTATTCAATTTGGCCAAGGTTGTTGTAGTTGATCCGTGTATGCTATGATGTTGTTTCTTGCCATGTATAGATTCTATGACATGTCTTCTTGATGGATGTATGCTTAGTTTATCATTAAATGCTCTGTAGTGAGTGCATAGAGCTCACGAAGGTGCCTTCGTAATTATGTCAATGCCATGCTTTGTTTGCTGAAATCTGTTAATGAAACTTGCTATGTTTACGTGGGTGCCATCATATTTTCTGATCCTTTTTGGCTTATGGTCAGTAAGGGACTTTTGATCTATACTTTGAGTAGATTCATGCCATGTCTTGTTTGGCTATTATAAGTTCCTGTAGCATGTTGATAACCTGCTCTGAACATTGCTTCGTGATGCTGTTTATGCCATGTCCAACCTGATATTTTTTTTGCACTTTCACCATGCTTGTTTGAACCTGTTATGATGTGATTTAGCCGTAGCTCAGTGTTCCTCTTTTGTAAAGCATCTCCTGTAGATCATTGCCATATGTTTTGTTTTTATGTTGGGGTGCTGTAGCATAGTTTCTTGTTGCATGCTAAGTAGCTTCGTGCTGTTAATCGCAGCTTTGTGCCATTGTCTTGCTTGCCATTTGCATACCGTGCATCCGAATCCGGTGATCTTTATATCGATTTCAACTGAAATCATCTCATCTTTCCAGCGGCATACTTGGTTTTCCAAGTTGATGCCTCGTTCAATCATCTTTCCTTCCGAAGAACGCATATGCGTTTCATATCACATCTCGCATAGCATGACATGTATTGCATCATGTTGCTTGTGCATTGCACAGTGATTTATTGTGGTTCCTTTGCTTGTGTTCTTGCTTTGGGTAGATCCGGGAGACGAGTACGTGCACGAGGAACCTATTGAGAACACTTACGAGGATCAAGCCTTTGACAACTCTGAGAACCTTGCAGCTAAGATGATCATACCTTCGATATCACTTCTATCTCTGCTTGCTAGTACTCGCTCTATCGCTATGTTAGCTCTACCTGCCTTTGTTTACCATGCCTCCCTATTGCCATGCCAAACCTCTAACCAACCTGTCCTAGCAACTGTTGTTTGGCTATGTCACCGCTTTTGCTCAGCCCCTCTTATAGCATTGTTAGTTGCAGGTGAAGATGAAGTTTGTTCCTGGTTGGAACATGGATATTTTGGGATATCACAATATCTCCTGTTTAAATTAATGCACCTTATATACTTAGTAAAGGGTGGAAGGATCGGCCTTATGCCTGGTGACTTGTTCCACTCTTGCCGCCCTAGTTTCCGTCATACCGGTGTTATGTTCCTTGATTTTGCGTTCCTTACACGGTTGGGTGATTTATGGGACCCCCTTAACAGTTCGCTTTGAATAAAACTCCTCCAGCAAAGCCCAAACTTGGTTTTACCATTTGCCACCTAAGCCCCTTTTCCTTGGGTTTTCGCGAGCCCAAGGGTCATCTTTATTTAACCCCCTGGGCCAGTGCTCCTCCGAGTGTTGGTCCAAACTAGAGCACCGTGCGGGACCATTCCTTGGCAACTTGGATTCGTCGGTTCCTGTATGCTTTGCTTATCTGGTGTGCCCTGAGAACGAGATATGTGCAGCTCCTATCGGGATTTGTCAGCACTTCGAGCGGCTTTGCTGGTCTTGTTTTACCATTGTCGACATGTTTTGCGAACCGGGATTCCGAGACTGATCGGGTCTTCCCGGGAGAAGGTTTATCCTTCGTTGACCATGAGAGCTTGTGATGGGCTGAGTTGGGACACCCCTACAGGGTATACAATCTTTCGAAAGCCGTGCCCGCGGTTATGAGGCAGATGGGAATTTCTTAATGTCCGGTTGTAGACAACTTGACACTTGACCTCTTTAAAATGCATCAACCGCGTGTGTAGCCGTGATGGTCTCTTCTCGGCGGAGTCCGGGAAGTGAAAACGGTTTGAGTTATGCTTGACGTAAGTAGTTTCAGGATCACTTCTTGATCGCTTCTAGCTTCTCGACCGATGCGTTGCTTCTCTTCTCGCTCTCACTTGCGTATGTTAGCCACCATATATGCTTAGTGCTTGCCGCAGCTCCACCATATTACCCCTTACCTACCTATGAGCTTAAATAGTCTTGATCTCACGGGTTTGAGATTGCTGAGTCCTCGTGACTCACAGATTCTACCAAAACAGATGCAGGTGCCGAGGATACCAGCGCAGATGGCGCAACTAAGCTGAAGTGGGAGTTTGATGAGGCCCTTGGTCGTTACTATGTATCGTTTCCAGATGATCAGTAGAGGTGCCCAGTCGGGACGATCGGGGATCTAGCATTTGGGGTTGTCTTCTTTTCATTTGAACTTGACCGTAGCCGGTCTATGAGTGTACTTTGAATGATGTATGATCTTAATTTATGTATTGTGTGAAGTGGCGATTGTAAGCCAACTCTCTTTATCCCATTCTTGTTCATTACATGGGATTGTGTGAAGATGACCCTTCTTGCGACAAAACCACCATGCGGTTATGCCTCTAAGTCATGCTTCGACACGTGGGAGATATAGCCGCATCGTGGGTGTTACAAGTTGGTAATTAGAGCCATCCCCGACTTAGGAGCCCCCTGCTTGATTGTTTGCTGGCGATGTTGAGTCTAGAACAAAAATGTTTTGAGTCTTAGGATTATATATATCGGAGAGTAGGATTCTTTTTACTCCTCAGTCCCTTCGTCGCTCTGGTGAGGTCTCCTGACGTAGATGTTTTGACTTTCCTCTCCTCAAATTTCACTAAATTTTTTTTAGGATCACGCGGGTATCTTGGAATCGTTTCGATGGTTTTGTGACGAGAACATTGTTCTTGGTGCCTCCTATCTATTTATGTGGCTTTGACCCGGGAGTCGAGCTCTGAGGTGTTGTCGTCACAATTTTATCGTTGCAGTTCTGGAATACCTGAGTTTTGCCGACATCGAAAATCTCTTTTGTACAGTTGTTGGTGAGGTAACCCCGATAACCCAGTACTGGGGCGAGCTCGGGAGTATTGCCATAACTCGTATAACGGATGCTTTTCGAAGGTTGAGGTACACGATTTCCGAAGGTTTCTTGGTTATGTGTTGACGGATGGATACAGCTGGATGTAGGGATTGTTAGTTTGGATGAGATATATTGCTTCCCCTGTATCCCCAACACCAGATTGCATAACCAGAAAGTTTCGGGAGTTTATAGGTGGGATTCAAGTAGCTCTAGCATTTCTTCCCGCAGATATTTGGTTTGTGATTGGGTAATCCTTACCACTTATTTGTTCCAGTTGTACCTTGTTTATTTCATTCATCAATCTCTTATCAAGTGGCTTCTCACCTTTATGGACGTGTGATGTTTGCTTTGGAATTCATTCGTTCATCCTTGTTCGAATGTTTATTGTGAAGACTATATGTTGCAATTTCTATCCGTTGATTCAGCTTGTCTATCTGTCTATCAAGATGCTAACGGATGTCACCCTCTTCAGGATGGCTCCGCCAACGCGTCAGAATTCGGAACGCAATGATGGGAGTCAGGCGAACCCTCCACCTCCACCTCCGCCTCCGGAGGCATGGCAAGCTTTGATGGAAGCCTCTAACGCGCATGCTCAGATGATGATTCAGCTCATGCAAGAGCGCAACCAAGGCCAAGGCAACCAAGGGAATCAAGGTCAAGGGCAGTTCAATCATCAGCCTCTATTTCCTACCCTCAACCATTTCCTTGTAAATCAGCCGAAGTCTTTCAGCTACTGTGTCGAGGCCACAAACGCCGATGATTGGCTCGTGGATATCAACAAGCATTTTGAATGCAGCAATGTCAGGCCTAAGGACTATGTCAAGTTCGCTTCTTTTCAGCTCAAGGATCAGGCAGCTGATTGGTTCCAGCAATACAAGGATTCCAGAGGTGGTCGAGTGATTACTTGGACTGATTTCTGTCGGGACTTTAAAGCTCACCACATTCCTACCAGTGTTGTTGAGAGCAAGCGTGAGGAGTTCCGCAATCTCAAGCAAGGCAACATGTCAGTGTACGAATACAACAAGCAGTTTCAGAAACTTGCTCGCTTTGCTAAGCAAGATGTTCCAGATGAGAAGAGTATGATCTATCAATTTAGAGGTGGCCTTAGAGAGGATCTGCAGTTAGCTCTCGTTCTTGTTGAGCCTACTCAGTTTGATCAATTCTACAATATGGCACTCAAGCAAGAAGGTGCTCAGCTCAAGTGTGAGGCTTCTAAGAAGAGAATCAGGGATGCAGTGCAATCTTCTTCTTCCTCACAAGTGGCAGCTAAGCAGCAGAAGTTTTATCTTCCTCCTCCTCCGTTTCGTCAGCCTTACCAGCAGAAGAACTCAGGTGGTCGTGGATCTTCCCACCCACCCAACCCAAGCTATCAGAACAAGTCTCAGCCTCAAGCTTCAAAGTCGAATGCTCCTTATCACCGTCCGCTCTCAGAAGTGACTTGCAACAAGTGCCAGTAGAAAGGTCACTACGCAAACAAATGCTTCAATCAAAGGCGCCTTCCTCCTCCTCCTCCTATGAGATCTTCAAGCAATGCAGTGGTCAAGCATAATCCAAAGTCTGCAAAGGTGAACATGTTGAATGCAGCTCAGGCAGAGGATTCTTCAGATGTGATCATCGGTAATCTTCCAGTTAATGATATTCCTGCAAAAGTCTTATTTGATACTGGTGCATCGCATTGTTTCATGTCAAGATCGTTCTTTGCTAAGAATGATTTTACTTGGTCTTACCTGGATAAACCTTTGGGTGTTGTTTCTCCGGGGAAGTCAATGAGGGCCAACTCGGTAGTTCATGATGTTTCTATCAAGATGGGCGACTATAAATTTCTGTCTTCTCCAGTTGTTCTTGGCGATTCTGATATTGATCTAATTCTCGGGATGGACTGGCTTTCTAAGCACAAGGCTCAGCTTGATTGTGCTGCCAGGCAAATTCAATTGACACACCCTTCTGAGGATGTTATCATCTATGCTGCTCGTGATGAAACCATTCGGTTGTTTTCTCTCAATGAGAAGGGCGAATTGGATGCTATTTCTCAAATTCCAGTCGTTTGTGAGTACCAAGATGTCTTTCTAGAAGAGCTTCCGGGTATGCCTCCTCATCGGCCAGTCGAGTTCGTTATTGATCTTGAACCCGGTACAGAACCCGTTTGCAAGCGTCCATACAAGCTTGGACCCAAGGAGCTGAAGGAATTGAAGAAGCAGCTCGATGAACAAGAGCGTCTGGGTTTGATCAGACCGAGTTCTTCCCCATGGGGTTGTGGAGTTCTTTTTGTCCAGAAGAAGGATGGCACAGACCGACTTTGCGTCGATTACCATCCATTGAACAAGAAGACAATCAAGAACAAGTATCCACTTCCCAACATCAATGAGCTTTTCGAGCAACTCAAAGGGGCTAAAGTCTTCTCCAAGCTTGACCTTCGTATGGGTTATCATCAGATTCGCATTCGTGAACAAGATATTCCCAAGACAGCATTCAGAACAAGCTATGGTTCTTATGAATATACTGTCATGTCTTTCGGCCTTGTCAATGCTCCTCCAACTTTCTCTCGCATGATGAACTTTATCTTCAACCCCTACACCAATGAATTTGTTCTGGTGTATCTCGATGATATTTTGGTCTTCTCCAAGAATAAGCAGGATCATGCCAAACATTTGCGATTGGTGCTCGACAAGCTCAGAGAGCATCAATTCTATGCGAAGTTTTCCAAATGTGAGTTCTGGCTTGATGAAGTTCTTTATCTTGGTCATATCATCTCTGCCAAGGGCATTGCTGTTAATCCCGCGAAGGTTTCTGCAGTTCTGAATTGGGAACCTCCTCAGAATGTCAAACAGCTCCGCAGTTTTCTTGGTCTTGCAAGCTATTGCCAAAGATTCGTTGAGAACTTCTCTAAGAATGCAAAGCCTCTTTCAACCTCCTCCAGAAGCATGTCAAGTATGTCTAGACGCTTGAGTGTGATGTCGCTTTCAACACCCTCAAAGAGAAGCTAGTCACAGCTCCTATCTTGACTCCTCCTGATGAATCCAAGCCATTCGAAGTTTTTTGTGATGCTTCCCTTCAAGGTCTCGGTGCTGTGTTGATGCAAGAGAAAGAAGTTGTGGCCTATACCTCTCGTCAGTTGAAGCCCAACGAAAAGAACTACCCCACTCACGATCTTGAGTTGGCGGCAGTTGTCCATGCATTGATAACATGGAGACATCTCTTATTGGGAAGGCAAGTGGACATTTTCACCGATCACAAGAGCCTCAAGTATATCTTTACTCAACCCAACCTTAACCTCAGGCAAACTCGATGGGTCGAAATGATTCAAGAGTACAATCCGAGTATTGAATATACTCCTGGCAAGGCGAATGTGATTGCAGATGCTCTGGGCAGAAAGGCTTACTGCAACAGTCTAATTCTCAAGCCGTTTGAACCGGATCTTTGTGAGGCTTTCCGCAAGCTGAATCTTCAAGTTGTTCCTCAAGGCTTTCTTGCCAACCTCATAGTCTCTCCTACTTTGGAAGATCAAATTCATGAGGCACAACTCCTGGATACCATGGTGAAGAAGGTGAAACGTGGTATTGACAAGGGCATTCCCAAATACAAGTGCTATCGCTTGGATGACAAAGATACTCTTTTCTTCGAGGATCGAATTGTGGTTCCAAAAGGTGATCTGAGAAAATTCATCATGAATGAGGCACACAATTCCCTCCTATCCATTCATCCTGGAAGTACAAAGATGTACCATGACCTCAAGCAGTCATATTGGTGGACTCGAATGAAGCGAGAGATTGCTCAATTCGTGAATGAATGTGATGTCTGCAGAAGAGTGAAAGCAGAACACCAAAGACCAGCTGGTCTCCTCCAACCTCTTGCTATTCCAGAATGGAAGTTTGACCATATCGAGATGGACTTCGTGACTGGTTTTCCTAAGTCCAAGCGTGGAAATGATGCTATCTTCGTTGTCATTGACAAGCTTACCAAAGTGGCTCATTTTCTTCCTATCAAAGAATCTATCACAGCAGCTCAGCTGGCAGAGCTATACACCTCCAGAATTGTCTCCTTGCACGGCATTCCACAATTGATATCTTCAGATCGTGGAAGCATCTTCAGTTCTAAGTTCTGGGATTCCTTTCAGACGGCCATGGGCACCAACATTCGTTTCAGCACAGCTTTCCATCCTCAAACAAGTGGGCAAGTCGAGCGAGTCAATCAAATCCTTGAAGATATGCTCAGGGCTTGTGTCATCTCTTTCGGTATGAAGTGGGAAGATTGTCTTCCATATGCCGAGTTTTCCTACAACAACAGCTTCCAAGCGAGTTCGGGCAAGGCCCCATTCGAAATTCTCTATGGCAGAAAGTGCCGTACTCCTCTCAACTGGTCTAAGACAGGTGAACGCCAACTTCTTGGCAATGACTTGATCACAGAAGCCGAAGAAATGTGCAAAGTCATTCGTGAGAATCTCAAAGCCGCGCAATCGCGACAAAAGAGTTACTATGATAGCAAGCACCGTGACTTGGCTTTTGAAATCGGAGACCATGTCTACCTCCGTGTCTCTCCAATGAAAGGCACTCGTCGCTTCGGTTTCAAAGGGAAGTTTGCCCCGAGATACATGGGTCCTTTCAATATCATTGGCAAAAGAGGCGACCTCGCCTATCAACTTGAGCTTCCGTCCAACTTCGCGAACGTGCACGATGTGTTTCACGTGTCACAGCTTCGCAAGTGCTTCAAGACTCCTGAGCGCACTATCAACTTCGAAGAGATCGACCTCCAAGAAGATCTCTCTTATCATGAGCACCCCGTTGCTATTCTCGAAGAAACCAAGCGCAAGACTCGCAACAAGTCAATCAAATTCCTGAAAGTGCAGTGGTCACACCATTCTGACCGAGAAGCCACCTGGGAGCACGAGGATCACCTCCGTTCCGAATATCCGGAGTTCTTTCAGTCCTAGATCTCGGGACGAGATCCTCTTGTAGTGGTGTAGTGTTGTAACACCCCGGATGTAACTTTCCATCTTTGTAACTCCAACTCTTGCCATTTTCGGCTAGGTGATATGATATTTCCCTCCGTGGTTGGGTTTTATCTTTTGTTTTGCATTTTATTCATGTCATGCATATCATATCATGTCATCATGTGCATCTCATTTGCATACGTGTTCGTCTCATGCATCCGAGCATTTTCCCCATTGTCCGTTTCGCAATCCGGCACTCCCACATGCACCAGCACACCCCTCTTGTCTATTATCGTGTGCGGGTGTTGAACGTTCTCGGGATGGACCGAGCCTTGCCAAGTGGCCCTGGTATAGCACCGGTAGACCACCTGTCAAGTTTTGGGTCATTTGGAGCTCGTTTGATACTCCAACGGTTATCCGCATATCCGCAAAGGCCTCTTTTGAGTTGCAGCCCAACACCCCTCCAAAACAGCCGAATAACCCATCTAAGTCACTTCCATGCTCTCCGTCGTCGGATCACGATCGTGTGGGCGAAAACCGCACCCCATTTGGAGTCTCCTAGCTCCCTCTACCTATAAATATGTGCACTCCCCCGAAATTCTGGATCCCCAAACCCTAGTCCACTCCCTCTCCGCCGCCGGACATGTCCGGGCGGAGCCGGACACGTCCGCCCCGTGCCCCAGCCACCCAGGATCTGCCACGTGGCGCCACCGCGCCGCCCCCGCCGCCGGCCCGCGAAGCCCGCCGCGGGCCCTCCCGCGCCCGACCCGGGTCGCGCCCTGCGCCCCGCCGCCCGAGTCCGTCCGTCCGCCGCCGCCCCGGCGCCGCGCCGCCGCCGCTCCGGCGCCGCGCCCCACCGCCGGCCGCCTCC
>NC_041391.1:568870978-568882460 GCF_002162155.2 Triticum dicoccoides
GTCCGGCGTCTCCGGCGCCCCGCGGCCGCGCCGCCGGCGCCGCCCGGCCCCGCCTCCTCCGCGCGCCGCCCCGGCCGGAGCAGCGCCGCCCCAGCCTCGTCCCCTCCGGCAGCCCCTCCCCAAGCTCCATCTCCGGCGACGAACCTCGAAGCCCGCGTGCACCGGATCCAGATACAGATCCACAAGGGTTGACTCTCTCCCGAATTTTCATCCAAGTCCTTAATCTGTGATAAAATTGTTGCATCTTCATCGCATCACATCTTCGCAGCTGTGGCTCCGTTTTGGGCGTGTAGCATACCGAATTGTTCGTCTCGAAGAGTACATCATTTCATCTCATTGCATTATTTTCATTTGAGCTCATCTTGATGCCCGAAATGCTGTTGGAAGAGGGCTTCATAATGTTAGTTTCAGATTCTTATCAGAACGAGCTCTTTTGTCATTTTTGCCATGATTGATGTGTGCATCCTATGAACTTGATCCCTAAATGTGTTTGGAACTAGGCTATGTCTTCTTTACAGAGGTGCTTACCATGTATTTTTGTGATCAATGTGGTGACTAGCACAAGCATGCAAACTAGGCTTCGTGATAATGCTGTTTTTAGTCCCTGTTCTGCTGTAATTTTGATGCCATATAAACATGTTGCTACAGAGAGATCCATGCATAATTTGAGATACTTCAGTGAGGGTGTTTTGAACACATGGTTATGATCTATCCATCCATGGTCCTGGTTGCAATTATGGAGTAGTCTAGAATGTCTTTTTCGTGCTCTACTTTTGCTTCAAAATGTTTCCTGGCAGATTGTTTACATGTTATTCAATTTGGCCAAGGTTGTTGTAGTTGATCCGTGTATGCTATGATGTTGTTTCTTGCCATGTATAGCTTCTATGACATGTCTTCTTGATGGATGTATGCTTAGCTTATCATGAAATGCTCTGTAGTCCGTGCATCGAGCTCACTAAGGTGCCTTCGTAATTATGTCAATGCCATGCTTTGTTTGTTGAAATCTGTTAACGAAACTTGCTATGTTTACGTGGGTGCCATCATATTTTCTGATCCTTTTTGGCTTATGGTCAGTAAGGGACTTTTGATCTATGCTTTGAGTAGATTCATGCCATGTCTTGTTTGGCTATTATAAGTTCCTGTAGCATGTTGATAACCTGCTCTGAACATTGCTTCGTGATGCTGTTTATGCCATGTCCAACCTAATATTTTTTTGCACTTTCACCATGCTTGTTTGAACCTGTTATGATGTGATTTAGCCGTAGCTCAGTGTTCCTCTTTTGTAAAGCATCTCCTGTAGATCATTGGCATATATTTTGTTTTTATATTGGGGTGCTGTAGCATAGTTTCTTGTTGCATGCTAAGTAGCTTCGTGCTGTTAATCGCAGCTTTGTGCCATTCTTGTCTTGCTTGCCATTTGCAAACCGTGCATCCGAATCCGGTGATCTTTATATCGATTTCAACCAAAATCATCTCATCTTTCCAGCGGCATACTTGGTTTGCCAAGTTGATGCCTCGTTCAATCATATTTCCTTCCGAAGCACGCATATGCATTGCATATCATATCTCGCATAGCATGACATGTATTGCATCATGTTGCTTGTGCATTGCACCGTGATTTATTGTGGTTCCTTTGCTTGTGTTCTTGCTTTGGGTAGAGCCGGGAGACGAGTACGTGCACGAGGAACCTGTTGAGAACGCTTACGAGGATCAACCCTTCGACAACTCTGAGAACCTTGCAGGCAAGATGATCATACCTTCGATATCACTTCTATCTCTGCTTGCTAGTACTCGCTCTATCGCTATGTTAGCTCTACCTGCCTTTGTTTACCATGCCTCCCTATTGCCATGTCAAACCTCTAACCAACCTGTCCTAGCAACCGTTGTTTGGCTATGTCACCGCTTTTGCTCAGCCCCTCTTATAGCATTGTTAGTTGCAGGTGAAGATGAAGTTTGTTCCTGGTCGGAACATGGATATTTTGGGATATCACAATATCTCCTGTTTAAATTAATGCACCTTATATACTTGGTAAAGGGTGGAAGGCTCGGCCTTATGCCTGGTGACTTGTTCCACTCTTGCCGCCCTAGTTTCCGTCATACCGGTGTTATGTTCCTTGATTTTGCGTTCCTTACATGGTTGGGTGATTTATGGGACCCCCTTAACAGTTCCCTTTGAATAAAACTCCTCCAGCAAGGCCCAAACTTGGTTTTACCATTTGCCACCTAAGCCCTTTTCCCTTGGGTTTTCGCGAGCCCAAGGGTCATCTTTATTTAACCCCCCGAGCCAGTGCTCCTCCGAGTGTTGGTCCAAACTAGAGCACCGTGCGGGACCATTCCTTGGCAACTTGGATTCGTCGGTTCCTGTACGCTTCGCTTATCCGGTGTGCCCTGAGAACGAGATATGTGCAGCTCCTATCGGGATTTGTCGGCACTTCGGGCGGCTTTGCTGGTCTTGTTTTACCATTGTCGAAATGTTTTGCAAACCGGGATTCCGAGACTGATCGGGTCTTCCCGGGAGAAGGTTTATCCTTCATTGACCGTGAGAGCTTGTGATGGGCTGAGTTGGGACACCCCTGCAGGGTATACAATCTTTTGAAAGCCGTGCCCGCGGTTATGAGGCAGATGGGAATTTGTTAATGTCCGGTTGTAGACAACTTGACACTTGACCTCTTTAAAATGCATCAACCGCGTGTGTAGCCGTGATGGTCTCTTCTCGGCGGAGTCTGGGAAGTGAACATGGTTTGAGTTATGCTTGACGAAAGTAGTTTCAGGATCACTTCTTGATCGCTTCTAGCTTCTCGACCGATGCGTTGCTTCTCTTCTCGCTCTCACTTGCGTATGTTAGCCACCATATATGCTTAGTGCTTGCCGCAGCTCCACCATATTACCCCTTACCTACCTATGAGCTTAAATAGTCTTGATCTCGCGGGTGTGAGATTGCTGAGTCCTCGTGACTCACAGATTCTACCAAAACAGATGCAGGTGCCAAGGATACCAGCGCAGATGGCGCAACTAAGCTGAAGTGGGAGTTTGATGAGGCCCTTGGTCGTTACTATGTATCGTTTCTAGATGATCAGTAGAGGTGCCCAGTCGGGACGATCGGGGATCTAGCATTTGGGGTTGTCTTCTTTTCATTTGAACTTGACCGTAGCCGGTCTATGAGTGTACTTTGAATGATGTATGATCTTAATTTATGTATTGTGTGAAGTGGCGATTGTAAGCCAACTCTCTTTATCCCATTCTTGTTCATTACATGGGATTGTGTGAAGATGACCCTTCTTGTGACAAAACCACCATGCGGTTATGCCTCTAAGTTGTGCTTCGACACGTGGGAGATATAACCGCATCGTGGGTGTTACACCCCTGCGGGCCAATGTCGGACCTCCATGATTTGCAACGACGTCCCCGTTGAAATCGAAGGACTAGAATTCCTTGTCTCTCCCATCGTACTGAAGTCCTGTAGCATTGATCTCATTCTGGGAATGAATTGGTTAAAAGCGCATACTGCTTCTATCGTTTGCGCCACCAAGACCGTCCATCTGCTACACCCTTCGGATGAAATAATAAGCTACAATGCTCGTCTCGTTCAGAATGCCGAGGCAAGGCTCTATGCATTGAATGCATTGAACGCTGCACCACTCAAAGGCATTGAAAACATTCCCGTCGTGCGTGAATTCCTAGACGTCTTTCCTGAAGAACTCCCAGGGATTCCCCCTGCTAGAGCTGTCGAATTCGTCATCGACTTGAAACCAGGCACCACTCCTATAGCCAAGCGACCCTACAAGATGCCGCCGCATGAACTCCTTGAGCTTAAGGAGAAAATCGACAAGTCTCTTCGCAGTGGTTTCATTCGCCCAAGTTGCTGTCCTTGGGGAGCACCTTCTCTCTTTGTCAAGAAGAAGGATGGGACAAACCGATTGCTCCAAGACTACCGTCCTATTAACCAGGCTACCATTCAGAACAAGTATCCTCTTCCTCGGATCAATGATCTGTATGATCAACTGGCTGGTTCATCAGTGTTCTCTAAACTCGACTTGAGGTTGGGTTACCATCAGATCCGTGTTCGTGAGGAGGATATCCCTAAGACCGCATTCGTGACTCGATATGGATCTTACGAGTACACCATCATGTCTTTTGGCTTAACCAATGCTCCAGCCACCTTCTCTCGTCTGATGAATTATATATTCATGGATTACCTTGACAAGTTTGTCGTGGTTTATCTGGATGATATTCTGGTATTTTCCAAGAACAAAGAGGAACATGCTGAACATCTTCGTCTTGTGCTGGAAAAGCTACGAGAGCATCAACTTTATGCCAAGTTCTCCAAATGTGAATTCTGGCTTCCCGAAGTAACCTATCTTGGGCATGTCATCTCTAAGGATGGTATTGCCGTCAACCCTGAACGAGTCCAGGCTATTATTGATTGGACTCCTCCGAAGAACGTTAAGCAAGTCAGAAGTTTTCTCGATCTCGCCAGCTATTGCCGTCGATTCATCGAGAACTTCTCCAAGATCGCCAGGCCTCTGACTAACCTGTTGCATAAGGGTGTCAAGTTCCAATGGACAGAGAAATGTCAGGAAAGCTTCCAGGCACTCAAAGACAAGTTGACTTCAGCCCCAGTACTAGCTCCACCTGATACTAAGAAGGACTTCGTCATTTACTGCGATGCTTCCCGTCAAGGATTAGGCTGTCTCCTAATGCAGGAGCACAAAGTGATTGCTTATGCCTCTCGTCAATTGCACCCTCACGAAGAGAACTACCCAGTTCACGACCTCGAACTTGCTGCTGTCATTCATGCACTGAAGCAGTGGCGACATTACCTTCTCGGTAATTGTTGCGAGATCTTCACCGACCACCAAAGTCTGAAGTATTTGTTTACTCAGCCAGACCTGAACCTCCATCAGCAGAGATGGATGGAGATTGTTGCAGACTTTGACTTGGGTATTTCCTATACCCCAGGCAAGGCTAATGTAATGGCTGATGCCTTGAGCCGCAAGTCTTACTGCAACCACCTCCAGATTCACAAAGTTCAGCCCTCACTTGTTGAAGAATTCAGAAAGCTGAACCTCCATATTGTTCCTCCGGGTGCACTCGCTCCCCCTCCTGAGGAGTTTCGCAAGATGAATCTCTGTGTTGTTTCCCAAGGTTCCCTCTATACCCTGGCTGTCGAAAACCGATCTCGTGAGCTCCATCAAGACAATACAGGGTTATGACTTTGAAGCCCACAAGATTAAGCGCGACCTCAAAGAAGAAAAGCCCTCATTCTTCACTATTGCTGATGATGGCGCCTTGTACTTCAAAGGCCGCCTAGTGGTGCCGTGTAAGGAGAAGAACCTGAATATGACTCAGAAAGTTATGAAAGAAGCTCATGATACGCCTCTATGTATCCATCCTGGTAGTACAAAGATGTACCAGGACATTCGTCAAAGATTCTGGTGGTCTAACATGAAGCAAGACATTGCTCGCTATGTTGCTGAGTGTGACGTTTGCCGTCGTATCAAAGCAGAGCATCAAAGGCCTGCTGGAACTCTGCAACCTATCTCTATTCCCGAATGGAAATGGGACCATGTTGAAATGGACTTCGTCACCGGTTTTCCCAAATCGCAGAAAGGTAATGATGCTATTCTTGTCGTCATTGACCGGCTTTCTAAGGTTGCACATTTTCTGGCTGTCAAAGAGACTATTACTGCTAGTCAGCTGGCAACCCTCTACATGTCCAGAATTGTCTTATTACATGGTATTCCACTGGTTATCAGTTCAGACCGTGGTAGTTTATTCACTTCTAGATTCTGGGCAAGTTTCCAAGAAGCTATGGGAACTCATCTGTCATTCAGTACTGCGTTTCATCCGCAGTCGCAAGGGCAAGTTGAACGTGTCAACCAAATTCTCGAAGACATGCTTCGAGCTTGTGTTATTTCCTTCGGCAAGAAATGGGAGGAATCTCTCCCGTATGCTGAGTTCTCTTATAATAATAGCTATCAAGCTAGTCTGAAGATGGCCCCCTTCGAAGTGTTATATGGACGAAAGTGTCGAACCCCTCTGAACTGGTCAGAAACTGGGGAACATCCACTCTTCGGTCCAGATATTATCCAACATGCCGAAGAACAAGTCCGCATTATTCGCGAGAATCTCAAGACTGCTCAGTCGCGTCAGAAGAGTCAGTATGACCATAAACATAAGGACATGGTCTATCAACCTGGCGAAAAGGCCTACCTTCAAGTTACACCAATGAAGGGTGCTCACCGCTTCGGGATCAAGGGCAAACTAGCTCCTCGCTATATTGGCCCATTCACTATTCTCGAAAGGCGTGGAAAGGTGGCATACCAACTGGAACTTCCGCCAAACCTTTCTCAGGTTCACGATGTGTTCCACGTGTCACAGCTCCGCCGTTGCTTCAAGGACCCAATCCGAGGAGTGGATCATGAAGTGCTCGAATTGCAACAGGACCTCTCCTATAAAGAGCATCCGGTCCGCATTCTCGACCAAGCTGAATGCCGCACACGTCAGAAGGCGATCAAGTTCCTCAAAGTTCAGTGGTCGCACCATTCTGAAGATGAAGCCACTTGGGAACAAGAGTATCGTCTGCGTGATGAATACCCCGCACTCTTTCCTTCTACCTCCTAAATCTCGGGACGAGATTTCTTGTAGTGGAGGAGATTTGTAACGCCCGGATAATTATGCTACAGTAAAACTCTCCTAAGATGCCATGTCATCTACGTTACTGTTGCTAATCAAGTGGTAGTTCAAAAGCATTGCAAATTCAAAAATGAATTAGCGACAAACACCCAATGTTTTCAAAAGTCAAAACAAAAATGTTCGGGGGTTGCCAAATATTACAATGGTAATTATGGTGAAGTAAACACATTTTTAGAAAATGCCTAATTACTTTAAAATGAAGTAAAACAGAATAGGAATTAAAGAAAAAGAAAAGTGAAAAAAAGGAGAAACCCCCCTCCCCACTGGGCCAATCGGCCCAGCTGCTAGCCAGGCCGGTCCCAAACCGGCCAACCCACCCGCACGGCCACAACCCCTGCCCCCTGGCCCGCAACCAACCTGGTCGGCCCAGCCGGTCCCGCTCCCCGCACCGCACCCCCCTTCCTGTTCCTCGGACACGCGCCGCTACAGGGCACGGTCGCCACCGGACCCGCTCGCCGGCGTCGAGGTGGATAAGCACGCCGACGCCGCGCCCCGTCGGTCTCTCCTCCCACTCGCCCCCACTCTCCCCTCGGTCCCTGCGGCTTCCCCCCTCAGATCCACCTCGCTCTCCCTCTCATTCCCCACCATGCCCGAACACCGCCATGGACCCGCCGCCATGAATCACACGGCCATAGTCATCGCCTCGCCGCGCCTACGTGTCCGTCATCACCATCATCGTCTTCCTCGTCGACCGGCGGCCTCAGCTGGAGCTGGGGAGCACGAATGAACGGATCCCCTTCGCCCACATCTCCAGCTGTCGCGTTCTTCTTCATCTCCGGCGCCAGCCTCTGCTGCTACTAATCCGTCACAGGCCTACGTGTGAGCCGCACGGTGAGCCCTCCCGCCTCCTGCTCCTCCCTGTTATCTCCCGCACGCATTGTAGCTAGCTCAGTGTCGCGCTCGAGAGCTCACCGCCGTCGGTCGCTTCGCCGCCGTGGCCATGGCCTCTGTCGTGCTCGCCTGAGCGCGACATCGTGCTCCTAATGCTCACAGGAGCCCAACGCGCACGCGCACACTCCCTCCCGTGCCTCCTAGCATGTTTCCCGTTGGGGACCCGACCGCGTCGCCGCCCACGCTCGTCGCCGGCAGCCGTCCGGTGACCCTTTGGTCCCGGGCTCGTGCCGTTTGTGCTCGCGCACGCGCGAAGGCTTCGCCCCACCCTTCTGGTTACCCAATAGCACGCCGCATCGCCCATCCCCCTCACCGCTGAACTCCGGTGTCCGCCCTCCATTCGCCGGCGATAGCTCCGACGACCTCGGGACGAACCACCACCACCACTAGATGCGCCTCTTTGCGCTTGTTCGAACGAGCCTAGGCGCGCGCGGATCCGTGCCTTGTGCGCAAATTCTGGCGAACTCCGGCGGGTCGGCGCCGTGCTTTTGGTCGCCGGCAGCGAGAGCCTGCCCTGCTGACCTGGCACCTCGGGTCCCACCACCTAGGCCACCGACTGGTGGGCCCAGGTCCCCCTATTGACCAGTTGACTGAGTCAACTGCTGACTGGGCCGCCCCTGTCTCACTGACCTATAGGCCCCACCTTAATAAACAAATAAAAATAAATAGATAATTTGCTAATTAATTAAATTAATTAATTAAACACTAACCTCTCACTGACTACCGGGCCCCACCTGCTAATTAGCCCATTTAGTTAGGTTAAAACCCCCCTGTTGGTGTCCTGACAATGACATGTGGGTCCCACTAGACCCACCTGTCTGGTTTGACTGGTCAACCGACCAGTTGACCTGCTGACATCACTCTGATGTCATGCCTGCGTCATCATTCACTGTTTTGGATAATGTTGGATTTAAATAAATAATTAAAATCAAAAAATGGTTTAAATCTTTAGTAAATCATATCTTTTAATCCGTAACTCGGATGAAAATACTTTCTATATGAAAGTTGCTCAGAACGACGAGACGAATCCGGATATGCAGCCCATTCATCTGCCACACATCCCTAACCTATCGGACTCGCAACTTTCTCCCTCCGGTACCTCCGCCCGAAAACGCGAAACACCGGGGATACTTTCCCGGATGTTTCCCCCCTTCGTCGGTATCACCTACTACCGCGATTGGGCACACCTAGCATCGTTACTTGTCATGTCATGCATCGATATGCATCTGTTTGCATTGTATTCATTGTTTCTTCCCCCTCTTCTCTCCGGTAGACTACGAGACCGACGCTGCTGCTGCCCAGTTCTACTACGGAGTTGACGACCCCTCCTTCTTGCCAGAGCAACTAGGCAAGCCCCCCCTTGATCACCAGATATCGCCTATTCTTCTCTATACTGCTTGCATTAGAGTAGTGTAGCATGTTACTGCTTTCCGTTAATCCTATTCTGATGCATAGCCTGTCATTGTTGCTACAGTCATTGATACCTTACCCGCAATCCTAAATGCTTAGTATAGGATGCTAGTTTATCATCATTGGCCCTACATTCTTGTCAGTTTGCCCTGCTATACTATTGGGCCGTGATCACTCGGGAGGTGATCACGGGTTTATACTATACATATATACATACTACAGATGGTGACCAAAGTCGGGTCGGCTCGAGGAGTACCCGCGAGTGATTCATGGATTGGGGGCTGAAAGGACCTTTGTCTCGACGGCCCTCTGTGTGGATCTTTGTGGCGGAGCGACAGGGCGGGTTGAGACCACCTGGGAGACAGGTGGGCTTGGTCTTGGTCGGCGTCCGTGGTTATTTCATAATAACACGCTTAACGAGATCTTGGTATTTGATCTGAGTCTGGCCACTAGCCTATACGCACTAACCAACTACATGGGAACAGTTATGGGCACTGGACGTCGTGGTATCAGCCGAAGCCTTCTTGACGTCAGCGACGGAGCGACGCGCGCCGGATTGGACCGCATAACATGACTTCCTTTGTAATGGAGGGTGCTAGGTCTGCTTCCTGCTGCCCTCGCAACATGCAGGTGTGCAATGGGCGATGGGCCCAGACCCCTGCGCGCATAGGATTTAGACCGACGGGCTGACCTCTCTGTTGTGCCTAGGTGGGGCTGCGACATGTTGATCTTCCGAGGCCGGGCATGACCCAGGAAAGTGTGTCCGGCCAAATGGGATCGAGCGTGTTGGGTTATGTGGTGCACCCCTGCAGGGAAGTTAATCTATTCGAATAGCCGTGTCCCTCGGTAAAAGGACGACCCGGAGTTGTACCTTGACCTTATGACAACTAGAACCGGACACTTAATAAAACACACCCTTCCAAGTGCCAGATACAACCCGGTGATCACTTTTCCACAGGGCGACGAGGGGAGGATCGCCGGGTAGGATTATGCTATGCGATGCTACTTGGAGGACTTCAGTATACTCTCTTCTACATGCTGCAAGACGGAGGCTGCCAGAAGCGCAGTCTTCGATAGGACTAGCTATCCCCCTCTTATTCTGGCATTCTGCAGTTCAGTCCACTCATATTGCCTCCTTACACATATACCCATGCATATGTAGTGTAGCTCCTTGCTTGCGAGTACTTTGGATGAGTACTCACGGTTGCTTTGCTCCCTCTTTTCCCTCGTTTTCCTCTTCTTCTCGGATGCCGCAACCAGACATTGGAGCCCAGGATCCAGACGCCACCGTCGACGACGACTACTACTCTGGAGGTGCCTACTACTACGTGCAGCCCGCTGACGACGACCAGGAGTAGTTAGGAGGATCCCAGGCAGGAGGCCTGCGCCTCTTTCGATCTGTATCCTAGTTTGTGCTAGCCATCTTATGGCAACTTGTTTACTTATGTCTGTACTCAGATATTGTTGCTTCCGCTGACTCATCTATGATTGAGCACTTGTATTTGAGCCCTCGAGGCCCCTGGCTTGTATTATGATGCTTGTATGACTTATTTATGTTTTTAGAGTTGTGTTGTGATATCTTACCGTGAGTCCCTGATCTTGATCGTACACGTTTGCGTGCATGATTAGTGTACGATTGAATCGGGGGCGTCACACAAGAGGCGGCGGCAAGGGTGGAGGGCGCGCCCCCTACCTTGTGGGCCCCTCGATGGCCTCCTGACCTAGTGCTTCGTCCTATATATTTTCAAATATTCCAGAACAACCAGAAGCATCCACGAAAACACATTTTCGCCGCCGCAACCTTCTGTACCCATGAGATCCCATCTTGGGACCTTTTCCGGCACCCTGCCGGAGGGGGATTCAATCACGGAGGGCTTCTACATCAACTCTATTGCCCTTCCGATGAAGCATGAGTTGTTTACCACAAACGTACGGGTCCATAGCTAGTAGCTAGATGGCTTATTCTCTCTCTTTGATTCTCAATACCATGTTCTTCTTGATGTTCACTACAAAAAAAGACACATCCGTGACATTTTGGGCCGGACGAATTTTTTTCCTGTCATACATGTGACACTTCTATGACGATAATTGTGACAAAACCCGATATCATCATAGATGTGGTGAGCTCCTACTTCTATGACAAAAAATCATGACAGAAAATGGGCTTTTCGTCTTGGGCGGGCCGGAGGCGCAGCTGCATGACATTCTTTGGGCCGTCCATGATGGAAAAAACCATGGTAGAAGCGAGGGGGAGGAAAATTTCGGGGAGTTGCCGGTTACGGTGGGAGAGCGATGCGCGTTTCTCTCATACGTACGTGCGTGTGTGCGAGGCGTTGGCTCTAACTGAACCCGAGCGAGGCGTTGGGCTCTAACTGAACCCGAGCGATTGCACTGCAGGGTACGTGTTACTGAACCCGAGCGATCGATTGATGGCTGTTAACTGAACCCGATGGAGCGATTCCTTCGCTACTGCTGCTAACTGAAG
>NC_041391.1:568883446-568907828 GCF_002162155.2 Triticum dicoccoides
CCGTTCCGACCGTAGGAGGTCCGTTTCCTCTGTTTTGCGGTACGCCACACCCCTCCTGATCAACAGGACCCCCGCTTCGACCGTAGGAGGCCCGTTTCCTCCGTTTTGCGGTACGCCAAGCCCCTCTCGATCAACATGACCCCATTTTGAACGTGGCCGGTCGAACACAAGGCCGTTTCCTCCGTTGTGCGGTACGCTAGGCCTCGTTTCCATCGCCTGTTCCGTCCAAGCCCTCCCGATGAACACGACCAGGCATTCCGTTCAGACCCAGCCGGTTGGCTCCCCATGAACACGACGATGATGCTATTTCTCCGTTCCGACCCAGCCATGTACGTATGCGCGATAGGCGTTAGAGACCCTGCCCGTATGTACGTACGTGGCCGTATTTTCTTTCTTGCACCCTCGCCGCTGTACGTACGTGTACATGCTACGTGCGCGCCTCTACTATGATATGTGCGCGCCTCTACATCTATGACATGTGCGCGCCTCTACATCGACCAGTATGTACGTACACGTTCGCGACCAGAATGACAAAGGTACGTACGCTTTGACCAGGTGGGTCCCGACTATTAGGCACTTCCTTGCCTGCGAAGATGTAGCTGGTGGGTCCCAGCAGTCAGGGGGGCGAATCGTTTTGTTTTTTTTTGCCCGGACGCACTTCCTTGCGTGCGAAGATGTAGCTGGTGGGTGCCGGCAGTCAGGGGGGCAAATCATTTTGTTTTTTTGCCCGGACGCACTTCCTTGCGTGCGAAGATGTAGCTAGTGGGTCCCAACAGTCAGGGGGGTGAATCGTTTTTTTTCGGACGCACTTCCTTGCGTGCGAATATGTAGCTGGTGGGTCCCAGCAGACAGGGGGAAACATTTTTTTTCACGAAATACGGTGGCCCGTCCGATGGGTCCCTGCTGTCAGGTGGAGGAATAGTTATTTTGCGCGTAATAAGGAGGCACTTCCTTGCTGCGGCCATGGACCCAGTTATCAGCCTCTCCATGTACAGTCCACGTCCGATGGAAGCCATTCCTTGACCATGTTGACCACGCCGCGCCGAGAGCACCAGGGCGGTGGACAACAGCGAGGCCTAGGAAGGGGACGACGCTGAGCCGGGGAAGACACGACAGTGGATGCCCACGCGTAGAGGAGTATGAGGGTTCACTCGTTCGGCTGTGGTGTGAGGTTGCCATCGCTGCAGAATAACAGGGGGTGTGGGTGCGTAGAGGGATGGCCTGGCCAGCGGTGGGACTAGTAGGGGCGGTGAGGCCTCTGCGGCATCACAGCCGTCCACGGGCGGCAGGAGTAGGCGGCATGACCGGCGCTGCTTTGGGCGGCTGGAGCAAGAAGACCAGAGGTTGAAGAAGCACTACGGCCGTTGGATGGACATCGTACGGTCACTGGAGCTAGAATCGTTCATATATTGACTAAAGTTGACAAAGGCCTCCATCCCAGTCAACTTAGTAGGCCCACAAGTCAGCCTCCCACCAAGGTTGGTCCCAGCTAGCAGGGGGGTATTCATTTTTTTGTGCATAATAAGGAGGCACTTCCAGTGGGTCCGAGCTGACAGCGGGGGAACGTTTTTTTGCAAAATACGATGGCCCGACCTGTGGGTCCCAGCAGTTAGGGGGAAATGTTTTTTTTCGCGAAATACTGGTGGCCCGTCCACTGGGTCCCAGATGTCAGGTGGAGGAATAATTACTTTCCGCGTAATAAGGAGGCACTTCCTTGCGGCTGTCGTGGACCCTGTTGTCAGCCTCTCCACGTACAGTACTCTTCCGATGGAAGTCGGTCATTGACCACATTGACCACGCCGCGCCGAGAGCACCACGGCGGTGGACGACGGCGAGGCCTAGGAAGGGGACGACGCGGAGCCGGGGAAGACGCGGCAGTGGAAGACCACGCAGAGAGGAGTACGTGGGTTCACCGGTTCGGCTGCGGTGTGAGGCTGCCATCGCCGCAGAATAACAGGGGTGTGGGTGAGTATAGGGATGCCCTGGCCAGCGGTGGGAGTAGTAGGGGGCGCTGAGGCCTGCGCGGTAGCACAGCCGGCCACGGGAGGCGGGAGCAGGCGGTCCCGCCGGTGCTGCTTTGGCGGCTGGAGCAAGAAGATCAGAGATTGAAGAAACATGACGGCCGTTGGATTGACATCCAACGGTTACGTCTGCTAGAATCGTTTGTTGACATAGTATATAATAACTAAAAAGATCTTGCATACGCGTCAACTAAACAGGCCCACAAGTCAGACCACTCCCTCTTTTTTTAATAATTTATATATAGCTCATGGCAACTTCTTATGCAAATTATTGCAGTCGTTTTTTTGGTTAGCCAGGGCCAATTTTGCATATTTCTGTGGGTTCCAAACTATTTTTAATACCTAAATGTCGAGCCAAATTTAAAGTACTTTGAAGATATATATGATTTAGGTTAATGCCCAGTGAAATAGGAATCTAAAAATGTGAAAAATCAGAAATTATAAAGTAATTGCCAATTTGTCATCTGTTTTTATATTTACAACCCATTTCATATTACTTTCAAGGCGTAGAAAAATAAGTAGGCCTGGATTGGGTATTCTTCAGAAAAAATAAACTGGGCTCATTTGCACAAAGAAAAAATAGCTGGGCTGGTCACATGGTGAACATAAAATATAAGCCTGGGCTAGACGGGCCACAGCCCAGTTCAAACCCTGCTCCGTCTCAACAATACCAAACAAAAAAATACTGCTCGAGTAGCTACGTCCCAGGTGTCAGCCGATCTTGTGTTGTTCTCTTGTCTATTGACTATATACGCTCACAATGTCGTGGGTCCCAGATGTCAGGAAAACACTAGGAGGAAGCATTTTTATTTTTCCATACGCTGACGTGGTGGGCCCCTACTGTCATCCTCTCCACGTACTTCTGCCGATTCCTGTTGTTTGTTGACCATGTTGACTACGCGAGAGGGCGGCGCCGCAGCGAGCGCACCAAAGCGCGCGGAGGACGTCGGCGTTAATGATTTAGGAGACGGTGGGGCGGCGATGCGTGCGCTGAGGCGCAGCCAGCCGTGGGAGGCGGAAACAGGCGGCCCCGCCGGCGCTGGTTTGGTTTTGGCGGGTGGAGGAAGACAGGACTGAAGAAACACGACAGACTGTAAAAGCAGCAGGAGTACTTAACAATATTAACTGAAACCAACAGGGGCACTTAACAACCAAAGCTGAAAGCAGTATGAGTACTTATACAGGTTCAACCGGACAAAGCACGCCTCGAACAGTGCTACTTTGCCTACAGTTAACCAAGGGTGAGGCTGCCAAGCCCCAGGACAAGGCCCAGGCGCCACCCCGCGCATCCACAACCTTCTGAAAGCGGCTTCATCTCGCAACGTGGTCAATAAACAGGATATTCGCTTTAGAGCCATGGAAAAGCATGAACATAATCTTCTGTCCTATTCTCCAAGATGGATGGGCCTTCATTATCTGAGACCACCCACTAATAAGTATCTTTTCGCCTCCAAGGGGAATTGAGTAGGTCGACATAAACATCATGTTGTGACCAAGCGCAAGTCTGACCCGACCATGGTCAGGCATCTGTATAGGAACAATAGAACTCGGCAGTTCCTGTTTCAAGAAGATCACACCTGTAAAACTGTGTATAAGCAATAGTTTATGAACAACATATATAACAGAAAACAACTCGTACCATAAGTTTCTCGACACAATTGGACCTGTTCAACGAGTGCAGCAGTGGCACACATATCCCACGTGGCCTTCCACCATTGAAACGCCCCACAAGGACCTCAAGACGATCAATAAAGTGTAGGAACATGTGGATGTCGATCCAGCCAACTTCAGTGCCATTAGTAACAGCCGAGTTATTACAGAGTAACAAACGAGCAGACTGCTTAACTCTGAAAAAACCTACACGTGCCACCAATTATAAGACAATATTAGTTAGAAGTAGCATCTTCGTGAGAGATTCGTTGCTACTTCTAAAGTTATATTGTGATTAGTTAGACAGAATAGGTGGATTAAGAAGTAATCGAGGCAACAAGCAAGAACCAAATACAAAACTAACATGGATGAACAATTGGAACGACGTCGGGGTGGAAGATCATAGTGAAGATGAGACCAGGTTCTGCTATTTCCATCAACATTCGTGCGCCAGCTTTCAGTCCGTAACACTTGAGAAAGTTTATCCAAGTTCGGCCATAAAAAAAGCAGCAATCTTCTTGGTTCATGAACCCAACTCGACAACAATATCCATGGATTGTCTTCACTGTGACCATTAAACTAGTGTATTCAGTTATGGCAAGGCCGAACATCTTGAGTACATGTGTTCTGGCAGAGCAAATAATACACTGCAGGAAAAATAATATGAGAACACAACATGTTCAAAAAAAACCCACCCTCCTGGATAGAGAAGAGGATTCTAGGAACATACTATGCGCATTTCAAAATGCTGTGGTAGGATGAGAAGGAACAAGTGTGGCGTCTCACCGTGGGCGCAGAAATCTGTAGGGTACTCGCACTTTGGGCAATGCAACTGAAACACACTAGATTCAGTACGAAGAAAAATGCATCAACGGCGGCAGCTGCCATCCTAGGATTAGCTGCGACTAAGGGACTTGGATTTATCGGGGATGGATGAAGAATTCGTACCTGGTTCTCCATGAGAAAACCCTATGCAATCGCTGAGCGGGGGTTTTCTCTGAACAAGCAGACGAGGGAGAAGGGGATTCAGGCCCAGTGAAATATTGCCGCTTCATCTGTCCAGCTTAGTGCTAAAGCTGGAAAGGGGGGGGTTGTGATTTGACTGCTCATTGGGCATTACTGCGGCGCTACGACCGGGGTGTGTCTACTGTGAAGTTGTGCACTCTAATTTGTGCATATGGCACGTGGACCCCGTTGCCGGTTGCCCCACATATCAATGAAAGGAAGTAGAAAGACAGGAGTAACTAGTTACACATAAGTATATTTTTTGATAGAGAGATACTCCCTCTGTAAAGAAATATACAAATCTTTTATATCACACGCTCACCTTGCCGAGAAATATACTCCCTCTGCAACGCACGGGCATTATGGGGGTTCAACTTTTTTTATGGGGGTTCAGCTGAGAATATAATACTTAGATAGGCTCACGGTTCCGGACTTTGGGCTGCAGGCCGACCCTGCATGTTTGGGGGCCCATGTGTTCTACCTCAGCGCTTTTCATATTGCAAGCGATCGGTACTGCGTTGGTTTTAGATGCTGTCGCAAGGCGAATACACAAAATTGAATAAAGCACGACAACTGTTGGAATGAAATCGAACGACAGTTCCTAACCAGCAATCAGAGTTGCAATTCTATCAACGTTATACCATGTGATAAATAATACTGTCGTACTACTTGTACACACAGGACACTTGTTTCACCATGCCAGATTATTACATCAAAATCTCTCGGAGGATAGATCAGTTTGGCAGTTGCATGCTGCTACTAAAGAATTTCAAAGTTGATTTGGACCAGCTCTCCTTGCCGAGATTTAGATTTAGATTTGAACCTTGACCATCCTTCAGCATCAATCATCATCCGACCATCCTTTGTACTTACGGTATATTGAGCAGGTTCATTCACACCAAGGCTATGCATGGTAAGAGAAACTTGGCCGCGGTCGCCCGAATTGTTGAACTACTCCCTCGTTGCTCTAGGAATTCTCTGTTTGAAAACAAGAAGACATACCCAAACAGTTAGATCAACACAGTGAATCATGTGAAACAACATGGAAAGAAAAAAGAATGAAGCACTTGGGCGGCCAATGCTTACCAAGAAGGTGGACATGTTGGTTTTTGTAAGGACTTTGGTATATGAAGTGCGAACTGTAGCCCAGTATGTTGCCGGTGCAACTACACGGGTCGGACCAAATGCAAGTGCAAGTGTTGGTGCAGGTGCCGAAGCCGCCGCTGCTGCCGGAGATGGTGCTCCTTGTAGAGCTGGTGCCGGTGTCGATGCCCGATCCTTCGGTAGATCAGACTGATCCGTTGACACGGTCGGTGCCTAATCCTCAGCTGGATCAGACTGAGCTGCTGCCGCTGTCAGTGCTAGAGCAACTGCCGGTGCTCGATCTATGCGAGACAGCGGCGATCGTGTCTGGTCTGCTATGATCAGCTTTCTAACTTGACTAGGATGCGTGACCGTGATCCAGTTTTTTTCTTCATTTCTTTTAAACACGAGAAGGACTAATTGTGGCATTTTTGTTAAACCAAACTGCAGTTCATCATAGGGATTCAGCTTGTACTCAGACAACAGACTGATCCAATTTTTTTCCAGTAATATAAGTGATGGACAGTGCCTTCGTTACTGACACGACATAAGAAGTGAAACCTGCAAAAATAGCCATCACAGAGCAAACCAAACGGTTTATTCTGTGATGAATGTCACATGGAAAAACCTGCATCATAAAATTGCAGGAAAAGAAAGAAAACATGACATTAAATCAATAAGATTTAGACAGTAAATCAATAAGATTTACTTGATGTGACACGAGTGAATCCTTACCAGGAAATCACTATGTTGAAGTACTAAACAAAAGATTGATCGTCCAACTACGCGTGGCATGCAGGGGCCCTACCTACTCCCACAAGCAGGACAGTCCAAAGGTCGTGACAAATCGTATGGACCGAACATCCATGGGACTGGAAATCCTGGTGGGTGCGATAAACCCTGCAATGCATATAGATATTGGAGTGTAACCATGATTGATAAACCTTCCTCACAAAAAATATGATCTGGATACTTCAAAATGTACAGACTGAATTGAGTGGACAGACATTAACATAGACCGTTCTCAGGACTGACCACACACCAAAAGCGGTAGTACTAATAAACAATACAGGGTTCACAAACACAAATCAAGTACTGAACAATAGTACTTACTACAGACAAGCAAAGTTGCACTAACTAAACTCTACAGACTATTTCTTGCCACCGACCTACGGGATGAACCCCGCATAACTGACTAGGCCATGGACTTCGTGTGAGATGTCTACATGCACCATCACCATCTTGTCAACCTTGGAGAACCTAACAGAGTGGTCTTTCCACTCATAAACATGATGATGAAGACATGCCGCATCAGATTTGTTGGGAAGCTTTACAAGAACCACACCCTTCGTAATCGAAGGCACAGCCAGGAAATTGTTGTGGTCAAGTACAGCCTCGAGAACACGCTTGACAACAATGCTACAGGAAAACACTAGTTTAGGACACATGGCGACAAGGACATAGTAGCTGGATAGTTCAGCAGTAGAACTCATCATCAGGTCTTCCAGTTCACACGGCATGAGTTTGAGAACTTCATCTCCACCGCGGAACTGGTTCTAATTCAAACAGAAACCATATTTCATTACTACCTCCATTCAGAAATATAAGATGATTTTTGATATTATACTCCATATATGACTACATATACGCACAGAAATGAGTGAACAAAGACACTAAAACATGTCTTCAAAGGCATGGGAGCAGAGGGATTACATGCATTATCCATAACACAAGTTACTGAGGCAAATATACCCTCTTAAAAGGTAGCATTGATGTTCATAAAGTACTCCCTCCGTCCCAAAATTCTTGTATTAGATTTGTCTAGATACGGATGTATCAAATCACATTTTAGTATTAGATACATCTGTATCTAGACAAATCTAAGACAAGAAATTTGGGACAGAGGGAGTAGTTGAAAGTAATCTATAACAAATCAGTGTCAACCTCTCGCATGTTTTGGTCAAAAGAGGAATTTAGAACCGTCATTTGGCACACTAAAATCACATGCAAGATCACCCAGAAAGTTGTACTACCAGTACTAGTACTGTGTGTTAGATGAAAAAACATGATCAAGATCGAGAAAAAGATCGTCAACAAGAGACATTACCTGGACTTGCTTAATGAGGGATCCCGGAGAGGGGGGCTTGGAAAGGGCGATGGCTTTGAGCTTGTCTGCGGCAGTCTCAGTGGGGTGCTTGCACTTCTTCGTACCATGAGCCTCGACGGTTTTGGCCAGAGCCATAGACATCACGTCGGCCGGTGCTCCGGCGTCCATCCAAGAGAGGAAGCTGAGAGAGAAGAGTGAAAGGAGGAACAAGATGAGGGAGAAGCGAAGCGAGTGGGGGTTTTCTTCAAGAGAGGATGCTGAGAGAGAAGAGTGAAATGATGGTTGCTTCGTTCGTCCAACTTACTGCTGGAAAGGAGGGGGCTTTGTGATTTGATGGCTCATTGGGCATTACTGCGGCGGTTCGATCGGGGTAGTCTACCGTCACTCTACTACAGAGTAATTTAGTGCATGGCTGGTGGACCTAGGTGCTGGCTATCCCACACATCGGCGAAAGTGAGTAATTTAGTGCATGGTTGGAGGAGGATCCGCACGGTAGAGCGTGTCCACTGTTTTTCATTCTGAAGAAAAAAAATGATTACAGCAAGCGTTTCCACTCAGTGGTTCATACGTCAGTACTACACAATCTTGTTGCTGTGTTGTGCGCATGTCAACTACTCCTATACGTAACATAGTACCGCTTTTTCGACTGTCCGGTCGAGAATGAACAGTGAGATCGATGTTAACAGAACTAGGTCCATAGCGCACGGAGAGTACGATGCTACGGTACTCCATGAAACATGAACCATATGAAGCACATCCTATAGTGTTAGACAGGGTGTATGAAGGGTGCACGGGATGGGAGCAAAAGTTCCCTTCTCGACCCACTTTTGGGTGTTTGGCAGAGTGCATGAAGGGTGCATGAGTCCACACTAGTAGGTTGACAAAAATACACGAAGAGGAAACAGCTATATTGAGATGAGAATGCAACCAAACACACCCACACGCTTTGTGCTACAGTGACGGATCTACACCGTCTGAGTTTGATCCAACAGTCATGTTGCGCCGAGACATGGACATGCCCATGCAGAGGGCGCCTAAACACCACCGAAGTCCCTCTGCTTCTCGAGGCGCACGATGTTGGTAATGCAGGGTGCAACCGCCCGCAGAGCCCGCTCCCGGTCGACGGGAGCCAGCTCGTCAAAGACGGCGTCCAATGGCACGAATGGATTCCGGTGACGGAGCCCTGAAAGGATTCGCCCGGCAACGGCGACGGCCGTGTGCAACCCCTCCTTGTCCAGCTCAGCCTGCACCATCGCGCGAAGACGGCTCAGCTCCTCGGAGATATAGGTGAAGAAGGAGACCAGGTCAAGAAGCCGCAGCTCGTTGAAGTCGACCGGGTGGTCGAACGGCTTTAGCCTGACGGCCGGCATCGTCGCGCTGGCACGACGGTAGGCATCGCGCAGCCGCAACACGTGCGTGGCGACTTGGTTCACCAAGTGGCTGAGGCGATCCTGGACCTCGTCACGATCGGCCCGCTCACGCTCCAGCCGGCTCCCGTGACGGCCTATCGTATCTCCCGCTTTCTGCAGCAACGCTGCCGACGCCTCGAGCATCTTTGTGGTGGACTCCTGCCGCTTTTGAAGCTCCGTGAACTCCCACACATAACGGAGGAGCATGGCACTCCTCTCCTCCTTGAGCTCACGGAGCTCCACGTCCTTGGCCCTGAGCTCTACATCCTTGGCATGGAGCTCCTGTGTCAGGCGCCTCACCTCGGACCCCGTGATCAGCTATGCCGCCATGGCACCAGGTAGAAGCAATGGGGAGAGGAAGCAAAGGGGGCAAAACGGCTGAAAGGCAATGCAATCTACGGGAAGGCGGAGGGAGCCAGCCGAGGAGCAGGGAACTTTTGGTTTTCACCATGGTAAAACACCAGTCGACGACTTCTCACATCAGGGAGCAGTGGGTTTTTACAGGCGGAGTCATCGTGACTAATTGCTACCGTGTCTGCTCCCGTCAATCAAAAAATTTAAATCCTGCCGCGCCTGCTCCCGTCAATCAAAAAATTTAAAATCCTGTTGCACCCAAACACCAGAGCAACGCTGCGGTGGATATTTAAATTTACCTGCCGGCAAGTAGATAAAAAAAGGGGTGAAAAAACAAATGTGGCGGCGGCCTAGCTAATCGGTCGAACTATCCCAACTAGCTAGCCATCGTGCTTCACTGATGTACTTGGTGGGAAAGGTGGTCTTTCGTGATTTGACGACTCATTTACTTGCTTCGGTGCTACGACCGAGGAGGACCCATAAAACGCGTGGTAGGGCGTCCCACGTTAGGAAGAATATATGCGTGTACCACCCGGGAGGACCCCGAAGCCACGCGGTAGGGTGTGCCACGTCTCGGCACGGAGGAAAAATGTGCGTGTAAAAATATACTGTATCAGACGTAGTACCTATGGTTCGACCTCGGGACGCAGCCAGTCGGTCGAAAACACCACACTAGCCACACAGCTTCATCATGCAAACGTGGCACGGTTAGCTCAGTCTCGACCAGCCGCAACGTCTCTTGTTCTAGGCGATTCTTCTATTTTCCAAGCTTTTTTAGTTGTAATAACACCACGGCAAGCTAGCGCCGCTCTTCGTGTGTGCCCGTGCAAAGGTTAGACGATGGAGAGAAGAGAGATTGAGATCGCAGACCTGGGACCACCCGTAAGTGAGACAACGGTCATGCACGTGTTGACGAGGCACTCCCTCTACTCTACTCAACGCAAGTACTGTATAAAATCAAGTTATGGGACAAAGCCAACAACCATTTGTTTTTTCAGGCTATCGACTTACGCTTTGTAGTCCAGGTTGCCAGTTCGAATCTCGTCTTTCAGATTTGTTAGTTTTACGTCCAAATTTGATTAACGACAAGTAGGACCCCCGTGTGTTGTTCTGATATTTCAGTGTAGGATGTTTTTTTTGAACAAACACTTTGCGCGGTTAGACAAGTAACGACACGAGTTACACGTATTTTGCAAGTTTACAAACAAAAATGACAGTGGCATAGAATATCACATCCATCCCGCAGCTTAGTGATACGTCTCCAACGTATCTATAATTTTTGATTGCTCCATGCTACTTTATCTACTATTTTAGGCAATATTGGGCTTTATTATCCACTTTTATATTACTTTTGGGACTAACCTATTAACCAGAGGCCCATCCCAGATTTGCTGTTTTATGCCTATTTCAGTGTTTCGAGGAAAAGGAATATCAGACGGAGTCAAAACGGAATGAAATCAACTAGAGAAGTTATTTTTGGAAGGAAACCCACCTGATGGACTTGGACCCCACATCAGAAGATACGGGAGGTGCTCACGAGGGTGGGGGGCGCGCCCTCCCCCCTGGGCGCGCCCCCTGCCTCATGGGGCCCCCGTAGCTCCACCGATGTTCTCCTTTCATCCATATATACCTACGTACCCTAAAACTTCCAGAACAGAAAATAGATCGGGAGTTCCGCCGCCGCAAGCCTCTGTAGCCACCAAAAACCAATCGGGACACTGTTCTGGCACCCTGCCGGAGGGGGATCCCATCACCGGAGGCCATCTTCATCATCCCGGTGCTATCCATGACGAGGAGGGAGTAGTTCACCCTTGGGGCTAAGGGTATGTACCAGTAGCTATGTGTTTGATCTCTCTCTCTCTCTCTCGTGTTATCTCTCGTGTTCCTCTATGGCACGATCTTGATGTATCCCGAGCTTTACTATTGTAGTTGGATCTTATGATGTTTCTCCCCCTCTACTCTCTTGTGATGAATTGAGTTTCCCCTTTGAAGTTATTTTATCGGATTGAGTCTTTTATGAACCCTTGATGTATGTCTTGCGTGGGATAACCGTGGTGACAATGGGTTATTCTATTGATCCACTTGATGTATGTTTTGGTGATCAACTTGCGGGTTTCGTGACACTTGGGAACCTATGCATAGGGGTTGGCACGTTCTTGACTCTCCGGTAGTAGCTTTGGGGCACTCTTTGAAGTACTTTTATGTTGGTTGGATGAATCTGAGATTGTGTGATGCATATCGTATAATCATGCCCACAGATGCTTGAGGTGACAATGGAGTATCTAGGTGACATTAGGGTTTTGGTTGATTTGTATCTTAAGGTGTTATTCTAGTACGAACTCTTTTATAGATCGATCCGAAAGAATAGCTTTGTGGTGGTTTCGTACCCGACCATAATCTCTACGTTTGTTCTCCGCTATTAGTGGCTTTGGAGTGACTCTTTGTTGCATGTTGAGGGCTTGTCATATGTTCTATCTATGTTATTATTGTTGAGAGAACTTGCACTAGTGAAAGTATGAACCCTAGGCCTTGTTTCCTACCATTGCAATACCGTTTACGCTCACTTTTACCGCTCGTTACCTTGCTGTTTTTATTATTTCAGATTACAAAAACCTATATCTACCCTCTATTTTGCACTTGTATCTTCATCTCTTCGCCGAACTAGTGCACCTATACAATTTACCATTGTATTGGGTGTGTTGGGGACACAAGAGACTTTTTGTTATTTGGTTGCAGGGTTGTTTGAGAGAGACCATCTTCATCCTACGCCTCCTACGGATTGATAAACCTTAGGTCATCCACTTGAGGGAAATTTTCTACTGTCCTACAAACCTGTGCACTTGCAGGCCCAACAACGTCTACAAGAAGAAGGTTGTGTAGTAGACATCAAGCTCTTTTCTGGCGCCGTTGCCAGGGAGGTTAGCGCTTGAATGTATATCTTTAGATCTTGCAATCGAATCTTTTTGTTTCTTGTTTTAGCACTAGTCTAGTTTATAAAAGAAAACTACAAAAAAATGGAGTCGAGTTTGTCTCATACGCTTCACCTTTTTAATATCTTTTGTGAGTATGATGGAAAGGATAATTGTGCTCAAGTACTAGAAGAAGAAATCTATAGAATGTTTTTATATGATGAGCATGATTGCAATGTTGTTAGTATGAATTCCTTGAATATCCATGATGCTAATGATATGCAAAGCCACAAGCTTGGGAAGCTATGTTTGATGAATATGATATTTTTTTGTCCCCCAATCTTTGATGAGCAAATTTACTATGATGAAAGTATGCCTCCTATCTATGATGATTATTGTGATGATATGTATGCTATAAAGAAGAAGTTTGCTTATGTGGAGAGTAGAAAATTTTCTATGCTTGTAGATCATGAAAAGAATGCTTTAGGTGCTGGTTATATTGTTTAATTCATTCATGATGCTACTGAAAATTATTATGAGAGAGGAACATATGCTTGTAGGAATCGCAATAATGTCAAGTTTCCTCTCTATGTGCTTAAAGTTTTGAAGCTATGCTTGTTTTACTTTCCTATGCTTGTTGATTATTGTTCGCCTAAGTTGTTTGCTCACAAAATCCCTATGCATAGGAAGTGGGTTATACTTAAATGTGCTAGTCATATGCTTCATGATGCTCCCGTTATGTTTCAATTCTTATCTTTTTTGTGAGCATCATTATCATCATCATGCCTAGCTAAAAGGCATTAAAGAAAAGCGCTTGTTGGGAGACAACCCAATATTTATCCTTACTGTTTTTGTGTGTCCACATGATTATGCTACTGTATTAATCATGTTTTATAGCTTTTGTTTCAATAAAGTGCCAAGTAGAACCTTTGGGAAGACTTGGGTGAAGTTTATGTGATCTTGCTGTGAAAAACAGAAACTTTAGCGCTCACGAGATTAGCTGCCATTTTTTTACTGGAGAGTGATTTTAGGTTGATTCTTTTTGTAGATGATTAATAGACAAATTTCTCAGGTCCAGCAATTTATTTCATAATTTTTGGGGTTCCATAAGTATACGTTTCATACAGATTACTACAGACTGTTCTGTTTTTGACAGATTCTGTTTTCTATGTGTTGTTTGCTTATTTTGATGAATCTATGAGTAGTATCGGAAGGTACGAATCATAGAGAAGTTAGAATACAGTAGATATTACACCAATATGAATTTAGAATGAGTTCATTACAGTACCTAAGTGGTGGTTTTATTTTCTTATACTAACGGAGCTTACGAGTTTTGTTTTGAGTTTTGTGTGGTTGAAGTTTTCAAGTTTTGGGTAAGGATTCGATGGACTATGGAATAAGGAGTGGCAAGAGCCTAAGCTTGGGGATGACCAAGGCACCCCAAGGTAATATTCAAGGACAACCAAGCAACTAAGCTTGGGGATGCCCCGGAAGGCATCCCCTCTTTCGTCTTCGTTCATCGGTAACTTTACTTGGAGCTATATTTTTATTCACCACATGATAGTGTTTTGCTTGGAGCGTCATTTTCTTTTGTTAGTTTTTGCTTGCTGTTAGTTAGAATAGTGTTTTGCTTCTTTAGTTTCAATAAAAGTGTCAAGGATAGCCTTTGCCATGCTTATTTTGCTTGTATACATGTTGCTGTTTGAAAACAGAAAGTTTACCCCTGTTGCAAAACTTCCGTAGAAAAGTCAGAGCATGGTCTAACGTTGAATATTTTTCCATATTGAGCTCTGATAAATTTATTACAGTGGGAATTTTATTTCATATTTTTTGGAGTTAGGGAAGTATTGATACTCTTGCATTCTTTACAGACTGTACTGTTTTGGCAGATTGCTGTTATGGTTGCATTGTTTGCATATGTTTGCTTGTTTAATGATTCTATTTGATGATAGGAGTATTAAATATGCATATGCATTTAGTATTCAATGTGGAATAATAATTTAAGTGATTTTTTATAGTAGAGGATGATAAGGTTTTGCATTGGTTTATACTAACCTATCTCATGAGTTCTTGTTGAGTTTGTTGTCAATGAAGCTTTTGATAAAAAGAGAAACCATGATATGAGAGGAATTAAGGAGACACAAAAGTTCAAGCTTGGAGATGCCCAAGGCACCCCAAGATAATATTTCAAGAAGTCTCAAGCATCTAAGCTTGGGGATGCCCCGGTAGGCATCAAACCTTTCTTCTTCAACAACTATCGGTTAGTATTGGTTGAGCCTAAGTTTTGCTTCTTCACATGAGTTGTGCTATCCTTGCATGGTAGTTTCCTTTAGCTTTGCTTGCTGTTTGAATAAAGTATCAAGATCTGAAATTCTTTAATGAGAGAGAGCCTTACATGAATTGGAATTTGCTAGAATACTCTATGTGCTTCACTTATATCTTTTGAGCGTGATAACTTTTGCTCTAGTGCTTCACTTATATCTTTTAGAGCACGGTGGTAGATTTGTTTTAAAGAAACTATTGATCTCTCATGCTTCACTTAGATTATTTTGAGAGTTTTAATAGCATGGTAATTTTCTTAATGTTAATATACTTGGTGTTCAAGATATGTGAAACTTTCTATTGAGTGAATTGAATACTAAGATAAGTTTGATGCTTAATAATTGTTTTGAGGTATGGAGGTGATAATATCATAGTCGTGCTAGTTGGGTGATTGTGAATTTGAGAAATGCTTGTGTTGAAGTTTGTAAGTCCCGTAGCATGCACGTATGGTTAAAGTTGTGTAACAAATTTGAAACATGAAGTGTACCTGGCTTGTGCACCCTTATGAGTGGCGGTCGGGGACGAGCGATGGTCTTTTCCTACCAATCTATCCCGCTAGGAGCATGCGCGTAGTAATTGAATTTTTGACGACTTATAAATTTTTGCAATAAGTATATGAGTTCTTTTGACTAATGTTGAGTCCATGGATTATACGCACTCTCACCTTTCCGCCATTTGCTAGCCTCTTCGGTACCGTGCATTGCCCTTTCTCACCTTGAGAGTTGGTGCAAACTTCGCCGGTGCATCCAAACCCCGTGATATGATACGCTCTATCACACATAAACCTCCTTATATCTTCCTCAAAACAGCCACCATACCTACCTATTATGGCATTTCCATAGCCATTCCGAGATATATTGCCATGCAACTTTCATCATCATCATGACATACATTACTTTTGTCATATTGCCATTGCATGATCATGTAGTTGACATCGTATTTGTGGCAAAGCCACCACACATTATTTTTCATACATGTCACTCTTGATTCATTGCACCATCCTGGTACACTACCAGAGGCATTCATAGAGAGTCATATGTTGTTCTAAGTTTCGAGTTGTAATCCTTGTGTTGTAATCAATAGAAGTGTGATGATCATCATTATTAGAGCATTGCCCAATCAAAAAAAAAGAAAGGCCAAAAAAAAGAAAGGCCAAAAAAGAAAATAATAAAAAAAAGAAAATAAAAAGGGCAATGCTACTATCTCCTTTTCCATACTTGTGCTTCAAAGTAGCACCTTGCTCTCCATGTAGTGAGTCTCATATATTATGCTTCAAAGTAGCACCATGCTTTTCATGTAGAGAGTCTCATGTGTTATCACTTTCATATACTAGTGAGAATTATTCATTATAGAACTTGGCTTGTATATTCCTACGACGGGCTTCCTCAAATGCCCTAGTTCTTCGTGAGCAAGCAAGTTGGATGCACACACACACTAGTTTTATTTTGTTGAGCATTCATAACTCTAGTGCATCCGTTGCATGGCAATCCCTACTCCTCATGTTGACATCAATTGATGGGCATCTCCATAGCCCGTTGATTAGCCTCGTCAATGTGAGACTTTCTCCTTTTTTGTCTTCTCCACGCAATCCCCATCATCATATTCTATTCCACCCATAGTGCTATATCCATGGCTCACGCTCATGTATTGCGTGAAGGTTTAAAAAGTTTGAGATTATTTAAGTATGAAACAATTGCTTGGCTTGTCATCGGGGGTATAGAAGTTGGGAACATCTTTGTGTGACGAAAATGAAGCATAGCCTAACTATATGATTTTGTAGGGATGAACTTTCTTTTGCCATGTTATTTTGAGAAGACATGATTGCTTTGATTAGTATGCTTGAAGTATTATTATTTTTGTGTCAATATGAACTTTTGTCTTGAATCTTTCGGATCTGAATATTCATATTACAATTAAGAATATTTACATTGAAATTATGCCAAAGTATCACTCCGCATAAAAAAATCTTTTTTATCATTTACCTACTCGAGGACGAGCAAGAATTAAGCTTGGGGATGCTTGATACGTCTCCAACGTATCTATAATTTTTGATTGCTCCATGCTACTTTATCTACTGTTTTAGGCAATATTGGGCTTTATTATCCACTTTTATATTACTTTTGGGACTAACCTATTAACCGGAGGCCCAACCCAGATTTGCTGTTTTATGCCTATTTCAGTGTTTCGAGGAAAAGGAATATCAGACGGAGTCAAAACGGAACGAAATCAACTGGAGAAGTTATTTTTGGAAGGAAACCCACATGATGGAATTGGACCCCACGCCAGAAGATACGACAGGTGCTCAAGAGGGTGGGGGGCACGCCCTCCCCCCTGGGCGCGCCCCCTGCCTCGTGGGGCCCCCGTAGCTCCACCGACGTTCTGCTTTCATCCATATATACCTACGTACCCTAAAACTTCCAGAACAGAAAATAGATCAGGAGTTCCACCGCCGCAAGCCTCTGTAGCCACCAAAAACCAATCGGGACCCTGTTCCGGCACCCTGCCGGAGGGGGATCCCATCACCGGAGGCCATCTTCATCATCCCGGCGCTATCCATGACGAGGAGGGAGTAGTTCACCCTCGGGGCTGAGGGTATGTACTAGTAGCTATGTGTTTGATCTCTTTCTCTCGTGTTATCTCTCGTGTTCCTCTATGGAACGATCTTGATGTATCCCGAGCTTTGCTATTGTAGTTGGATCTTATGATGTTTCTCCCCCTCTACTCTCTTGTGATGAATTGAGTTTCCCCTTTGAAGTTATTTTATTGGATTGAGTCTTTTCTGAACACTTGATGTATGTCTTGCGTGGGATAGCCGTGGTGACAATGGGTTATTCTATTGATCCACTTGATGTATGTTTTGGTGATCAACTTGCGGGTTTCGTGACACTTGGGAACCTATGCATAGGGGTTGGCACACGTTCTTGACTCTCCGGTAGTAGCTTTGGGCACTCTTTGAAGTACTTTTATGTTGGTTGGATGAATCTGAGATTGTGTGATGCATATCGTATAATCATGCCCATGGATACTTGAGGTGACAATGGAGTATCTAGGTGACATTAGCGTTTTGGTTGATTTGTATCTTAAGGTGTTATTCTAGTACGAACTCTTTTATAGATCGATCCGAAAGAATAGCTTTGTGGTGGTTTCGTACCCGACCATAATCTCTACGTTTGTTCTCCGCTATTAGTGGCTTTGGAGTGACTCTTTGTTGCATGTTGAGGGCTTGTCATATGTTCTATCTATGTTATTATTGTTGAGAGAACTTGCACTAGTGAAAGTATGAACCCTAGGCCTTGTTTCCTACCATTGCAATACCGTTTACGCTCACTTTTCCCGCTCGTTACCTTGCTGTTTTTATTATGTCAGATTACAAAAACCTATGTCTACCTTCTATTTTGCACTTGTATCTTCATCTCTTCGCCGAACTAGTGCACCTATACAATTTACCATTGTATTGGGTGTGTTGGGGACACAAGAGACTTTTTGTTATTTGGTTGCAGGGTTGTTTGAGAGAGACCATCTTCATCCTACGCCTCCTACAGATTGATTAACCTTAGGTCATCCACTTGAGGGAAATTTGCTACTGTCCTACAAACCTGTGCACTTGCAGGCCCAACAACGTCTACAAGAAGAAGGTTGTGTAGTAGACATCACTTAGATACTATGGTGATACGATTTTTATACCGTTGGAAGTGAGATCCAATGGCTTGGGAGTAGTCTTTGCAATTATGTGCAATTTCCAAACTCTCCAAAGTTTTTTTTTGCAAATAAAACATTTAGGCCTCGTGTGTGCCGCTGCATCTTCGATCCAACGGCTCCCCGGTGCTAATATTAGGTGCTCCCCGTAGCTTAATTACCCGCTACGGTGATATGAGCATCTAGGTCGTATGATCAGTGATCATATGGCACATGCATAGTACTTGTACTTTCTGCGCATTTCCCAAACTCTATCAGCCGTATATTGCAAAAACATTCAAACGTCCTACTGTGGGCCGTTAGATCTCAGTGAACTCGTATCACCATAGAATCTACGGTGCGGGAGCACCTCATACTCTCCCGTGCGAGAAAACATAAGGTGCTATCGCAGCTTGGATGCTACGATTATACGAGCTTGGAGGTCGTTTGATCTGAGACCCAATGGCATCTGAGCAGTCTTTGTGCTTGTAACCAGTGGCCGAACTCTTTTGGGGCTTTTCTGCAAAAAACCATTCGAACCACCGAGGAGGTGTTGGGTCACAAATCCAACGCCTGCGAAGAGCTTGTATCACCAAAGCATCTAAGGTGTGGTGGCACATGATATTCTTACATACAGGAGAATATGATGTCCTCCTTGATCTTAGATGCTACGGTGATACGAGCTTCGAGGTCCTTGGATATGGGATCAAAGGGCATCTAAGTAGTTTTTGTACAAATTGTGTGCAATTCTCAAACTCATCAAGGTTTCCTGCAAAATAATTAAGACACATCATGTGAGCTGCTATATCTCAGATCTACAAGCTCCAAGCAACTCGTATCGGCATATAGCATGTAAGGTATGGGGGGCACATGATATTCTCCCGGGAGGAGGGGTGGGGGGTGCACAACCAATCGGTGGTTGGGAGGGTGGGAACAAATATAATCTAAACAACCCTAAACAGAGCTCCACAATTTTATCTAAGGTGGAGGGGTTGACCCCCGATAATCATAGCTCTGCCTAAACACAACATTTGCATGTACTGTAGTACTAGACTTAATATTCATGTTTCAGTTTCATGTTCATTTTAAATATTGAACTGAGGACCATGGATGTCTTACATTTTACTCCCTTCGTTCCTAAATATTCGTCTTTTTAGAGGCTTCAAATGGACTGGCACATACAGATGTATATAGACATATTTTAGAGTCTAGATTCACTCATTTTGCTCCGTATGTAGTCACTTGTTGAACTCTCTAAAAGACTAATATTTAGGAATAGAAGGAGTATTTTTGAACTCGTGTCATACATGCATGGGTTGGAAAAATAGATGCACTATACTTATTGGATTCTTGTCGTGTTCGTGCGTGCGTGTGTGTGTGTGTGGTCATATGCTTGATACATACAAAGTTTTCTCACCTCCATATTGTTCATATTTTAAATTTGAATTTGCATTGGAAAACTTACTAGGGATACCATGAAATGTGAAATCCATGTTGAGATCACTATATCACAAATTCACTCTAATTCAACGGCTCGTCATAAATCAATTACCATGTTGAGATTAGTATTTGCAAGGAAAATACGGGTATTGTAATACACATGGATTCGTTCGGCAATTTAAAAGGTTCCTTTCGTATTCTCAAATGGTAGGACCCAACGGCGTACCAGCCAGACCTTGGCTCATGTTGATCCCAAAAAAATGGGCTAGTGTCCTTCGGTGGCATGCGTGGTATGCACATTAGGCAACCCCAACCAGTCGAGCCTCAGCGTTTCAAGTCGAAATATCTGGCGGCCAGAATTCCATCCCTAGGAAATTCCCCTCATGTCCCCAGTCCATAATGACTACCGATGAACAACGGAGGGATGCTTTAGTAACTAGACAACGTTACCTACCGTGCCGAGCACGGTTCAATTCCCTCGGTCGCCGCTCGTCAAAGTCACCCGTCAACTGCATTGCCTAGTACTACTACTACTACACCAGGATGAGCACATAATTGAGCCTGTTTGTTCGTGCCTAGTACTTTTTTTGTTCGTGCCTAGTACTTGAGTTAATATATCAGGCAATGCACTGGTACGGAGGGATTATCCTTTCCGGTTTATAGGGCTTATCTCAAAATTTTAGTTTTCCCATTTTATAAGTCTCAATTTGGTTGTTCCCCATCACATGTTCAGATTTCAAGGTGCAATAAATCATTACATGCAAGTATTAAGAGAAAATTGACCAATGCATGTACTTTATGCATGCATGCATTGCAATTAATGCATTCGTAAACACAATTTTTGAGGAAAACAAGCACATTAATTCAGTGGTTTTGCAAACTACAACAATTGTACCACCACTCACCATCTACCTTGGTTGGTGAGATTTTTGAATTGAGCCCTATAAACCGGAAAGGAGGTTTAACTAAGCAAAATGTTTGACCAAATCCTTTCTTAAGAAATACAACAGGACAGATGTACGACTTGAAAATTTATTGCATGATGCATGTTATGATATTGTTTCAAATCCTGGGTCTTAAATTTCAGAAAATCCAAAAGGGAGCATAAATTCTTGAAACTGAGCATGATCACGTGATATGGCACAAATATTACTTCGTAAGTTTTTTCTTCAATTCGAGACAAGCTGCTTATGACAAGTTGCACAAATGAAGAGCCAAGGTATTTTGGAACAAAGACCTGTCACATTTTTTGAGGGAAAAGACCTGTCATGTTAAGGCGAACGCTTTCACTATTGAAACCGTGGGCGTTTACGTGCCGCCACGAGTCCCCGCTTCTCATCGGCAGGCGCCGTCCCAGCAAGCGTGTGAGTCGACGGGAGGCGTGCGAGCAGACCACTGCACCGGCTGTCAGGGAGGCGTGCGAGCAGACCGCTATGCAGACTCACCCGGAGGCGAGCCCTTTGACTAGGCCCGCCGCCCACCGTCGTCCCAACTGCTCCCACTTTTAATGTCGCCGGCACCGCAGTTTAAAATCAACCCCGCACTACCCGGTATCGCTACAATCCTCTCTCTTCCTCTGCGATTCTCCTGTCGTCTACCTCCAACTAGCCTGACCTAAACGTACGCCATGCCGCATCACGATGGTCTACCCTTAGTGTTCCAGTTTCATGAGGAAGACACCCAGCCGAAGTCTCAAGAACATAAGGCGCTTTGGGACGAGCTTGAACTGGCCTTGCGGGAAGACGCCGCGCCTGTCCCCGCTCCCGTTCCGGCTCCCGTCGCCCCGACTGCGCCAGCGCCCATCCCCGTGGCATTGATGGGCTGGGAGCCGCACATTGTCGCCGAGCTTGATGCCACGGGGTTCCACGAGGTCCCCGCCGACTTTCACGCGCCCGTGCACCTGCCAACGCATGCGCCTGCGCGTGCACTGACGCGCACGCCCGTGCCGGTGCCCGTGCACCTGCCAGCGCATGCACCTGTGCGTGCACTGACGTGCGTGCCCGTGCCGGTGCCCATGCACATGAACGTCTCCGCCGCGTCGTTGACAGCGCCTGTCCCCGTGCGGGTGCCAGTGCCCCCCTCAACAACATGGATGGCCGCCGTCGACCGCTTCCTTGCACCAACGCTAGTCGCCTCGTCCCGCTAGTTGACTCGCCCTAAAGTCCAGAACATTTTGGCCTTCCTTGAAGCTAGGCCAACGTCCAGGAGTACGCCAACAACGGCACAAGACGCCGCCGTCGCCATCGGTCAGTGGCCCGACGACACACAGAGCACGACAGAGGAGCCGCTTCCCATCGCGAGACGCCCCCGCCATCGCCGCGTAATCTAAATTTGCCATGAAAAACATTCGGATTGCCATGCTTAAAATCCGAACGTTTATCATTTCCGTTTATTTTATATCGATCATCGTATAATTTAAAGTCAGAGTCAGACTGAACGAAATGTATGGTTTGATCGATTGAATGTTCTGCTAGAGCCGTATCAAATTAAATATAAAACGTCATCAAGCCACATGTATTCCTTGTCATCCAATGACCTAGACTGCTTCAATGTCGAGCGCTCAACATGTTTAGCGTGCAGTTAATTTCATGCCAAAAATAGTGCTAATCACATGACAACACACAAATAATATCCTAGTATAGTTAATATCCGCATGCACTTAATATACTTCCAAATTAACATGCATTGCACATACACACTGACTAGTGCTGCTAGTACGTGAAACTGGTCCCGTGACTTGTGAGTTGTGAATGTGTCCAGATATGGTCAACGGCAACATCGCCCGCGAGTTCTTCCTGTTTGCCCGTGCGTCTAAACGCAGAAGGGGAGGAGAGAGAGAGAGAGAGCACACATGGAACCCACCAGTAAGTGAAGGCGAATAGTATTAAAAATAATATTACATGTTATCCATTAATTAGGCTGTGGTAATATAAAAACATTATGTGAACAAAGGGGGTACAACAAACATTGCTATTCTACGTATGTTTCCTATTGACGTGCGGCTTGAAGGCCCGGTCGCATGTTCGATCCTCGTCCTTTATTTTTTAATTTGTATATGGGTCCAAATTTGTTTCATGACATGTGGGCCCCTTGGTGTGTAGTTTGTAGCACTTTAATTTGTGGGTCGAAATTTGTTCCATTCCAAGTGGACTATCGGTGTGTAGTTTTGTAGCTTATTTATAATAATTAAAGAGAACAACATAGTTTTTTCAATAATACCATGGTGCAACGTTGAAGGTGAGAAAGGACGTGCGAGAGAGCAATGAGCGAGCCAGAGGGAAATCAACTAGGGGAGTTGCGTGGGTTGCAACGGCGTTTGGAGTAGTTGTGGGCCGAATGCTACAAAAATATAACCTAAACCGACCGAAATAAATGCCTACACAAATTAATCCAAGTTTGAAGTGCCCCTCGCAATGTAAATAGCTCCGGCTTTGCGAGGGATGGAGAGGTAGTAGCTTCAACGCGTGGAAAGATCTGGTATGAGAAAGCGAGGTCAATCGAGAGATTTATAGATAGAGAGACAAAGTGAGTGTGGTCCGACATTCATTGAACAAATATATATGCTCCGGAGAGATATTTTCCGATTGAGCTTTTGGTAAGGGTGACGGCTGTAAGATAGATCTTGAGTGATGATCCAGTCACAGACGTGTAGATATATTTTGTGTGTGGGAGGAAGCAAGGTCAACCGATCACATAGGGTCGCCGTGTGATCGAAAGAGTGAGACGGGTTGGAGAGAGTGACCTAGATAGACGATGTGCGTGAGAGAGTATACAATGTGAATAGGTCGAATTGGGCTCAAACATGGTGATATATCATTTTTGTCCGAGAAAGAGCAAGGTAAATCGAGACACACACATACACACACACACACACACAGAGAGAGAGAGAGAGAGAGAGAGAGAGAGAGAGAGAGAGATTGAGTGAGCGTGGCCCACCATGAGGTCGAAAAAGTGGCGGCGGCTTGGATGGACTGACCTAGATAGACAATCTGCGTGAGAGAGTATAGAGTGTGTCGATCGAGGCCCGAACAGGGAGATATATCATTTGTGTGAAAGAAAAGGAGGTTAAACGAGACTCAGATAAAGAGAGTGAGATTGAGAGAGTGTGGCCCTCCGTGCGGAGGAAAGAGTGAGACAGTCTCGAGGGAGTGACCTAGATATACAACGTGCGTTCGTGCGCACGAGAGGTTGGGGGGCTAGATAGGCAATGCATGTATTTAGCGCGAGAGAGTGAGAGGGAGAGGGGGAGAGAGAGAGAGCTCGGCATGGGGTGCAATGGCGGGTGTGTGAGGTAAATACATTTGGTAACAGGAGTGGAAAAAGGGGTTTTGTAGTTGAGAGACTTAGAGATCGAAACATGGAGAGAAAGAATGAACGTGTGTTGGAAACCGATAGCTTGCTAAGGTG
>NC_041391.1:568908003-569003408 GCF_002162155.2 Triticum dicoccoides
TAAAAACAACATTTGAATGTACATAGTACGAGACTTAATATCGATGTTTCAATTCGGTGTACATTGTAAGATTTGAACCGAGGACCAGGCATACGGGTAATTATTTCGAATTCGTGCCATACTAAGTTTCGAAAAGTTGACATTGGCTCAATTTGTTGTGCTATTTTGTAGGTCATATGTTTGAATCCATCCAAAAGTTTTCTCACTACCATGGTTTTCATCATATACATATGAATTTGTATTAAAAAAGTAGCGTGGATACAGTGAAATGCGAAATCCACGTTAGAATTGGATATCGCTACGTGACACACACTCTAATTCAAATAACTAACTACGTAACACACACTCTAATTCAAATAACTAATTATGTGACACACTCTAATCCACGTTAGCGTGGGTACCGTTTCGTTTTTTTTCAAATAACTCCTCATTAATTAATTTATAGTACTCCCTATGTTCACTTTTATAAGACCTTGAAGACATTTCAGACAATGTGCAAAACAGTTCATTTTAAGTTGTCTGAAACGACTTACAAAAGTGAAGGATGGAGTATCTCGTTTTGAATGACTAATTATTGCAAGGAAAACACGGGCATGGTAATACATACAGATTAGTTTGCAAATGAAAGAAGATTTGTTTGCATTCTCAAATGTAGACGCACCAGGCAGACCAGGGTCGTGTCGGGATGGACGCTGCTTCGGTGCCTTAAAGGCAACAACCCTTGGGTGACTGACATGTGGGCCAGCCACCTGTTGGGCCCACATGTCATGGGCACAAAGGCAGGTGCCTTAAGGCACCGAAGCGAGTCCTGTCGGGGTGGTCGCGTGTGTCGGACGGACGCGTAGCACCCAGCCACCCACCCCCCTCCCCCCCAAAAAAGGATGATGACAATATAAGTTCGCGCTTCCACGTTTCGGATTGAAATATCTAGCGGCCCCAATTCCAGCCCTGCAAAATCTCTCTTCTCCACCGTCCCCTTCCGCGCCCAGATTGCTCAAATCCCTAATTCGCCGCCATCCCTCGAATCGCCCCTCATCTCGTCTCTTTCCCCACCGTTCCCCACCTCTGTGCTGGACGACGATGACGAAAACGACGGTCGCGCTTCACCACCGCACCGGAGCTACCTCATCTACGCCCTCGTCCGCCACACCGGGTAGTCCACCGACAACGTCGGCCGCCGCAACCGACGTGCCTCACAGACACCGAGTTCCACCGCATCAGGTGCGCTTCACCGACACCGTCTCCCAGCTCACCGGGGCTACTTCATCGAGCACATCGTCGCACCTCCGCCCCCCGAGGTCGTTGGGGCTTCACCAACGGTCTCGTCCACCGCATCTTAGCGCTCCGCTGCCACTCAAGATCTGCATCCGTGCGCGGCCAGCCAATGCCAGCGCATCACCCTCAACGGCTCTGAAGTGACCCGCACCCTAGCTAGGCGAGCATGCCCAAACGCCGGCCCGAACTAGGTATCCACACATCACTCCCTTGTGCACTGTTCCGATGATGTTTGGATATCCTTTCACTGCTCTCTTAGCTTACACGCCTATACAACTCTGACTTTAACTCTTATTTCTTCTGGAGATATCATCTGAAACAAGCAAATACATTTTTTAGCAAAGCATGACGGGGCTACGGGATCTGGTACACATCCTACGCACTCGTATAACCTTGTAAGTATCTGTCCTCCGGTACAACATCAAGGTCGATTCCTCTTATTTGATCAACCATTCGCCGTGTCAAAAATGCAGAGGGGGATGCAAGGAGCACAAGGCCTGCACATCCAAGCAAGTGGTAACATGGACTTGTACATGGAACATCCCAAGCGCAAGCAGAGCTGTAGCGAGCCTGTACAACAAGCTACCGTAAGTCCCTGCATTTCATTTAATTCGTACTGGCATTCGTGTATGATTTGTGTGCAGTGGCTGATCCACGAATTCAAGTTACAAGGGGCGAACATTTAACTTAAAAAATACGAAGGCACTTGCACTCCGGAAATCAATATAACTTGAGAAATGTGAAGCTACATGCACTTTGAAAACCAGCTAATGATCCAAAGTAGTTCAGATTATAAACACTAAATGATGCAAGCACCAAAAAATACAAAATGCAACATGGTGTACAAGGAATACAAACATGGTCTGTACCTGCCTGAATTATTCGTTCTCTGGCTGAAAATATCGAAGTGTAATCGCACGTAACCACTGCGCAAACTGCATATCAATATATCTATCCTGCACAAGTATGCCAATAGTTTCAAACAACAGATTAGAAAAGTATTTATGCTATGTTGTCATGATACGGGGACTTTCTTGTAGATGGCCTCGATGTTTCCTCAAGCTATGAAAATGCACTATAATTTGCTTGCCATCAATGCCTGCAAATCTCTGTCTCTCTCAATATAGTAGATCATCATTAGACACTAAATCCTTCAATGAGATTGCAAAATGCTTGCATTAGATCCCTCATTAGACAATATATGTTCATCACCAGGAGCATGTAAAATGTTTGCATCAAATCCTTCCTTAGCAGTCTGTTCATTAGACACTTCAGGCTCAAGAACAACATGAGCGTGTATGTTTGCACCGGAAACTTGATTAGATACATCAGATTCAGTCATTTTAGTATTGATTGGGGGAGTTATAAAATAAGTAGAAATTGGTTTCATTTTCTCATAGATTCCCTACATACAAGCAGTTTTACAACACCGTCAGGTTTAACTATTGGCCAGAAATTGAAGAGTTGAATTAGATATAATCAGGGATGTGATGTACCTGCTCGTTGCGCATGCTACTCTTGCAAGCTGTGACTGTCCGTTTGCGCAAGCTCGACGCCATGCTTGTGCTGCCGCCGCTGCCTCCCACGCAGGCTACACCCAGGGTTGGATCTTCATCTTCTTGTCCTTCCGTTCGCTTGAAGCCCAGCGACCGCCCTCCAACGAGGGTGCGAGGAAGTGCTGTGTCAGTCTGTCCAGCGGTGGCTAGGTTAGGAGCGAAGCAGACTGGAGGCTGGAGCGAATGAATTGGGATTTTTCCTGCTGTCGATCGATATGGGAGGCGCTCGTTTGGGCCGCGAGCATGCTATAGGGCCTGCCTTGCACTTATGTTATTGGCCCATCCAAATTGAAACATTTTTCTTCATTTTTTACATTGCCTGCTCGTGCGTTGGGACGAACAAAACTAGCATGGGCCAACCTGGACGACTCAAACTAGGTGCACACTTTCCTGCCACCTGAGGCAGCCGCCCATACCAGCCCCTATGGTGGCGTCGCCCCTTTTTGCATGTATGATTGGATAGTGAAAAATATTCCAGTGGCTCTTTTGATTTACCCACAGAATGGTTGAATTGCTTGTTTCTATGAACTGAGTTTGCCAATAATGTGAAGGATGCCAGTCTTTTCATCCTATTATAGATTGCTTAGATCTCGATATGCCAAAAGTAATCGCATGAAATATACAGTAAAAGCCAGTGTGATGTGTGTTTGGCTACAACTAGTCTGACTACACGTCCTCATATAACATATCAAGGACGCACCATCTTACCAGATTAACCATTCGACTTACCGATGCAATGTGGGAAGAAAGAAGTATTGGGACTGTGTATCCAAGCAATTGATGCCATGGACTCCTTTGTACAACCTTGTAAGCGAAAAAGAAGTTGCAGTGTGCCTGTACAAAGAACTAGTGTAAGTTCAGTTACCTGCTTCTCGGAATTTTAGTTAGCCACTTATTGCAAAATTGTTCAATTACGTTGCTTGGCTTAATTTAGTTTGCTACTGATTACATAATGGCACAACCTGTTAATCATATTGTAGACTGCGCCTATCTATGTGTTTGATACTTACTGTTAAGAATTACCTGTTTGCCTTAACTTAAATATCTACTTGTTTGTTTAACTGCTTTGCTGCTGCAACATCGGGTTACAATGATGTTAATAACTACTCCCTCCGTCCCATAATATAGGACGTTTTTTGACACTAGCATAGTGTTAAAAAACGTCTTACATTATGGGACGGAGGGAGTACTTTTCAGCATCCAATTGAAACTCTTTAATTCCTTGTTTGTTTAACTGGTTTGCTGTTATAACTCCCAGTTGAGATGTTTTGCTAACTTCAACTTTTCTGAATCCAATCGGAACTTTAATGGCAAAACAGGTTAGCCCAAGATCAAAGAGAGAGGTCCCCATGGACGTTGCATCATCCCACAACAGTGGCACCGGCCCAATCGTGCATTATGAATTGCCAACTACTGATGCTCTAGAGGCTAAACTAGTGGTAGAAAGAGATTCTGCTTCTACACTTAGAGATGAAGTTGACATGTTGAGGAAGCAAACATCACAATCACAAGCAGTACTCAAGACAACCATTAAATATTAGGTGGATTTCAAAATGAAGCAAGCTGAGACTGACCAGATTGTTAAGGTCCTGATGGGAAAAAGGAAATTAAATTCCTACTTGGTAAATCATAGGTGAAATGTTCTTTCCATAGTTGAATAACCTTTGTGTTGTCTGTTCATGTAATCAAACAAACCATTTGTTTTAGAGATCATGTAATAATTTTTTTGTTTTTTGGTTTGTAATTTTATTTGAGCACAAGTCTGTATTAATTGATAAGACTCGGAGACATTTCATTGGGATTGCTGTGCCAGACCTACAAATATGCCAATCGGGCTGAATATGCATTCAGCAATAGTAGTAGTATAGATGGACCGTGGCACGCATCGGAAAGGGCCAAGATGCTGGCTAAAAAAAGGATGCTGTTGTAGGCAAAAAAAGTATAGCGGCCTGGCTTATGTATGTTAGTTGATATTATTGATCCATATACTCTATAAGCGTTTATATGTCTGTTAGTTCTGTACATTCTTGGTTGATTGCCTCGGTATTTGAATCTTGATACATCGCTTGTGTACATATCTAAATGGGAGTACACATTATGCTGCGTGTGACATTTGAGTTGGACATGAAGTGTTCCAAATATTCGAATTCACCTTATACTGGATACTAGTTTCTGAATTTGAGTATCGGCATTTGTAAACCATATTCATATATGACAGTGGAATACATCTTTGTCGTCCTTTTGAAGATATATAAAAACACATAGAACGATTTATAAAGATTCATATAGGAATACAAAATGGATTCGAATTTAGTTGCCAGGGTAAACGTGGATGCTTATTGTCCCAAAATTCGAAAGAAGCTGCAAAATGTCCACTCCCACGTCGGCTGCCCAAAGCCAAGTGTTTGGGAGATGGAATTAATGTCTACCCATTACACGGACAATCCATCGGCCCGATTTCCACTGCTCTAAATAGGGGTAGGTTAGTAACTTCAATTAGACGTGACACGACCGCCTCTGAGCCCATTCCAACACGGTGGGCGTCAAACATGGGCGGCAAAACACATTTGATTCAAGCTCGTCCGAAAGACCTCTGTTTCTCCCTCCATTCCCCATTCATAAATGGTGGGCGGCAAAACAAACTCGACTCGGCCGAAATCGATGTAGGCAAATATTTTCAATAGGGGCAGGTTTGTAACTTCACTCAGACGTGACACAACCGCCCTACCTGTCAGCCCCGTTCATACACCATGGGCGCCAACCACCCTCTCCTCGCCGAAATCGCTCTAGGCAAATATTGGCGAGATGCGAGATTACCGTCCTATCCCCAACCGACGAGACGTCCAAATTTTAAACGGGGGCTAAGTTCATAACTTTCCCATATTTCAGACAGACGCGTCCCAAAAACATGGTTCCCCGTACCTCTCCCTCCATTTTCCCATTCATACACCGTCCGCACTAGAACACCCCATCCCCACACCAGCCTCCGTCCGCCACCCCATCCATCGCCGCCGTCCTCCACCACATCCATCGCCACCGTCCTCCACCATGCCGGAGCGCCTACCAAGACCGCGTCGTCCACTGCTAGAGATGGACGTTTCTCATCCACGGTGACGGACCAATAGCCTTGCATCGCGTCCTCTCGCTTCATCGGCGCGGTCGTCCTCTTCGCCGGGGCCGCTCACACGACCTTCTCTTCCACCGCAACGGGACTTATCCCCCGATGCACCTGTCTACCATCGCAGATCTGCTTCAACGCCACCGACAGCCATCGCACCCCCGATGCGTACACGGCGCCGCAAGAGAGGTGGCACTTCATATCTCCTCAACTTTTTGATCTCAACCAGAAAATAGATCTTAACTTGGTTACTCTACTTTCTTTTCAGCTCTTAGAATTTAGTTCTTAGTTCAAAGCAAACAATGGATGCTAAATATCATTTCTCCGGTTTGTAGCTTCAAATCTACCATGGCACAACCATAATACGGTTTAATTGATCATGCTTAGGGTTTAATTGATCATGTTGGTTCCGTGGTGGTTTCTTTAATAGAAATCGGAGGGAAAACCCTCTTTTGCTAAAAAAATATGCTTAGAGTTTCCCCCTTTTATGATCACTATACGATCAGAATACGTGCTTCGTGTCATAATAACACTGCTCCACGCATCAAGCTAAACAAGCTTAGATGTTCAAATCCGAATCTGATATTATTAAAACAGAGTTGTTTAATTGGTCAGCTAAATATTCCTAAATTAGTTTCGAAAATGCATGTTCACCGCTCGGGTGTGTATCTTTACAGGGTGCCCACGATGGGCCGACCCACCCTGGGATTTTGGGTCGTCCTAGGCCCCGATTCCCCTCTATTTTGCTGCGCGCTTCCGATCTCTACTCGCCCCCAGCCGCCTGCCTCGCCGGCGACTTGCCGTCCCCGGATGGCATGACTCTAGGAGGAGACGCCGGACTAACAAGAGGCCAGGAGCCGCTCGCCCAACAGCGTCACCGCTGCCCGGGCGCACCGCCGTGCCTACCTTCCCAGTCCGTTCAGGGCTCAGGCATGCAGCACCCACCAAGCCAACCCGATTTATCCTGAGATACATCCTCAACACTCAGCAGCCACTCCTCATCACCCATTTTCTAATTGATTAATTACTCATTAGGCAGGACTGTCATTAGGGTTTGTTGTGTGCTCAGTGCTACCTACACTTAATGGTTCAGGTGTATTTCGGTAATCTTTAGTACCTCTAAAGTTCACAGGGTTTTCAAAATTCCGGCCCTCGGAACAGAAACTAGTCATTTTGGATTGTTGGTAGTAGTGACATTGACCCAGATTACTACTGCAAGCCAGGTTTGTTGACAATTTTACTTGTCTTTCTTACTCATTCGATATAATATCCAATTATTCACGTCGATTAGTTGCAAACAATAAGTGCTAGACAAACTTCTTCATTCAGATTTTGGACGGCCTCTTACTGTAGTTACAATTCTGCATACTTGTCCTAATAAGCTCACAAGTAAATGATTGATTCACTACATCTATGCTTGCCTTGTCATATTTGTTGTCAATGTTCTTTTAGGGTGGACCACCCTGTTTCTAAATATTAGAACCGTAGACCTGAGTGAATAGTATTTCTCTATGTGATCTCTTCCATCATGTGTGGGTAACGAACACTGCATTGTATAGATAGAAAGAAAGTGTCATTTCCAGCTTTTACATAGGTTTCGATCTTTTACATGGAATACAATCTGCCTACTTGCTTTGTGTCGCACTACCAACACTCTACCCTTGAAGCTAAACATTACGCCACTCATAATTACTTAGTTTATTTGTTCAAATACGAATTTCATATGATTCTAATGTTCCTACTTCAGTTTTGAAATGTGTGCCTGCCTGTTATAGAGACATAAGGGGTTTGTATTTCTGTGTGTGGTCTGGTCAGCACGGTTGGGGAGGTGAACTTTGCATATGCAGGGGTTTATAGGGAGACACTCTCCGAGTTGAATCCGCAATGCATTCCGTAGATAATCTGACTACTTTTTATGTTTTCATGAATCTCAGATTCTGAACAACATCAAAATGATTATGAGCTTGCGCGCATGAAAAGAATAAAGCAGAACAATGCCATGGCTGTCAAACTTGGCATTAAGGGACTGAAATCAAGTCTGGATGCAATGCAATGCAAACGCTCTCCACCTACAGATTCATGCTCAGAATATGATCCTAACAGTGATTCTGAGCTAGAGGGAGACCTAAGTCAATGTAGCTCCCTAGTGGAGGATTCAGAGGAAGATGCCCTATCTTATTCACCCATCAAGGTACTTGCTCTAACTTTCCAAGGTTACATTGCTCGCACATATCTTGCAACTGATGCTTTGCATTGCTTCTACTTTGTTGAACTGCCATTAGCTTAGTTTACACATCGTGTATGTGAATACGCCCTGCCTATCCATTTTCAGTACATATTCCATCTGTCATCATACCATATTTATCCATTCAAATGCCGTTCTTGTGTATCAGATGTTCAAAAGGAAGAGGGCGATTGCTGATCGTGGAGGAGCACAAGCAAAGTATTTGGAAAAGGTAGTGGCATCTGATAAATCAAATAGCCCATTAGGTGTAGTTGCAATATCACCTGACCCACAAAATACCCCAACTCTAGCAGACTCTAGCCCTACTACACTGGTCATTTCTGATGCCCCAACTCAGTAGACCCCAACTGCAGCAAACAGTATGATTATGCCAGTTGACATAGCACCAGCTGTACGATGCAAAACCCCCATTCCAACAAAGAGTACACCAAATCCAGTTGCCAAATCCCTTTTCGAACCAGAGAGAGCCCCAATTGCAGCAAATAGGACCCCTGTTCCATTTCTTCCTAGTTTAGAAGACGAAGCTTATGTTGTTGTAAGGAACTTTGTGCACATCTTTCCTTCATCGAAAGATTATACCGCATACATAGAAAACTTTCCAGTCTTCCTCCGCAACTTACGCGTATGGAATGTACTAATGTTATTCATGGTCATTACTGCATATGTTTCTGCTCACAGAAGACACAATATTTCATTCTTTTAAATAGGCGAGGAGCAAACTGGATTGTGATGACGAGCAAGAGTTGGTTGCGCTTTTCAAGCACTCGTTGATGAAGTATCGTTCCTACCTGAGGCAAGTGCACTTCGATGGCAAGCCTCTGAACGAAATTTCTGTAAAGTCTCCGGTGCTACATTTATCCGACGGTGACTGGAATAATCTTGTTACACATTGGTCTTGACTACAGCGTAAGGTACTGTCTATGATATCACATCACAATTTGAACTACATTTCTGCATTTGCCTTAATGTCTCACTTGTACGAAAACTGTTAGCAGAAGAACATTCATTCTCAAGGGACCACAGAATCTCACAACTATACTGCACACTGCATTGCTCTCGTGAGTACCTCTTGCGCTGTATGACCATACTTACTTTCATAGCTGTTTGATTATGTAGCATCACTGCACATGTTAGCCTCGTAATCACCCATTTGGTGGACATTATAAGATCCATATGGACTCTTACACAAATTTAGAATCAACCCAATGCTTTTGAAGAGGTTTAGCTCTGCAGTCCTCTTGTAAGGACTGAACGTGGTCTATCACTGGACTTACATTAACAGCTACTCCCTCCGTCCCATAATATAAGAATGTTTTGTATAGTACACCAATGTTCAAAACACTCTTGTATTATGGGAAGAGGGATTGGTTCATTTTGTAGCATTCTGCATCTTATCTCCCTCGCCCACCATTTACTAAAAAAGATGAGATCTATATTTAATCTTACCAACAAGTAGAATACACAGACAATGCCAGTGCAGAAGTGTAGCCCATTGCTCTTGTTAGTACATTTTGTCCTATAACGCTTGTACTTCCAGGGATTGGTAGTTGATTATGTAGCATCAATCTGCATCTTATCTTCATTATCCTCTATCCCTTCCAGTATTATCATATCTATAATTACTCTCTACAAAATGTAGAGTACAGGCAATGCTTATGAAGAAGATTTTGTGCTGAAATTCTTGAGTTATCGTTCCCTTGACATGGAGAAGGGCATTATAAAACCGGTGTTAACTGTTAATGTAAGTCAGTCCTTCTAAAGCCTTTATCCTCAACTGCTGTTTAATTTGCTCATACTCCCTATCGTTTAATGCTGTTTAGTTTGCTGTTTCTACCAAAATGCGTGTTCGTAAGAACCGTAAGTTCTAAGTTTTACTTGTAAAACCAAATTTCTTATTCATACCATGCACATTACTTAATACTCCCTATATGTATGCTTGGTTTTGTGGACCTATAATCCAGTGTGTGGTGAAGCAGCCCATGTTTGCACCTTGTCATCTCCTGTTTTATCTTACTGATGTGGCTGATCATATGAACAACATGCCATGCACATTATCCAAAATAGATACAATGATTTTCTTTGCCCTTCATCTATGCTTGTTATGTTGACATGGTAATCCAGTAGTGTGGTGAAGCTCCCTGCATTATGAACAATGCCAAATTATGCTATTGATATTTTGAACTTACTCTTTATTTTCTAATTTGAAATTGGATAGAATTGACATAACAGTTATCATCTTTGTTTATACACGTGCAAAACTGTCATCTCTCTGCTTTGTTTCAGGGTGATATGCCTAATGGCATGCACAAGTCTGCTGAAGGCTGTGAGACAAACCCAACATATATTGCAGCAAAGAAGGCAAAACATCTTGAAGATAGCGAGACAACCCCAAAGTCGTGTCTTGATGCAGTGTTCAAGTTACTTGAGACTAACAGTCAGACGAGCTCACAGAATTCGTTGTCTGAATTAGTTCGACTTCTTCAGTCCCAAGTTCTAGCAGAAAGGCATTCTGCAACTCAACTTCGACTTGAAGTTCTATCTCTAAGAAAGATTGCGGAGAACACCAATGAGAACCTCATCACTAAACAACTACACCTTGAAGCTATGACCGACATGCTAGGCCGGTCTCACAGCCTTGCTCAGCAGCTTGCGCAGCAGTTCCCCCGCAAGGCTAACCTTTCTTGAACTGTCTTGGAAGTGGTCTCGGTTCAGTATTATTTTGTTACTTGCAATGGTGCCCAGTTTTTGTAATATGCTTCTTCGTTGCGCTTTATGATCACTGGTGGCGAACTTCGATGCCCAGCAGATGTAATATACCTTAAATCCTTTATTGTATAGTGTAGGTTTATTCTTAGTTACCATGCCGTAATTTCTTTATTGTGTAGAGTAGGTTTGTTCTTAATTCCTACTAGTTACTGCCATCATTCGCTATCTGAAAAAAATAGATGTAGTCGACCGGGCCAAAACATTCGATAACGGGCCAGGTTTTTAGCGGGCCACAATTGGGCCGGCCTGCGTCTTTCTTGGGCCCGAATGATTGGGGCCTTCACACATTGCGCCAGGCCCAAACTTACACCGGCCTATATTTTAGTTGGGCCTTTTGTCGACCCAGCGCTTAGTTTGGCCCAGGTAGCGTTGGGCCATTAACAGGCTGAATATTGTACTGGCCTGTTATGGCCGAGATGCATGTTGGGCCTCAGTTTTCACTAGTCGTCGACGGGCCTTCAGCAGGCTGAAATGCATGTTGGGCCTCAGTTTTCACTAGTCGTCGACGGGCCTTCAGCAGGCCGAAATGTAGACTGGGCCGTTATGGGCCCAGTTAGCTCACGGGCCGTTAGCAGGCCGAAACATATCTCGGGCCTTAGTTGGCCCACTGATATCAAGTGCCTTTAAGAGGCCGAAAGCTTAGTATAGGCATCAATGGGCCGAATTACGCGACAGGCCTTTAACAGGCCCAAAGTCACGTTGGGCTTAACTGTTGCCACCTTTAGCACGGGCCATTAGTGGGCCCGATGTATCGTCGGACCATATATGGCCCATGGGCAGCACAGGCCATTCCCAGGCTGAAAGTCACACCGGGCTGAAATGGGCCCATGTCTATATCAGGCCTCTAACAGGCCGAAAGTCACTGGGCTGTAGTCGGGCCCGAATATTCGGCGAACAATTAACGGGCCAGATATGGCTTTGGGACGCAAATGGGCCAAAATATTGGGCGAATAATTAACGGGCCAGTTCTGGCTTCGGGCCGTAAAGGACCCAAATATTGGGCGAACAATTAACGGGCCAGATCTGGTTTCGGGCTGTAAATGGGCCTTTATTAAGCAGGCCGTTATTGGGCTGGCCCACTAGTACCTGATTAAGTTCTATGGGCCTTTGACTGGGCTGGCCTTTTTAACCTATATGGGCCTCTGTTGGGCCCAGCCACGTGTCAACATACCATAGGCAGGTCTCCTCCAATGGACGGGCGACATCTGGCCCACTGACGAGCTAACAGGTGTTCCCTTCGGCCAATCAGAATTTTACACGTGGAAATTTCCCATTGGTCGGGGCTGTTAACGGGTTATCGGATCCAAAACCTGACCCGATAGCTTAATGGCGGTCCGTTATGGTGGATGCCACGTGTCGGTCACCCTTGATGAAAGCACTTCTGTGACGCGCGATTTATCGTCATGGAAGTGGACACTTCTGTGATGATAATTTTGGTAATGTCATGGAACACTTCTACGACAGCACAGGTATGACTATCTTGATTCTGTCATAAATTTGTCATGGATGTACATGCATGACAAAAAACGCGACCTACTGTGACAAACACGTATCATCACGGAAGTGTATTTTTTTGTAGTTGTTCTTGGAGATATATCCGATGTAATCTTCTTTTGCAGTGTGTTTCTCGAGATCCGATGAATTGTGGATTTATGATCAGCTTATCTATGAATATTATTTGAATCTTCTCCAAATTCTTATATGCATGATTTGGTATATTTGTATTTCTCTTCGAATTATCAGTTGGTTTTGGCCAACTAGATTGGTTTTTCTTGCAATGGGAGAGATGCTTAGCTTTTGGTTCTGACTTGCGTGATTTCACCTAGTGACATAGTAGGGGTAGCGAGACACGTATTTCTTTATTTCCATTGGGGATAACAAGATGGGGTTTTCATCATATTGCTTGAGTTTATCCCGCTACATCATGTCATCTTACTTAATGCGTTACTCTGTTCTTATGAACTTAATACTCTAGATGCAGGCACGAGTCGGTCGATGTGTAGAGTAATAGTAGTAGATGCAGAATCGTTTCGGTCTACTTGATACGAACGTGATGCCTATATTTCATAATCATTGCCTTGGATATCGTCATAACTTTGCATTTTTCTATCAATTGCTCAACAGTAATTTGTTTACCCACCGTATTATTTGCCTTCAAGAGAGAAGTCTCTAGTGAAACCTATGGCCCCCGGGTCTATTTTCCTCATTATATTTCCAGATCTATATTTTAAAAACACCAAAAATACCTTGCTGCACTTTATTTATATTTACTTTATTTTATGTTATAGTAATCTTTTACATCTATCTCTATCAGATCTCACCTTTGCAAGTGACCGTGAAGGGATTGACAACCCCTTTATCGTGTTGGGTGCAAGTGTTTGATTGTTTGTGTAGGTGCATCTATTGGGGACTTGTGTGTTTCTCCTACTGGATTGATACCTTGGTTCTAAACTGAGGGAACCACTTATCTCTACTGTGCTGCATCACCCTTTCCTCTTCAAGGGAAAACCAACGCAAGCTCAAGAAGTAGCAGTTCCGGGCACCCCCGGTAGGTTTATGGTCCAATGGGCCAAGGGAGGGATAGACCAGCCCACAGGGGGCTGGTGCGCCCCTCTCCCTGGCCGGCCGGCCCTAAGGAAGGAAATGGGGGAGGGCTAGCCCCTCCTGCCTTCCCCTTCTCATGGGAGAAAGGAAAAGGGGGCGCCTCCCTATCCCGCCTTTACCCGCTCACCTAAAAAGGAAGGGGGCGGCTTGGGAGAGACCCCAAGTAGGATTCCTCCTACTTGGGGCACCCCCTTGGCTGCTACTCCCTTCCCCCACCTATATATATGTGGGAGGGGGGTGCCTAGCACAACACAACATTGTCTTAGCCATGTGCGGCGCCCCCCTCCATCGTTTACACCCCGGTCATATTTTTGCAGTGCTTAGGTCAAACCCTATGGAGATAGCATCACCGTCACCGTCACCACGCCGTCGTGCTGTCGGAACTCATCCACTACCTCGCCGTCTTGATGGATCAAGAAGGTGGAGGATGTCGCCGAGCTGAACGTGTGCTGAACACGAAGGTGCCATACATTTGGTACTTGATCGGTTGGAGCACGAAGAAGTTCGACTACATCAACCACGTTATTAAACGCTTCCACTTACGGTCTACGAGGGCAAATAAAATCCACTTAGTGATAAATCAAACAAGCACACACGCGAATATTCACCCCACGCTATTGCTCCCCGTCAACGGCGCCAGAAAAAGGTCTTGATAACCCACAAGTATAGGGGATTAATTGTAGCCTCTTTCGATAAGTAAGAGTGTCGAACCCAACGAGGAGCTAAAGGTAGAACAAATATTCCCTCAAGTTCTATCGACCACTGATACAACTCTACGCACGCTTAACGTTCGCTTTACCTAGAACAAGTATGAAACTAGAAGTACTTTGTAGGTGTTGTTGGATAGGTTTGCAAGAATATAAAGAGCACGTAAATAAAAACTAGGTGAAGTTTAGATAAAGAAGCAATAAAGTTAGTATAGCGAGTGTGGAAAAGTGGTCGTAGGAGTTGTGAAATTGTCCCTAAGCAATCGACTACTTTACTAGACCGATAGCAAGTTTTATGTGGGAGAGGCCACTGCTAGCATGTCATCGCTAACTTGGAATTCTATGCACTTATGATTGGAACTATTAGCAAGCATCCGCAACTACTAACGTTCATTAAGGTAAAACCCAACCATAGCATTAAGATATATTGGCCCCCCTTCAATCATGTATGCATCAATTTCTATGCTAGGTTGAAGCTTCTGTCACTCTTGCCCTCCAATAGATAGTCCGATCAACATACAACTAACCCTATGGCGTGATCCACGCACGCGCTCATATGATGGGCACCAAAGGACAACAACATAATCACAAGCAAATTAAACCAATCATAGCAATTCACCAATTACTGATAGGACAATGAAAATCTACTCACACATCATAGGATGGCAACACATCATTGGATAATAGTATGAAGCATAAAGCACCATGTGCAAGTAGAGAGTACAACGAGTTGCGGGAGAGTGGACCGCTGTAGATAGATGGGGGAAGGTGATGACGATGTTGGTGAATATGATGGAGGTGTTGGCGTAGATTGCGGTGACGATGATGGCCCCGGTGGTGTTCCGGCGCCACCGGGAGAGAGGGGGAGAGGGCCCCCCTTCTTCTTCTTCTTCCTTGACCTTCTCCCTAGATGGGAGAAGGGTTTCCCCTCTGGTCCATGGCCTCCATGGTGGCGGAGGGGCGAGAACCCCTCCGAGATTGGATCTGTTTCTCTGTCTCTCTCTGTTTCTGTGCTCCTGATTCAGCCCTTTCACCGTTTCTTATATTCCCGGAGATCCGTAACTCCGATTGGGCTGAAATTTGGACACGATTTTTATCCGGATATTGGCCTTCTTGCGGTGAAAGAAGGGCACCAACCGCCTTACGGGGTGGCCACGAGGGTCAGGAGCGCGCCCCCTGCCTCGTGGCCCCTCGGGCATCGTCTCACGTTGATTCTTCTTCCCCAAAATCACATGCATTCCAAAAAAAATCTCCGTCAATTTTTATCCCGTTTGGACTCCGTTTGATATGGATTTTCTGCGAAACAAAACACATGCAACAAACAGGAACTAGCACTAGCTACTGGATCAATATGTTAGTCCCAAAAATAGTATAAAAAGTTGTGATAATCCCCAAGTGCAGGGAATCATCATAGCAATTCCCAATGGTGGAAGTGATAAGTATGGAGTGTCAAACCCACAAGGAGCTAAAGGTAAGATCAATATTCTCTCAAGTCCTATCTGCCACTGATACGACTCTACGTACACCGAACATTTGCTTCCAACTAGAAACGAGAAATAAAACTACGTTGTGGGTATGAAGAGGATAACTTTGCGTGATATCGGAGAGCTAAGACATAAAAGTAGGTGCTGTTATCATAAAGTTAGAATATATTGCTAAATATTATAAATAGCGAGTGTGGAATAATGATGGGTCAGTGTGCGGAATTATCCTAGGAAATCGTTAACAAGACCGGTAGTTGTCATTGCAATTTCATATGAGGGAGAGGCATAAGCTAACATACTTTCTCTTCTTGGATCATATGCACTTATGATTGGAACTCTAGCAAGCATCCACAACTACTAAATATCATTATGGTAGAAACCAACCATAGCATTAACATATCAAGTCCCCTTTATCCCATACGCAACAACCCCCTTACTCGGGTTTATGCTTCTGTCACTCAATCAACCCACTATAAGCGAATCATGAATGTATTGCAACGCCCTACAGCAGGAATCCCTCACTCTTGCGCGACACGGAGGGCACAATAGGACAGCACCAAAATAAAACATACAACTCGTACCAATCTAGATCATCAATCAACCCAAGGACAAAAAATATATACTCAGAACATCATAAGATGGCAACACATCATTGGATCATAATATGTGGCATAAAGCACCATGTTCAAGTAGGGATTACAGCGGGGTGCGGGAGAGTGGACCGCGTAAAAGAGATGAGGATGGCGATGATGATGGTGATGTTGATGAAGACGATCACCGCGGCGATGATTCCCCTCCTGATGGCACTCTGGCGCCATCGAGAGAGAGGAGGAGAGGTTCTCCCCCTTGTGCTTCCTCCTCCATGGCCTCCCCCCTAGATGGGGAGAGGTTCTCCCTCTAGTCCTTGGCCTTCATGGCGATGATGGCCCCTCCAGGATCATCCTCCATGGCCTCCGGTGATGATGGCCCCCTCCGGCAGGGTGCCAGAGAGGGCCTAGACTGATTTCTCATGGCTACAGAGGCTTGCGGCGGCGGAACTTCCGATCTAGGTTATTTTCTGGGGGTTTCTGTATTTATAGGAATTTTTGGCATCAGTTTCACGTTAGGGGGGGGGGGTCTCCGAGTCGTCCATGAGATAGGGGGGCGTGCCCTCCACCCCTGTGGACGGCTCGAGATTCTTCTGGTCCATAAAAAATAATAGAAAATTGGCACGTCAATTGGACTCCGTTTGGTATTCCTTTTCTGTAGAACTCAAAAACAAGGAAAAAACGGAAACTAGCACTGGGCTCTAGGTTAATAGGTTAGTCCCAAAAATCATATAAAATAGCATATAAATGCATATAAAACATCTAAGATGGATAATATAATAGCATGAATACTTCATAAATTATAGATATGTTGGAGACATATCAGCATCCCCATGCTTAATTCCTGCTCGTCCTCGAGTAGGTAAATGATAAAAGAAATAACTTATGAAGTGTGAATGCTAGCAGGTGCACAAGTTTGATCAATGATAATTTCAATCACCTTTTCTAGCATCATTATATGTCATAATAGTAGCTCATCTCATAAAACTTTTCATGATAGAGTAACAAGCTATTCACATATTAAAGTATAGATCATAAACTTTCTTGAAAACTAACAAACAGTGCTCTTAGTCATCAAACAATTGCAATTCATCTTATTTTCGGGAAGGATCTATGTAAGAGCTTTGATTCAGCAAACTCCACATACTTAACTATCATTTAATCTTTCACAATTGCTAACACTCATGTGATATTTATGGGTTGAAAGTTTTAATCCGACATGGAGAAAGATAGGGGCTTATAGTTTCGCCTCCCAACCTTTTACCTCAAGGGTAATGTCAACAATAATATTTTATGAAAACCTACATCCAAGTGGGTATATATATCCGGATCGCTCCAACACAAAGTGCTTGCCAAAGGAAAAGTGTAAAAAGGAAAGGTGATGATCACCATGACTCTTGTATAAGGGTAGAAGATAAAAGTAAAAGATAGGCCCTTCGCAGAGGGAAGCAGAGGTTGTCATGCGCTTATGGTTGGATGCACAAAATCTTAATGCAAAAGAACGTCACTTTATATTGCCGCTTGTGATAAAGACCTTTATTATGCAGTCCGTCGCTTTTATTTCTTCCCTATCACAAGTTCGTATAAAGCTTATTTTCTTTGCACTAATAGATCATACATATTTAGAGAGCAATTTTTATTGCATGCAGCGATGACAATTTACTTGAAGGATCTTACTCAATCCATAGGTAGGTATGGTGGACTCTCATGGCAAAACTGGTTTAAGGGATGTTTGGAAGCACAAGTAGTATTTCTACTTGGTGCAAAGAATTTGGCTAGCATGAGAGGGAAATGCAAGCTCAACATGTTGGATGATCCAAGACAATATAACATTTCGGATATAGGAAAACATAACCCATTAAGTTGTCTTCCTTGTCCAACATCAACTTTTTAGCATGTCATATTTTAATGAGTGGTCACAATTACAAAAGATGTCCAAGATAGTATACTTATATGTGAAATCTCTCTTCCTTCAATATTCTTTCGTGAATTGTTCAAGTGACCAATTTTGCATTTGCTAACTTTCAAAAAGTTTACTACCTATACTCATTATGTGTGAAGTCATTACTCCCCATGTTATAAGCATATGGAACGTATATAAATTCAAATTTATGATATTCAATTCATTCAACCATTTATTCATAGGATATATGTGAAGCACGTGAGTAAATGACAAACTACTCCAAAAAGATATAAATGAAGAACACTGAGTATTTAAATAATTAACTAGCCATGGGAGGATTATTTTTCATTCAAGATTTCAGATCCAATGATTTTATTCAAACAGCAAGTAAAATTGAAAATACACTCCAAGCAAAACACATATCATGTGACGAATAAAAATATAGCTCCGAGTAAGGTATACCGATAGTTTTGAAGACGAAAGAGGTGATGCCTTCCGGGGCATCCCCAAGCTTAGGCGCTTGAGTCTTCCTTGAATATTACCTTGGGCTGCCTTGGGCATCCCCAAGCTTAGGGTCTTTCCACTCCTTATTCTCCTCATATCGATATCTCACCCGAAGCTTGAAAACTTCAATCACACAAAACTTAACGGAACTTCGTGAGATATGTTAGTATGATAAAGAGTAAACCATTCACCTTGGTACTGTCAAAGACCAGGTTAATAATTGTTATCACACAATTCCTACTGTACCATATCATTTCTACAATATATGTTGAGAAATATAAGCCATAGAAACTAGAAAACAAGCAAACTATGCAATGAAAACAGAATCTGTTAGAAACAGAACAGTCTGTAATGATCCGAACAGAAACCATACTTATGCTACTCCAAAAATTATGAAATAAATTGTTGGACGTGAGTAATTTGTCTATTAATCTTATGCAAAAATAATCAACTCAAAAGCACTCTTACGTAAAAAATGACAGCTAATCCGTGAGCGCAAAGTTTCTGTTTTTTACAGCAAGATCACATTAACTTTCACCCAAGTCTTCCCAAAGGTCTTACTTGGCACTTTATTGAAACAAAAGCTATAAAACATGATTAGTACAGTAGCTTAATCATGTAAACACACAAAAACAGTAAGGTTAAATATTGGGTTGTCTCCCAACAAGCGCTTTTCTTTAATGCCTTTTAGCTAGGCATGATGATTTCAATGATGCTCACATAAAAGATAAGAATTGAAACATAAAGAGAGCATCATGAAGAATATAACTAGCACATTTAAATCTAACCCACTCCCTATGCCTAGGGATTTTGCGAGCACATAATTTATAGGAACAAGAATCAACTAGCATAAGAAGGCAAAACAAGTATAACTTCAAAACTTTAAGCACATAGAGAGGAAACTTGATATTATTGCAACTCCCTACAAGCATGTATTCCTCCCTCATAATAATTTTCAGTATCGTCATGAATGGGTTCAACAATATAACCGTCACATAAAGCATTCTTTTCATGATCTACAAGCATAGAAATTTTACTACTCTCCACATAAGCAAAATTCTTCTTATTTGGAATAGTGGGAGGAAACTCAACAAAATAACGGTCATGTGAGGCATAATCCAATTGAAAATTAAAATCATGATGACAAGTTTCATTGTTAACATTATTATTTATAGCATACATGTTATCACAATAATCATCATGGATAGCAACTTTGTTTTCATAATCAATTGGAACCTCTTCCGAAATAGTGGAATCATTACTAACTAAAGTCGACACTCTTCCAAATCCACTTTAGATGATAGTATTATTCATACCCCAAAAGATATAAGTGAAGTTTATGGAGCATTCTACAATTAGTATAGACTAACCAATATCCAAGCTCAAAATACATAAGTGAAGCACACGAAGTATTCTATAAATCAATGGACTATCTCATACTAGCATGGTTCCTAAAGGAAAAAAACACAAAGGACACAAATCATGTGAACAAAACAAAAAGCGAGGTATACCGATAATTGTTGAAGAAGAGAGATGGGATGCCAACCGGGGAATCCCCAAGCTTAGATGCTTGAGTATCCTTGAAATATTTACTTGGGGTGCCTTGGGCATACCCAAGCTTGAACTCTTGCCTCTCTTTATTCTTCTCATATTGATAGCTCCTCGATCTTCGAACACTTCATCCACACAAAACTTTAACAAAATTTTTGTGAGATCCGTTAGTATAATAAAGCAAATCACTACCTTTTGGTACTATTGCAAACTTATTACAAATTCATATTAGAACTATATCTACTGTATTCCAACTTCACCATGGTTCATACCCCCCGATACTACCCATAGATTCATCAAAATAAGCAAACAACACACGAAAAACAGAATCTGTCAAAAACAGGATAGTCTGTGGTAATCTGGAAGTTTAGTAAACTTCTATAACTCCAAAAATTCTAAAAAAAATGAAAATTTAAACAATTTGTACATAAGTAATGTGCAAAAAGTTTCAGACCCATTTGACTTTCCAGTAGAAAATGTAAATTCACGCGCTACAGCCAAAGTTTCTATTTTTGTACTACACGAAGTAAACAAGCAATCTAATCATCCTAAAACCAAAGCTTGGCACATTACTTTTATATACAAGGGGATAATTATTTTCGGAGAAGCTTCCATGAAATTGTTTACATTGTTTCCATGAGCATGAACACAAGTGCTCAAGGTCGATCTTCACTTCTTCAATGCATAATCTTCCAATCACTTCTCTTATTGAAAAACTTTTTAGGCATGAGAGGCAAGTAATTTTCTTTTGTATTTTCATTCTTTTAATTTTTTGTATGTTTCACCCACAACTAAACAGAAACAAAAAGGTAAAACAAAATCTACTTAGTGAAGAAAGTAAACAAGCACACATGAGAATATCAACCCCACGCTATTGCTCCCCGGCAACGGTGCCAGAAAAGAGCTTGATAATCCCCAAGTGCAGGGAATCATCGTAGCAATTCCCAATGGTGGAAGTGATAAGTATGGAGTGTCGAACCCACAGGGAGCTAAAGGTAAGATCAATATTCTCTCAAGTCCTATCTGCCACTGATACAACTCTACGTACACCGAACGTTTGCTTCCAACTAGAAACGAGAAATAAAACTACGTTGTGTGTATGAAGAGGATAACTTTGCATAATATCGGAGAGCTAAAACATAAAAGTAGGTGCTGTTATCATAAAGTTAGAATATATTACTAAATATTATAAATAGCGAGTGTGGAATAATGATGGGTCGGTGTGCGGAATTATCCTAGGCAATCGTTAACAAGACCGGTAGTCGTCATTGCAATTTCATATGAGGGAGAGGCATAAGCTAATATACTTTCTCTTCTTGGATCATATGCACTTATGATTGGAACTCTAGCAAGCATCCACAACTACTAAAGATCATTAAGGTAAAAACCAACCATAGCATTAACATATCAAGTCCCCTTTATCCCATACGCAACAACCCCCTTACTCGGGTTTATGCTTCTGTCACTCAATCAACCCACTATAAGCGAATCATGAATGTATTGCAACTCCCTACATCGGGAATCCCTCATGCTTGCGCGACACGGAGGGCACAATAGGACAGCACCAAAATAAAACATACAACTCGTACCAATCTAGATCATCAATCAACCCAAGGACAAAAGATATCTACTCAAAACATCATAAGATGGCAACACATCATTGGTTCATAATATGTGGCATAAAGCACAATGTTCAAGTAGGGATTATAGCGGGGTGCGGGAGAGTGGACCACATAAAAGAGATGAGGATGGTGATGATGATGGTGATGTTGATGAAGACGATCACCGCGTCGATGATTCCCCTCCCGATGGCACTCCGGCGCCATCGAGAGAGAGGAGGAGAGGTTCCCCCCCTTGTGCTTCCTCCTCCATGGCCTCCCCCCTAGATGGGGAGAGGTTCCCCCTCTGGTCCTTGGCCTTCATGGCGATGATGGCCCCTCCGGGATCCTCCTCCATGGCCTCCGGTGATGATGGCCCCCTCCGGCAGGGTGCCAAAGAGGGCCTAGATTGATTTCTCGTGGCTACAGAGGCTTGCGGCGGTGAACCTTCCGATCTAGGTTATTTTCCGGGGGTTCTGTATTTATAGGAATTTTGGCATCGATTTCACGTCAGGGGGTCTCCGAGTCCTCCACGAGATAGGGGGGCGCGCCCTCCACCCTCCTGGACGGCTCGGGACTCTTCTGGTCCATCTCCGATGCTCCGTGGGCTTCTTCTGGTCCATAAAAAATCGTCAAAAATTGGCACTTCAATTGGACTCCGTTTGGTATTCCTTTTCTGTAAAACTCAAAAACAAGGAAAAAATAGAAACTGGCACTAGGCTCTAGGTTAATAGGTTAGTCCCAAAAATCATATAAAATAGCATATAAATGTATATAAAACATCTAAGATGGATAATATAATAGCATGAATACTTCATAAATTATAGATACGTTGGAGACGTATCAAGTTGCCAAAAGTATATGAAAGTTGTATAATATTGACATGGAACAATAAAAAATTATAGATACGACGAAGACATATCAGCATCCCCAAGCTTAATTCCTTCTCGTCCTCGTGTAGGGAAATGATAAAAAAGATAATTTTTGATGTGGAATGCTACCTAGTATAATCTTGATCACGTAATCTAATCATGGCATGAATATTAAGACACGAGTGATTCAACGCAATAGTCTATCATTTGACATTAAGACAATAATACTTCATGCATACTAATAAAGTAATTATGTCTTCTCAAAATAACATAGCCAAAGAAAGCTCATCCCTACAAAATCATATAGTTTGGCCATGCTTTATTTTCGTCACACAAAATGCTCTCATCATGCACAACCCCGATGACAAGCCAAGCAATTGTTTCATACTTTAGCATTTTCAAACTTTTTCAACTCTCACGCAATATATGAACGCGGGCCATGGACATAGCGCTATAGATGGGATAGAATATGATGATTGAGGTTGTGTGGAGAAGACAAAAAGGGAGAAAGTCTCACATCGAAGCAGCTAATCAACGGGTATGGATATGCCCATCAATTGATGTCAATGCGAGGAGTAGGGATAGCCATGCAATGGATGCACTAGAGCTATAAGTGTATGAAAGCTCAACTGAAACTAAGTGGGTGTGCATACAACTTGCTTGCTCATGAAGACCTAGGGCATTTGAGGAAGCCCATCGTTGGAATATACAAGCCAAGTTCTATAATGAAAATTCCCAGTAGTATATGAAAGTGATAACTCAAGATACTCTCTATATGAAGAACATGGTGCTACTCTGAAGCACAAGTGTGGTAAAAGGATAGTAACATTGCCCCTTCTCGCTTTTTCTCCCATTTTTTGTTTTTTTTGTGGGCTTCTTTGGCCTATTTTTCCATTTGGGCTTCTTTGGCCTCTTTTATTTTTATTTTTAAAGTCCGGAGTATCATCCCGACTTGTAGGGGAATCATAGTCTCCATCATCCTTTCCTCACCGGGGCAATGCTCTAATAATGATGATCATCACACTTTTATTCACGTACAACTCAATATTACAACTCGATACTAGAACAAAGATATGACTCTGTATGAATGCCTCCGGTGGTGTACCGAGATGCGCAATGATCTAGCGTGGCAAAGATATAAAAAAACGGACAAGCCATAAAAATATCATGCTAGCTATCTTACGATCATGCAAAGCAATATGACAATGAATGCTCAAGTCATGTATATGATGATGATGGAAGTTGCATGGCAATATATCTTGGAATGGCTATGGAAATGCCATAATAGGTAGATATGGTGGCTATTTTGAGGAAGATATAAGGAGGCTTATGTGTGATAGAGTGTATTGTATCACGGGGTTTGGATGCAGCGGCGAAGTTTGCACCAACTCTTGAGGTGAGAAAGGGCAATGCATGGTACCAAAGAGGCTAGCAATGATGGAAGGGTTGTAAGTGCATCTAGTGCCCCTTAGTGATTTTGGTGTATTGAGGACTTATAGGTTAAGGGACTGATGTGTTTGTGAGTGTACACAGGTCTATAAGTCTATGAGGAGTTTGATATTTACAGAGAAAGTCGACCCCTAAAAATGAAGTTCTTCAACTGAGGACTTTGTATTTCTGAATACTTTCTGAAGACTTTGAAAGTGAAGAAATTGGTGTAACCTTGAAGACTTGGTAATCATTCGAGGAACATGAAGCGTGAAGACTTTTGTTTTTATAGTTTCGTTTTCTCTTTCTTGAGTCATAGGAAACACCGTACTGTTAAAGGGGGTCGAGGAAATATTAAGGAAAAAATTCCATGTGATGCTCAACTCAAAATCCTACACCTACCAATCCCTTCGAGTGAAGCCATTGGAAATCTCATACAGTTCACTAATATTCTTCATTGACAGAGACGAAGTTCTTCTGGTCTCTGAGGAATTTTTTCTGACTGAGGAGTTAGGAATTCGCCAGTGCGGATTGCCTACACAGTGAGGAACATGATAGCACTGAGGATTTTGATAGTCAAAATTCCGACCGTTGCTGTGCTATGCGCCAGCTGTCCCAAAATATCTACCCACCTAATGGTCATATCAGACAAGGGCATTTATGTCTTATCATGTAGGGCTGCTCCCTAGGCTATAAATAGCTGCCCCCTTCAACCACTAGCTGGTTGGCTGCTCTGAGAGAAACTGACACTTGTCATCTAAGAGCATCCCATCCTCCGAGGACTTTGAGCGAAAATCAGCAAGTGAGGAAAACCCAAACCCAACACCTACAAACCCAAAGTGATTGAGCATCACTAAAGAGATTGATCCTGCGTGGATCCGACGCTTGTTTCCTTTGAAGACTATGCTTCTTCCAGACGGTTAGGCGTCAAGGTCTAGTGCATCCAAGAGGAATTGTGGATCGCCGAGTGACCGAGTTTGTGAAGGTTCGGAAGTCACCTGAAGACTTACCACGAGTGATTGGGCGAGGTCTGTGTGACCTTAGCTCAAGGAGAATACGGCGAGGACTGTGTGTCCGGGACTGGGTATCCTCGAGTTTAAATACTCAGCCGCTCCAACCAGATGTACAACTGAGACAACAGTTGGAACTGGTCTACCAAATCATTGTCTTCACCGAGCTTACTAGTTCTATTTCCTCAACTCTTTCATTTCCTCATGTCTGTTGTTGTGTGCCTGTTCATATCCGTTTGAAGACTTTGACTGAAGACTTTCTCAATTTCCCCAGTTCAATTTCTTCAACCTGTCCATCTTCTTTCTTGTGTTATCCTGTGTTTATGTTTTCTGTACTCTGTGCTTGTCTTCATTTCATCATGATGACTATGCTTATGTTCTGTTATGTTTACTTGTGAGTACTTATTCCGTTGAGAGTAGTTCTTCACGTAGGAATTTCCTCACCAGCAAATTCCTTAGTGAAGAATTCATGAAAATCGCCTATTCACCCCCCTCTAGTCGATATAACACACTTTCAATTGGTATCAGAGCAAGGTACTCCCTTGTTCTGTGTGATTTTGGTTTAACCGCCTGGAGTTTTAGTTATGTCGACTGTAGGATTGAGGAATGTATCCTGCCCCATCTTTGACGGTCATGAGTATCCTCGGTGGAAGGCCATGATGAAGAAGCGACTCATGGCTATGGACAGCAAACGGTGGAGCGTCACTGAGATTGGTCTTACCGATCTATGCAAGATGGCGGAGGCTGATGACATTCGCAAGTACACTCTACTCAACCACGCGAGAAGGATGTCATCTGCTCCTGTCTGTCCCGAAATCAGTTCAAGAACGTCATGCACCTCAATCACGCGAAGCTAATCTGGGACCGGCTCTCTGAGGTCTACGAAGGTCATCGTACTCGTCATGATCCTTGGTTTGAGGATTACAAGGATTCTCTCAAGGAGATGACTTTCGCACCTGAATCGTCATCATCTTCACCGTGCCTTATGGCAGAGGGTGCCAAGGTAACTGAATGCTACCTTTCCGAGTCTAGTGATTTTGAATCAGGTGATGAATTTGGCCCCACCTATGTCAAACTTGCTTTCCTTGCCACTAAACAACAAAGAGCTTTGGAAAAAGTTCAATACATGCTAAATAAGAGCGATGGTATGTTGGGTGAGGAAATGGATCAGTCAAAAGCTTTGGCTGAGAGTCTTCGAGACTTCAGTCCAAGTTTGATGCCCTTCAAGATCATCATAATACTCTCTTATCCGATCATGAGAAGCTTTCTTATGAATCTCTTAAAAGAAAGCAAGATCTTGAAAAGCTAAGAGTGGATTATGAAGATCTTCAGAAGGAGCGCGATTCATTACTTGCTCAACAAATCAGCGCTACTCAGGAAGAATTTGTTCCTTCATGTCTGAAGTGCATTGAACGTGAAACTGCTAATTCTTCACCTGAATGTTCAAATGCTTCTAATGCTACAAATTCTTCATCTGTCTCTGCTATCACTAATTCCTCATCTATGGACAATGCAAGTATCACTGATGATGCAGGACTGAAGGAATTGTACATGACAGGCATGTACAAAAGCCTCAAAGGGAATCAGACTCTTTGTGATGTGCTCAAAAAGCAGATCCTAAACAGAAACCCTAGGAAAGAGGGTGAGGGAGTCCCGGATTAGGGGGTGTCCAGATGACCGGACTATGACCTTTGGCCGGACTCCTGGACTATGAAGATACAGGATTGAAGATTTCGTCCCATGTCCGGATGGGACATTCCTTGGCATGGAAGGCAAGCTTGGCGATATGGATATGTAGAACTCCTCCCATTGTAACCGACTCTGTGTAACCCTAGCCCTCTCCGGTGTCTTTATAAACCGGAGGGTTTTAGTCCATAGGACGAACAACAATCATACCATAGGCTAGCTTCTAGTGTTTAGCCTCTCTGATCTCGTGGTAGATCTACTCTTGTACTACGCATATCATCAATATTAATCAAGCAGGAGTAGGGTTTTACCTCCATCGAGAGGGCCCAAACCTGGGTTAAAACATCGTGTCCCTTGTCTCCTGTTACCATCCGCCTAGACGCATAGTTCAGGACCCCCTACCCGAGATCCGCCGGTTTTGACACCGACATTGGTGCTTTCATTGAGAGTTCCTCTGTGTCGTCATCTTTAGGCCCGATGGCTCCTCCGATCATCAACGACAACACGGTCCAGGGTGAGACTTTCCTCCCTAGACAAATCTTCGTATTCGGCGGTTTTGCACTGCGGGCCAATTCGCTTGGCCATCTGGAGCAGATCGAAAGCTACGCCCCTGGCCATCAGGTCAGATTTGGAAGTTTGAACTACACGGGTGACACCCGCGGAGACTTGATCTTCGACGGATTCGAGCCACGGCCAAGCGCGCCACACTGTCACGGTGGGCATGATCTAGCTCTGCCGCCGAACAGTGCCCAGGAGGCCACCCCGGTGTCCGCTCCAACCCTTAGTTCAGAACCGATTGCGCCAATCGAGGACGGGTGGCTGGACACCGTCTCGGGGGCTGCAATCTCCACGACGATCGAGCCGAACACCAGCCTTGTCCTTTGCAAAGCTCGTGACTCCAAGGTGCCGAACTCCTTTCTGAACTCCGAACCTTCGTGCCCCTGCCGATTGAACCCGATTGGGCGCCGATCATGGAGTTCGCCGTCGCGGACATCTTTCAGCACTCGCCCTTTGGCGACATTCTAAATTCACTAAAGTCTCTCTCTTTATCAGGAGAGCCCTAGCCAGACTATGGCCAGCAAGGTTAGGATGCAGACGATGAAGAAATTCAAAGCCCACCCACCACCCAATTCATAGCCACTGTCGATGATTTAACCGACATGCTCGACTTCGACTCCGAAGACATCGACGATATGGACACCGATGCAGGAGACGACCAAGACCCAGCACCTCTAGGGCACTGGAAGGCCACCTTGCCATATGACATATAAATGGTGGACACCCCAAAAGAAGGGGATGGCGACGGAACAACGGAGGATGACCCCTCCAAGAAGCAGCCTAAGCACCGGCGTCAGCGGCGCCGCTCTGAATCCCGCCAAAGCAAAAACAGCGATTCCGGCACGGGAAATAATAATACCCCGGACAGTGCCGAAGACAACCCCCTCCAGCTGGATTCAACACAGGAGGATGGAGAGACCAGCGCTCATGAGAAAGTGGCAGACAGAGAGGTAGAGGACGACAATTACATGCCTCCCTCCGAAGATGAGGCAAGCCTCGACGACAACGAATTTTTCGTGCCTGAAGATCCCGTCGAACAAGAGCGTTTCAAGCGCCGGCTTATGACCACGGTGAGCAGCCTCAAGAAAAAACAGCAGCAGCTTAGAGCTGACCAAGACTTGCTAGCCGATAGATGGACTGAAATCCTGGCGGCCGAGGAATACGAACTCGAACGCCCCTCCAAGAGCTACCCAAACCGCAAGCTGCTACCCCGATTAGAGGAGGAAGCACCTAAACCTACATCACCAGCGCATGACGTGGCCGACCGGCCACCTCGTGGCCGTGACAGAGAGGCCTCTCGGCCATCAATTCAAGCCGCACCCTGGCGCCGCTATACCAAGGCATGGGGAAATGCGCCGGACCTGCGAGACATACTGGAGGACAAGGCAAGGCAAACAAGATCGATCTACGGATCGCGTGGGCGCCCCACGGCACGTAATGACAACCGTCATGCCAGATATGGCAAATACGGCCAGGTCGAACACAGCAGACAAAGCTCATTTGAGCTACGTCATGATATAGCCCAGTACAGAGGCGCCGCACACCCACTATGCTTCACAGATGAAGTAATGGATCAACAAATCCCCGAGGGTTTTAAACCCGTAAATATCGAATCATATGATGGCACAACAGATCCTGCAGTACGGATCGAGGACTATCTTATTCATATCCACATGGCCCGCGGTGATGATCTACACGCTATCACATACCTCCCACTCAAGCTTAAAGGACCAGCTCGGCATTGGCTTAACGGCTTGCCATCATAGTCAATTGGTTGCTAGGAGGACCTGGAAGCCGCATTCCTCGACATATTCCAGGGCACCTGTGTGCGACCACCAGACGTCGATGACCTAAGCCACATCATTCAGCAGCCAGATGAATCGGCCAGACAATTCTGGACACGGTTCCTAACCAAGAAAAATCAAATAGTCGACTGTCCGGACGCGGAGGCCCTCGCAGCCTTCAAACATAACATCCGTGACGAATGGCTTGCCCGGCACCTAGGACAGGAAAAGCCAAAATCCATGGCAGCCCTCACAACACTCATGACCCGCTTTTGCGCGGGAGAAGACATCTGGCTAGCTCGTAGTAATAACATGACCAAGAGCCCTGGTAATTCGGATACCAAGGACAACAATGGTAGGTCGCGTCGCAACAAACACAAGCGCCACATTAACGGTGACAATGCAGAGGATACAACAGTTAATGCCAGATTCCGAGGCCCTAAACCCGGTCAGCGGAAAAAGCCATTCAAAAGAAGTACTTCGGGCCCGTCCAATTTGGAACGAATACTCGATCGCTTGTGCCAGACACACGGCACCCCCGAAAAACCAGCCAATCACACCAACAGGGATTGTTGGGTGTTCAAGCAGGCAGGCAAGTTAAGCGCCGAAAACAGAGACAAGGGGCTGCATAGCGAGGACGAGGAGGAGCCCCGGGCGCCGAACAATAGGGGACATAATGGCTTTCCCCCACAAGTGCGGACGGTGAACATGATATACGCAACCCACATCCCTAAAAGGGAACGGAAGCATGCACTCAGGGATGTATATGCGTTGGAGCTAGTCGCCCCAAAGTTCAACCCATGGTCCTCCTGCCCGATCACTTTCGATCGAAGGGACCACCCCACTAGCATCCGCCACGGCGGATTCGCGGCATTGGTTCTAGACCCAATCATTGACGGATTTCACCTCACTAGAGTCCTTATGGACGGCGGCAACAGCCTGAACCTGCTTTATCAGGATACAGTGCGAAAAATGGGCATAGATCCCTCAAGGATTAAACCCACAAAGACGACCTTTAAAGGCATCATACCAGGTGTAGAGGCCAACTGTACAGGCTTAGTTACACTGGAAGTGGTCTTCGGATCCCCGGATAATTTCCGAAGAGAGGAGTTAATCTTCGACATAGTCCCGTTCCGTAGTGGCTATCATGCCCTGCTCGGACGAACCGCATTTGCAAAGTTCAATGCGATGCCGCACTATGCATACCTCAAGCTCAAGATGCCAGGCCCTCGAGGAGTCATTACAGTCAACGAAAACACCAAACGCTCTCTCCGAACGGAGGAGCATACGGCGGCCCTAGCAGCGGAAGTACAAAGTAGCCTCTCAAGGCAGTTCTCCAGTCCGGCTATTAAACATACGAACACCGTCAAGCGCGCCCGGAATACCTACAAATAGACCGTCTGGCACGTTCCGAGCAAGCGTAGCAGTGCGGCCCCAACCGCAGCCCTTGGGAAATTGTGAAACCAGTGTTATGCGTACATAATTACGCTCTGGAAGTACCATGGGCATAAAGGGAGGGCCACAACCACGACACGCCCAACATGCGGCTCAACCGCACTAGGGGCTCCAATTTTTGTCATTTCTTTTTTCTTACTTTCAGGACTCCACTATCCGGAAGGCCTGTCTGGCAGTACAATCGCCGAACACACGATGCAACAGCCAGGGAAGCAGCAAGCTACGTCGAACGTTTAGGTGGTCTCTATAACGAGCTAAATACCTGTCTTACATAAAGTCTCGCAGCTTGCCCGTGGAGGGGGACATGTCAAACAATCCCATCTCTTGCTTATTGCACTATTTGTATCGTTCTGCTTTTACAGCAGCCTTTTAATAAACAATACATAGCTCTTGTCTATTATTGCATTCATTTTTTTCTTTAAATATGTTCAGTTATGACATTACGCAACCGCACACTTTGGTACGGCTAATACACCAGGGGCTTAAGTACCCCAGAATATGGTGTGAGAAGTCCGAACACTTTCGTGAGTGCGGCACCCCGAACTTATAACATTATATGCATCGGCTCCAAATCATGTCTTGGGTCAATAGTTGGGTTTGCCCGGCTCCCATGTTTTGGTACCTTACGTTCCGTTATATCGGCTAAGGTAGCGCTGGGAGAACTACTGCGATTGTGCCCCAGTTGAGCTGGGTTAAGCACCTCAGTAGAGAAAGCTAAAACTGACCGTCATGATAGGGCGAGAGCCGGTCGCTGTTCGAGAGGTTTTCGAGTCCCTAAAGACTTATGCCACTTAGAGCGAGGAGCTGGCTTTGTCCGGCCTAGGTGTGGATAGCGCCCCGAACTCGATCTTCCGAATACTAGGGGCTTCGCCCAAATTTAAAATTATAGAATTCTATGGCTAAGTGAGAGTAATAAAGCATTATAGTCCGATTGCCTTGTTCGTTGTGCTGAGCGCCTCCCTCAAAGGACCCAAGAATGGGAACAAGAGCGCTCAGGTTTATCCCGAACACCCCAGCACTCGTGGCATGGGGGCAGAAGCCAACGACTCGCATCTCTCAGATTTAAGGCCACACAGAAGGTAATATTTTAAATTCAAAAAGCATTGCTCAGTGCATATGAACAAGTTTTCAGCGCACAGGATAAACACGAGCGAGTTTACTCAAACATTAAATCCTTGGAACATTCATTCGCCACAAGGCGGGCACCCTTCAGGACGCCCTCATAATACATCTCGGGCCTGCGATGCTCCTTCCCCTCCGGTGGCCCATCTGTCACCAGCTTCTCAGCATCCAGCTTGCACTACTAGAAAAAGGCCTACTAATGGCGCACCGATTTGGCCTACTAATGGCGCACTACCGGTGCGCCATTAGTACCACGCTACTAGTATTTTTTACTAATGGCGCACCTGTGGTGCGCCATTAGTATCTGGTATACTAATGGCGCACTGCTGGTGCGCCATTAGAATAGCCCACGGTGCGCCATTAGTGTCTGGTATACTAATGGCGCACCACATAGAAGTGCGCCATTAGTAACAATATTTTTTGGAAAAAAATTCATATTTTTTTTTAATTTTTTTTTCAATTTTTTTTCGTTTTTTCTTAATCTCAGTTCACTGCTGGTGCGCCATTAGAATAGCCCACGGTGCGCCATTAGTATCTGGTATACTAATGGCGCACCACATAGAAGTGCGCCATTAGTAACAATATTTTTTCAATTTTTTTTAATTTTTTTTCGTGTTTTTTGTTAATCTCAGTTCACTATGGCTTAGTCTCGAGTCAATATGCTTAATCTCAGGTCAAATCGCACTCCGTGGTCAAACTTCCCGAAAGGTCACCCATCCTCACACTACTCCAGCCTTAATTTTTTTTCCGTTTTTTTGTTAATCTTAGTTCACTATGGCTTAATCTCGGGTCAATATGCTTAATCTCAGGTCAAATCGCACTCCGTGGTCAAACTTCCCGAAAGGTCACCCATCCTCACACTACTCCAGCCCAAGCATGCTTAACTTCAGAGTTCTATCCAACCCCAGCAACAGCTCACTTCACAGGCACTTGTTGATATATCTAGCATATCAATCCTATTATACCTTGTTGATGTCTAGGACTTTGTTCATGTTCATGACTATGATGAAATTTTGAAAAATATTTCAAACTGCCCGGTCATATTACGTATCATTTTTTGAAAAAAAATTCAAAAAACAATTCAAAACCAATTTTTTTTGTTACTAGTGGCGCACCACATCCACGGTGCGCCACTAGTAAGTTTGAATTTTTTTGAATTTTTTTGCCTCTAGATCTTGAAAGCTCCGTAACTTTTTTTCTATTAGGTTTTTGGGGATTTTGAAAATGTTTAACGGGGCTCCCCCGGTTAAATTTGAATGTAACTTTTCGTTTAGATGATTTTTCATATAAAAACTTTTTCATCCGAGTTCGTATGCAAAAGTTATGCCCATTTTACAAATTTCCAGAGAGATTTTGCAAATAAAGTCATTTTCTTTTATTTTTTTTCAAACTGAAAAGGCGATCCACAGGGGGGGGGGGTGCATTCGGTGTTGCGGCAAGTTAGTAATGGCACACCGTGGGGTAGTGCGCCATTACTAGTTAAACTAGTAATGACGCACCACACCCACAGTGCGCCATTACTAGTTTTAAAAAAAATAAAAAAAATTGATATTTTTTTGAATTTGTTTTTGAAAAAAACTTAGTACTCGCGCACTAGTGGACAGTGCGCCATTACTAGTTAAAACTAGTAATGGCGCACCGAGACATGGTGCGCCATTAGTAACAAATATTTTTTATTTTTTATTTTTACTTTTTTTTTCAAAACTACTAATGGCGCACGGCGGATGTGGTGCGCCATTACTATGTCAACTAGTAATGGCGCACTATACAACGGTGCGCCATTAGTAACAATTTTTTTTCAAAACTACTAATGGCGCACCAGGCACCGAGACATGGTGCGCCATTAGAATATAGGAATGGCGCACCACATCACAGGTGCGCCATTAGTGGCCATTCCATCTATAGCCCTTTTTGTAGTAGTGTTGCCCCAGTGTACCTTAGCACGAGCAAGGGCCCTACGGGCGCCTTCGATGCATACAGAGCGCTTGATGACTTCAAGACGTGGACAGACATCCACCAGCCGCCTCACCAGCCCAAAGTAGCTCCCAGCCACGACCTCGCCAGGCCATAGCCGGACTATAAGGCCCTTCATGGCCTGTTCGGCTACCTTATGGAGCTCGACCAGCTGCTTCAGCTGGTCGCTCAAGGGCACCGGGTGTCCGGCCTCAGCATACTGGGACCAGAACACCTTCTCCGTCGAGCTCCCTTCCTCGGCTCGGTAGAATGCGGAAGCATCGGACACATTGCGGGGCATATCTGCGAATGCTCCTGGAGAGCTCCGAATTCGGGTAAGTAACAAGTAACTTACTTTCACGTGCTTGCTTTGCATAAAGAATGCCTTACCGCCGCTATCTTCTTCATCGCCTCAATTCCCCTGGAGGGCTTTTGGGCTTCGGCCTTGGCGGATTTGGCGCTCTCAAGGGCCGAGGCAAGCTCGGACTCTCGAGCCTACGAGTCAAGCTCCAATCTCTCGTGTTTCCTCACAAGAGTATGGAGCTCTTGCCGCACCTCCGCCACCCGCGCCTCCTGCTTTTCTCGCTCGGTGCGCTCCACGGCCGCATTGTCTTCGGCCTTGGACAGTGCTTCCTTCAGGGCCGCCACCTCGGTTGTGGCCCCTGTAACACTAACGTTGGTCCTGTCATTTTTTGCAACCAAGTATTTTTTTATATACTAACATCAGGTACTACTTACCTTCTTTGTCCTCGAGCTGCTTCTTGGCAAGGCCGAGCTCGTTCTCGGACCACTCGAGGCTCTGCTTCAATGCATCGACCTTCGCAGTCAGTGCGGCAGAGGTCAGCAGCGCAACCTACATTCCCATATTGACATATTTATGTTCGACTCCTGCGTATATCTTTTTAGATCCTCAGTCCGGCTTTTCTTCCCGAACACCAAACTAAGCATCAGGGGCTACTGTCTATGCGGTAATATTTTTACATATCTTAATACATACCTCGAAGCCTGTTAGAAGGCTGGCAGAGGCTTCTGTCAGCCCACTCTTGGCGGACTGAACCTTCTTGACCACCGCACTCATAATAGTGTGGTGCTCCTCGTCGATGGAGGCGCCTTTAAGCACCTCCACCAAATTGTCCGATGCCTCCGGTTGGACGGGGTTCACCAGCGCCGTAGGCTTGCCCTTCTTACGAGGGGGCCGCCTGCCGGACTCCGGAACCACCGAAGGTTCCGGTGCGGCGTCCGGTCCAGGGCCGGACTTAGAGCCCTTTGGTGTTTTATCCCCTTGGCGCCTGGAATCCGGAAGGTCGCCTTGCGGCGCCTCCGGGGCTACCTCCTCCTATCTCGTCCCCTTTTGGGACTCCACTTCGGCGTCATCCGTAGGGCGGGGGGAAGTAGCAGTCGGAAGTGAAAGACTGTTCACATCCGATGAATCCAGGGATCCGCTCGACGAAGCGTCGAGCTGGGCCTTGGGCGGACTGCATGATTATGTTCGGCGTTAGAAGATATTGTGCCGTAAAGGAACACCATGAGTTATTATGATATCCGGATACTTATGATTTCGCCAGGGGCTTGGCCCTGGATGGCCACTCCTCTTCGCCGCCGTCGGCGTTGGTGGAGTAGTCCGGGAGAAGGGTTTTTCCCTTCTTGGACCCTCCGCCCCCCTAGTCGGGGTGGCCTTCCTTTTCTTTCCTCCCCCCGTTGGAGGGGGAGAGGCCTCTTCTTCCTCCTCCTCGCCTTCATGGGAGGAGCGTGCTTCGGAGTCCTCGGACGAGGAATCCGACACTACCAGGCGCCGGGAACTCTTTCGAGTTCCCGTGGCCTTCTTCTTGGCCTTCTTCTCCGGCACCACGTGAGGTGCCGGGACCAGCAGCTTTGCCAAGCGGGCATCTGCCGGACCTTCGGGCAAAGGAGTCGGACAGTCGATCTGTCCAGACTTCTTCTGCCAGTCCTGTCGAAGGAACGGGAGCTCAGATCCCGCATAGAGTCAAACTATGAAAAACAAATATCCTATGATGGGCAAAATAAACTTACCACGCTGGCTTGGCGCTTCGCGCAGAATCCGCAATCCTCGGCAGTGGGAGGGTGAACCTCGGAGCCCTTGAATAGCACCTTCCAGGCATCTTCATGCGTTGTGTCAAAAAGCCTGGACAAAGTTTGGTGTTGGGACGGGTCGAATTCCCACAGGTTAAAAGCCCGTCGTTGACACGGGAGGATGCGGCGGAAGAGCATGACCTGGACTACGGTGACGAGTTTAACCTTCTTGTCCATCAGGTTTTGGACGCAGGTTTGGAGTCCGGTCACCTCTTCCGAATTACCCCACGACAGGCCCGTCTCTTTCCAAGAGGTGAGCCGTGTGGGGATGCCAGATCGGAATTCGGGGGCCGCTGCCCATTCAGGGTCACACGGGTCGATGATGTAGAACCACCCCGATTGCCACCCCTTGATGGTTTCCACAAAGGAACCCTCAAACCATGTGACATTGGGCATTTTGCCCACCATGGCGCCTCCACATTCCGCTTGCCGGCCGCCAACTACCTTTGGCGTCACATTGAATGTCTTTAGCCATAAGCCGAAGTGGGGCTTAATGCGGAGGAAGGCCTCGCACACGATGATAAACGCCGAGATGTTGAGGATGAAGTTCGGGGCCAGATCATGGAAGTCCAGGCCGTAGTAGAACATGAGCCCCCGGACAAATGGGTGGAGTGGGAAGCCCAGTACGTGGAGGAAATGGGGGAGGAACACCACCCTCTCATGGGGCCTAGGGGTGGGGATGAGCTGCCCCTCATCTGGGAGTCGGTGCGTGATGTCGTTGGACAACTATCCGGCCTTCCTCAACTTTTTGATGTGCCCCTCCGTGACGGAGGAGGCCATCCACCTGCCTCCCGCTCCGGACATGACTGGAGAAGGTTGAGGTGGGAAGTGCGGGCTGGGGCGCTGGAGCTCGAGTGCGCGGAGATGGATAAGCAAAGGAGGAAGAAGGCATAAATGGAAAGAGTGGATCCTTATCCCCTTATATGGGCGGACGAAGATATGTACCCCCACCAGCCTGGTAAAACTCGCATATCTCCCAAGCGCCGTGATTAATGGCGCGGTTGGGTTACCCACACCCGTATTGATGGGAATCCCGAAATAAGGGGACACGATCTCTGCTTTGGCAAGACGTGCCAAGGAAACCGCCTCGCTAAACGCGCTGAGGTGGGACAGTAAAACGATTCGAATGAAGGCTTGGCCGTGGCGTGATGTCACGCTACGGAATATGTCAGCAGATTAGATTTGTTCAAATGTTATTCTCTATACGGTGGTATGTGGAACTTATTTTGCAGAGCCGGACACTATCCTTGTGTTCAACATCTTCTATGAAGTATTCAGAGGAGGAACCCGCCTTGCAATGCCGAAGATAATTGGCGCGCCGGACTCGTCGTCATTGAAGCCTGGTTCAGGGGCTACTGAGGGAGTCCCGGATTAGGGGGTGTCCGGATGACCGAACTATGACCTTTGGCCGGACTCCTGGACTATGAAGATACAAGATTGAAGACTTCGTCCCGTGTCCGGATGGGACATTCCTTGGCGTGGAAGGCAAGCTTGGGGATACGGGTATGTAGATCTCCTCCCATTGTAACCGACTCTGTGTAACCCTAGCCCTCTCCGGTGTCTATATAAACTGAAGGGTTTTAGTCCATAGGACGAACAACAATCATACCATAGGATAGCTTCTAGGGTTTAGCCTCTCTGATCTCGTGGTAGATCTACTCTTGTACTACCCATATCATCAATATTAATCAAGCAGGAGTAGGTTTTACCTCCATCGAGAGGGCCCGAACCTGGGTAAAAACATCATGTCCCTTGTCTCCTGTTACCATCTGCCTAGACGCATAGTTCGGGACCCCCTGCCCGAGATCCGTCGGTTTTGACACCGACAGAGGGTATTGCCATTGAGTGGAAACTCAATGCCGATGGAACATATTGGAAGCCTGAGCAGTACCCCAAAACCTCATGGGTTGCTGCAAAGGGACCTCCAGTTGATCCATCTAACTTATCTGGCTTTACATGTGAATCTCCTCATTCTTCTGATGAGTCATTTGACTCTAACTATAAACTGTTCAAAAATCAGAATGGTGAAGTATTTGCTAGATATGTTGGGACTAACTGCAGGAACGGTTCTCGTATGAAGAAAATATGGGTTCCCAAAAGTTGCCTTGGAAGTCTTCAGGTTAATGTACTCATGACACCACCTATGAAGAATAGGAACTCCAGATCAAATTCTTCATATGAACCAAATTCGTCATATGGATCCAAGTCCTCATATGGACCAAATTCCTCATGTGGATGAAATTCCTCAAAAGGATCAAAGTCCTCATATGATCATCTTCGTGATAACCCTTCTTGAGGGAGTCCTGGATTAGGGGGTATTCGGATGGCCGGACTATAACCTTTGGCCGGACTCCTGGACTATGAAGATACAAGATTGAAGACTTCGTCCCGTGTCCGGATGGGAGTTTCCTTGGCGTGGAAGGCAAGCTTGGCGATACGATGTGAAGATCTCCTCCCATTGTAACTGACTCTGTGTAACCCTAGCCCTCTCCGGTGTCTATATAAACCGGAGAGTTTTAGTCCGTAGGACGAACAACAATCATACCATAGGCTAGCTTCTAGGGTTTAGCTTCTTTGATCTCGTGGTAGATCAACTCTTGTACTACCCATATCATCAATATTAATCAAGCAGGAGTAGGGTTTTACCTCCACCGAGAGGGCCCGAACCTGGGTAAAAATGTCGTGTCCCTTGTCTCCTGTTACCATCCGCCCAGACGCATAGTTCTGAACCCCCTACCCGAGATCCGCCGGTTTTGACACCGACATTGGTGCTTTCATTGAGAGTTCCTCTATGTCGTCACCTTTAGGCCCGATGGCTTCTTCGATCATCAACCACGACGCGGTCCAGGGTGAGACTTTTCTCCCCGGACAGATCTTCGTATTTGGCGGCTTTGCACTGCGGGCCAACTCGCTTGGCCATCTGGAGCAGATAGAAAGCTACGCCCCTGGCCATTAGGTCAGGTTTGGAAGCTTAAACTACATGGCCGACATCCTCGGGGACTTGATCTTCGACGGTTCGAGCCACGGCCGAGCGTGCCGCACTATCCCGATTGGCATGATCTAACTCTTCCGCCGGATAGCGCCCAGAGTGCCGCTCAGGTGTCCTCTCCGACCATTAGCTCGGAGCCGACCGCGCTGGTCGGGGACGGACGGTTGGACGCCGCCCCAGGAGCCGCAATCTCTATGGCGATAGAGCCGAATACCAGCCTAGTCCTTTGCAAGGCCCGTGACTCCAAGGTGCCGGACTCTGTTCCGGACTCCGAATCTTCTGCACCCCTTCTGATCGAACCCGATTGGGCTCCGGTCATGGATTTCACCGTCGCGGACGTGTTTCAACACTCGCCCTTTGGCGATATCCTGAAATCCCTAAAGTCTCTCTCTTTGTCAGGAGAGCCCTGGCCGGACTATGGTCGGCAGGGTTGGGATGCAGACGACGAAGAAATTCGAAACCCACCAACCACCCACTTTGTAGCCACTATCGATGATCTAACCGACATGCTCGACTTCGACTCCGAAGACATCGACGGTATGGACGCCGATGAAGGAGACGACCAAGAAGAAGCACCTATAGGGCACTGGAAGGCCACCTCGTCATATGACATATACATGGTGGACACCCCCAAAGCAGGGGATGGCGACGAAAAAGCGGAGGACGACCCCTCCAAGAAGCAACCCAAGCGCCAACGTCAGCGGCGCCGCTCTAAATCCCGCCAAACAAGAACGGCGAATCCGGCACCGGAGATGTCAACACCCCGGACAGTGCTGAAGACATCCCCCTCCAGCAGGATTCAGCGCAGGAGGACAAAGGGGCCAGCCCTCACGAGAGAGCGGCCACAAGAGAGGTCGAGGACGACAATTATATGCCTCCCCCCAAAGACGAGGCAAGCCTCGATGACGACGAATTCGTCGTGCCAGAGGATCCCGTCAAACAAGAGCGTTTCAAACGCAGGCTTATGACCACGGCAAGCAGCCTCAAGAAAAAAAGCAGCAGCTTAGAGCTGACCAAGACCTGCTAGCCGACAGATGGACTGAAGTCCTGGCGCCGAAGAGTATAAACTCGAACGCCCCTCCAAGAGTTACCCAAAGCGCAGGCTGCTACTCCAACTAGAGGAGGAAGCAACTAAACCTACATCACCAGCGTATGATGCGCCCGATCGGCCACCTCGTGGCCGCGACAGAGAGGCCCTTCGGCCCTCAATCCAAGCCGCACCCCGGCGCCGCTCTAAGAATACCAGAGCACGGGGAAATGCAACAGACCTGCGAGACATATTGGAGGATAAGGCAAGGCAAACAAGATCGATCTACGGATCGCGTGGGCGCCCCACATCACGTGACGGTAACCGTCACACCGGATATGATAAATATGGCCAGGCTGAATACAACAGACCAAGCTCATCCGAGCTGCGTCGCGATATAGCCCAGTACAGGGGCGCCGCACACCCACTATGCTTCACAGACGAAGTAATGGATCATCAAATCCCCGAGGGTTTTAAACCCGTAAACATCGAATCATACGATGGCACAACTGATCCCGCGGTATGGATCGAGGATTATCTCCTTCATATCCACATGGCCCGTGGTGATGATCTACACGCCATCAAATACCTCCCGCTCAAGCTTAAAGGACCAACTCGACATTGGCTTAACAGCCTGCCAGCAGAGTCAATTAGTTGCTGGGAGGACCTGGAATCCGCATTCCTTGACAACTTCCAGGGCACTTATGTGCGGCCACCAGACGCCGATGACCTAAGCCACATAATCCAGCAGCCAGAGGAATTGGCCAGGCAATTCTAGACACGGTTCCTAACCAAGAAAAATCAAATAGTCGACTGTCCGGAAGCCGAGGCCCTTGCAGCCTTCAGGTACAACATCCGAGACGAATGGCTTGCCCGGCACCTAGGACAGGAAAAGCCGAAATCTATGGCAGCCCTCACGACACTCATGAGCCGCTTCTGCGCGGGTGAAGACAGCTGGCTAGCTCGTAGCAATAACATAACCAAGAGCCCTGGCAATTCGGATACCAAGGACAACAATGGTAGGTCACGTCGCAACAAGCACAAGCGCCGCATTAACGGCGACAATACTGAGGATACGACAGTCAATGCCGGATTCAGAGGCTCTAAACCCGGTCAGTGGAAGAAGCCATTCAAAAGAAACCCTCCGGGCCCATCCAGCTTAGACCGGATACTCAATCGCTCGTGCCAGATACACGGCACCCCCGAACAACCAGCCAACCACACAAACAGGGATTGTTGGGTGTTCAAGCAGGCGGGCAAGTTAAGTGCCGAAACCAGAGACAAGGGGCTGCGTAGCGATGACGAGGAGGAGCCCCGGCCGCCGAACAACAGAGGACAGAAGGGATTCCCCCCGCAAGTGCGGACGGTGAACATGATATACGCAACCCACATCCCCAAAAGGGAGCAGAAGCGTGCTCTCAAGGACGTCTATGCGTTGGAGCCAGTCGCCCCAAAGTTCAACCAATGGTCCTCTTGCCCGATCACTTTTGATCGAAGGGACCACCCCACTAGCATCCGTCACGGCGGATTCGCCGCATTGGTCCTAGACACAATCATTGACGGATTTCACCTCACCAGAGTCCTCATGGACGGCAGCAGTAGCCTGAACCTGCTTTATCAGGATACAGTGCGAAAATGGGTATAGATCCCTCAAGGATTAAACCCACAAAGACAACCTTTAAAGGCGTCATACCAGGTGTAGAAGCCAGCTGTACAGGCTCGGTTACACTCGAAGTGGTCTTCGGATCCCTGGATAATTTCCGAAGCGAAGAGTTAATCTTTGACATAGTCCCATTCCGCAGTGGCTATCACGCCCTGCTCGGACGAACCGCATTTGCAAAATTCAATGCGGTGCCGCACTACGCATATCTCAAGCTCAAAATGCCAGGCCCTCACGGAGTGATCACGGTAAATGGAAACACCGAACGCTCTCTCCGAACGTCAAGCGCGCCCGAAGCAACCTACAACAAAGCTGACTGGCGCGTTCCGAGCAAGCATAGCAGTGTGGCACCAACCCCAGCCCCCGCCAGACGGTGATAAAGGTATCACGCGTACATAATTACACTTTGAAAACACCATGGGCACAAGGGGAGGGGCATAACTATGACATGCCCAGAATGCGGCTCAACCGCACTTAGGGGCTCCCTATTCTGCCGTTTCTTTTTTATATACTTTCAGGACTCAACTAGTTGGAGGGCCTGTCCGGCAATACACTCGCCGAACACGATGCAACAGCCAGGGCAAGAACAAGCCGCGTCAAATGTCCAGGTGGTCTCTATAACGAGTTAAATACCTGTTTTTACTTAAAGTCCCGCAGCTTGCCCCTGGAGGGGGACATGTCAAATAATCCCACCTCTTGCTTATCGCACTATTTGTATCGTTCTGCTTTCATAGCAGCCCTTTTTAATAAACAAGACATAGCTCTTATCTATTATTGTATTCATCTATTTTTATACATATATGTTCAGTCATGACATTATGCAACCGTACACTTTGGTACGACCAATACACCAGGGGCTTAAGCACCCCATAACGTGGTGTGAGAAGACCGAACACTCTTCTGAGTGCGGCACCCCGAACTTATAGCACTATATGCATCGGCTCTGAATCATGTCTTGGGTCAATAGTTGGGTTTGCCCGGCTCCCATGTTTTGGTACCTTACGTTCCACAATGTTGGCTAAGGTAGCGCTTGGAGAACTACTGCGATTGTGCCCCAGTTGAGCTGGGTTAACACCTCAGTAGAGAAAGCTAAAACTGACCATCATGATAGTGCGAGAGACCGGTCGCTGTTCGCGAGGTTTTTCGAGTCCTTAAAGACTTATGCCGCTTAGAGCGAGGAGCCGGATTTATCTGGCCTAGGTGTGGATAGCGCCACGAACTCGGTGTTCCGAATACTAGGGGCTTCGCCGAAATTTAAAATTATAGAATTCTATGGCTAAGTGAGAGTGATAAAGCATTATAAGTCCGATGGCCTGGTTCGTTGTGCTGAGCGCCTCCCTAGATGGACCCAAGAATGGGAACAAGAGCGCTCAGGTTTATCCCGAACACCCCAGCACTCGTGGCATGGGGGTAGAAGCCGACGACTTGCATCTCTCAGATTTGATAAACGGCCGCACATAAGGTAATATTTTAAATTAACAAAGCGTTGCTTAACGCATATGAACAAAGTTTTCAGCGTACAGGATAACAGATGCGAGTCTACTCAAAAATTACATCTTTGGAGCATTCACCCGCTATAAGGCGGACACCCTTCAGGACGACCTTATAATACATCTCGGGCGTGCGATGCTCCTTGCCCGGCGGTGGCGCGTCCGTCAAAAGCTTCTCCGCGTCCAGCTTGCCCCAATGCACTTTAGCACGGGCGACGGCCAGACGGGCACCTTCAATACAGACGGAGCGCCTGATGACCTCAATCCACGGACACGCGTCCACCAGCCGCCGCACGAGACCGATGTAGCTCCCAGGCATGGCTTCCCTAGGCCACATCCAAACTATGAGGCCCTTCATGGCCTGTTCGGCCACCTTGTGGAGCTCGACCAGCTACTTCAGCTGGTCGCTCAGGGGCACCGGATGTTCGCCCTCAGCATACTGAGACCAGAACACCTTTTTCGTCGAGCTCCCCTCCTCGGCTCGGTAGAATGCGGCAGCATCAGACACACTATGGGGCAGATCGTGAACGCTCCTGGAGAGCTCCGGATTCGGGTAAGTAATAGATAATTTACTTTTATATTCTTCCTTTGCATAAAGAGTGCCTTACCCGCCGCTATCCTCTTCATCGCCTCGATCTCCTGGAGGGCCTTCTGGGCTTCGGCCTTAGCGGTCTTGGCACTCTCAAGAGCCAAGGCGAGCTCGGACTCTCGAGTCTTCGAGTCACGCTCCAACCTCTCGTGTTTTTCCACGAGAGCCTGGAGCTCTTGCCGCACCTCCGCCACCCGTGCCTCCTGCTTCTCTCGCTCGGTGCGCTCCAAGGCCGCACTATTTTCGGCCTTCGACACCGCTTCCTTCAGGGTCGCCACCTCGGCCGTGGCCCCTACAACATTTACGTTGGTCCTGTCATTATTTGCAACCAAGTATTTCTATATACATTCACATACGGTATTACATACCCTCCTTGTCCTCGATCTGCTTCTTGGCATGGCCGAGCTCGTTCTCGGACCGCTCGAGGCTCTCCTTCAATATATTGACCTCCACAGTCAGTGCGGCAGAGGTCAGCAGCGCAGCCTGCATTCCCATATTGACATATTTATGTTAGACTCCTGCGTATATCTTTTTAAGATCCTCAGCTCGGCTTTTTCTTTCCGAACACCGACTGAGCATCACGGGCTACTATCTATGCGGTAACATTTTCACATGTTTTGAACACATACCTCAATGCCTGTTAACAGACTTGTGCAGGCTTCTGTCAGCCCGCTCTTGGCGGACTGAACCTTTTGAATCACCGCACTCATAACAGTGCGTCGCTCCTCGTCGATGGAGGCGCCGTTAAGCGCCTCCAGCAAATCGTCCGGTGCCTCCGGTTGGACGGAGGGTGCTTGCGTAGTAGACGTGCCCTTCTGGTGAAGGCGCTGCCTACCGGTCTCGGGAACCGTTGATGGTTCCGGAGCAGTGTCTGGCCCAGGGCCGGACTTAGATCCCTCTGGGGCTTTACCCCCTTTGGGCCTGAAATCCAGGAGGTCGCCTTGCGGCGCCTCCAGGACCACCTCCTCCTAGTTCGGTCCCTTTTGGGACTCCACCTCGGCGTCGTCCGTAGGGAGAGGGGAGGAGGCCGTCGGAAGTGAAGCGCTGTGTACATCCGACGAATTCAGGGAGCCGCTCAACGAATCACCGAGCTAAGCTTTGGGCGGACTGCATAATTGAATTCGGCGTTAGAGGTTACCGAATAATAGAGGAGCACCAAAAGTTATTCGGGTATCCGGACACTTACGATTTTGCCAGGGGCTTGACCCTGGATGGCCATTCCTCCCCGCCGTCTTCGGCATCGGAGGCGTAGTCCAGCAGAAGGATCTTCCCCTTCTTGGACCCTCCGGCCTCCCCAGTTGGGGCGGCCTTCCTTTTCTTTCCTCCCCTCGTTGGAGGGGGAGAGGCTTCTTCTTCTTCTTCCTCCTCCTCGTCTTCAGAGGCAGAAGGTGCTTCGGGGTTGTCGGGCGATGAATCCGACACCACCAAGCGCCGGGAGCTCTTCCGAGTCCCCGTGGCCTTCTTCTTGGCCTTCTTCTCCGGCACCACGTGAGGCGCCGGAACTAGTAGCCCCGTCAATCGGGCGTCCGTTGGGTCTTCTGGTAAAGGCGCCGGACAGATAACCTGCCCGGACTTCTTCAACCAGTCCTGTCAAAGGTAGGGGAGTTTAGATCCCGCATAGAGTTAGACTGTGAAAGACAAGAGTCCCGTAAAGGGTAGAATAGCTTACCTCGTTGGCCTGACGCCGCGAGCTGAATCCGCGATCTTCGGTAGCGGATGCGGGGGCCTCGGCGCACTTAAACAACACCTTCCAGGCATCTTCGTACGTGGTGTCGAAGAGCCCGCTCAAGGTTTGGTGTTGTGCCGGATCAAACTCCCACAATTTGAAGGCCCGTTGTTGGCATGGGAGGATCCGGCGGATAAGCATGACATGGACTATGTTGACAAGCTTGAGGTTCTTGTTCACCAGCTTTTGGACGCAGGTTTGGAGTCCGGTCAGCTCTTCCGAATCTCCCCACATTAGGCCCGTCTCTTTCCAGGAGGTGAGCCGTGTGGGAAGGCCGGATCGGAATTCGGGGGCCGCCGCCCATTTGGGGTCGCGCGGATCGGTGATGTAGAACCACCCCGATTGCCACCCTTTTATTGTCTCCACAAAGGAGCCCTCGAGCCATAGGACGTTGGCCATCCGGCCCACCATGGCACCTCCGCACTCCGCTTGGCGGCCTCCCTCTACTTTCTGCTTGACATTAAAAGTCTTCAGCCATAAGCCGAAGTGGGGCCGAATGCAGAGGAAGGCCTCACACACGACGATAAACGCCGATATGTTGAGGATGAAGTTCGGGGCCAGATCGTGGAAGTCCAGGCCATAGTAGAACATGAGCCCCCGGACGAACGAGTGAAGAGGAAAGCCCAGACCGCGGAGGAAATGGGGGAGAAAACAACCCTCTCATGGGGCCTGGGGGTGGGTATGAGTTGCCCCACATCTGCAAGCCGGTGCGCGATGTCGTCAGACAAGTATCCGGCCTTCCTCAACTTTTTGATTTGCCCCTCCGTGACGGAGGAGGCCATCCATCTACCTCCCGCTCCGAACATGATTGGAGTAGGTTGAGGTGGGAAGTGCGGGCTTGGGCGTTGGAGCTCGAGCACGCAGGGACGGATAAGCAAAGGAGGAAGAAGGCGTAAATGGAAAGGGTAGATCCTTATCCCCTTATATGGGCGGCCGAAACTACGAGCCCCCACCGGCCTAATAAAACTCGCTTATTTCCCAAGCGCCGCGGTTAATGGCGCGGTTGGGTTACCCACGCCCGTATTGATGAGAATCCCAAAATAAGGGGACACGATCTCTGCTTTGACAAGACATGCCAAGGAAACCGCCTCGCTAAACGCGTTGAGGTGGAACAGTAAAACGGCTTGGCCGTGGCATAATGTCACGCTGCGGAATACGTCAGCAGATTAGATTTGTGCAGATATTATTCTCTCTACGGTGGTATGTGGAACTTATTTTTGCAGAGCCGGACACTATCCTTGTGTTCAACATCTTCTATGAAGTATTCGGAGGAGGAACCCGCCTTGCAATGCCGAAGACAATTTGCGCGCCAGACTTGTCGTCATTGAAGCCTGGTTCAGGGGCTACTGAGGAAGTCCTGGATTAGGGGGTGTCCGGATGGCCAGACTATAACCTTTGGCCGGACTCCTGGACTGTGAAGATACAAGATTGAAGACTTCGTCCTGTGTCCGGATGGGACTTTCCTTGGCGTGGAAGGCAAGCTTGGCGATGCGATATGAAGATCTCCTCCCATTGTAACCAACTCTGTGTAACCCTAGCCCTCTCCGGTGTCTATATAAACCGGAGAGTTTTAGTCCATAGGACGAACACCAATCATACCATAGGCTAGATTCTAGGGTTTAGCCTCTCTGATCTCGTGGTAGATCAACTCTTGTACTACCCATATCATCAATATTAATCAAGCAGGAGTAGGGTTTTACCTCCACCGAGAGGGCCCGAACCTGGGTAAAAACATCGTGCCCCTTGTCTCCTGTTACCATCTGCCTAGACGCACAGTTCGGGACCCCCTACCCGAGATCCACCGGTTTTGACACTGACACTTCTGTTTCGAAGGGTAAAGCTAAGGGCTATGGATATGTGCATTATTCTTCAAATCATTATGTTCATAAGTCCTCAAAGAATTTCTTTGCTTATTCATATGCTTATCCTAACCCCTCTTATGTGAAACGAAGTGGACTGGCTTCTATGCCACCTTTCTCATATGGTGATCGTAGAGTGATGAATTCTTTGCCACCCCTTCAGATGTGGGTGTTGAAGAAAAATAACTAATCTCTTATGCAGGGTCAGGTCTCCAGACATACTCAAAAGGTCTGAAGAATTTGCTGGAGACCTGAACAATGCCTGATAGGACGCAGGCTAATCATGATGAAATGAACTTTCATTTCACACGTCCTCATACTGTATATTTGTTCTAATTGCTCAAAGAAATTGATCTGATGATATTGATGTCATATTCTTCACTGATAAAGTATATGAGTTCGTAAGTTGCACTAATTCATCTGCAGGATGAACAACCCAAAGCCAATGAGTGTGTACTCGATAGTGGATGTACGAATCACATGACGGGTCACAAGAATCTATTGATGGATGCTCCGTTATCACCGTCACATCTAAATCATATCATCTTAATTGACAAAGGAAAAAGTCAGGTATTGTGTCTAGGTAAGGTTGCGATCTCTAAGGACATACACATGGACAAAGTCATGCTTGTCGAGTCCTTAGGATACAACCTCATGTCTGTCTCAATGCTTTGTGATATTGATATGGTTGTTGTCTTTGGCAAGTATCGTTGTGTTGTGATCATGGAAGTTGACAATTCCAAAGTCTTCGAAGGCTTTAGGAGAGGAGACTTGTACATTGTTGATTTCTCTACAGGACCATAACCGACTGTATGCTTACTTACAAAAGCTTCAGAAGGCTGGCTATGGCATCGACGACTTGGTCATGCTGGCATGAGGAATCTGCACATGCTCGTGAAGAAGAAGGATGTCATTGGCATTGAGAATGTCAAATTCCTCAAGAATCACTTATGCGGAGCCTGTGAAGCTAGAAAGATGACAAAGGCCAAGCATCCAGCAAAGACTATCATGACTACCACTCGACCATTTGAATTGCTTCACATGGATCTCTTCGGTCCTAATCATTATTCTGCCGTTACAAATGATGCTTCTCTATATGGCTTTGTTATTGTTGATGATTATTCTCGTTACACATGGGTACACATTGTCACTTACAAACATGAGGTGCAGGAAGTCTTCAAATGATTTTCCTCGAGGGCTTCAACCAACTTTGGTGTGAAGATCAAGCACATTAGGAGTGACAATGGAACTGAGTTCAAGAATTCTGGTCTTGATGACTATCTTGATGAACTTGGTATTACTCATGAGTTATCTGCTCCTTATACTCCTCAACAGAATGGCGTCGTGGAGCGCAAGAATAGAACTCTTGTTGAGATGGCTTGCACTATGCTTGATGAATACAAGACACCTCGTCGTTTCTGGAGCGAGGCAATTGATACTGCGTGCCACATCATCAACAGAGTATATCTTCACAAATTCTTCAAGAAGACTGCCTATGAACTCCTCACTGACAAGAAACCCAATGTGAGTTACTTCAAAGTCTTCGGTGCTAAATGTTGGATTAGAGATCCTCATCACACATCTAAATTTGCACCGAAAGCACATGAGGGTTTCATGCTTGGTTTCGAAAAGGACTTGCACACCTACAAAGTCTTCAACAACGTTCTTCACAAGGTTGTTGAAACTGTAGATGTACGGTTCGATGAAACTAATGGCTCGCAAAGAGAGCACCTACCTTCTGTGATAGATGAACCATCACCTGAGGATTCTATCAAGTTCAAAGCCACAGAGGATTTCATTCCTACTGAAGAATCTGCTGAAGAATTCATTCCAGAACATGATGAACGTCAAGCTGGCGCACCTGAAGAAAATGGTGCTGAGGAAAATGCACCTGAAGAAAATGCAGATCAAATTCCTCGAAGACAACCCACTCATCCTCGTATTGCAAACGAAGTGCAAATCGAGAAGATCATCGATGACATTGAAGCACCAGGTCGTCTCACACGTTCAAAAGCTTCACATTTGTCTAACTTTTGTGGGCACTTTGCTTTTGTCTCTATCACAGAGCCCACTAAGGTAGATGAAGCATTTCTGGAGCCTGACTGGATTCATGCTATGCAAGAAGAATTACATTAGTTCAAGCTCAACAACGTCTGGGAACTGGTCAAACGTACATATCCTCGCAAGCACAACATTATTGGCACAAAGTGGATCTACCGCAACAAGCAAGATGAAAATGGCCTTGTGGTGAGGAATCAGGCACGGCTTGTAGCTCAAGGCTACACACAGGTTGAAGGAATTGACTTCGATGAAACTTTTGCACCTGTTGCTAGACTTGAGGCTATTCGCATATTACTTGCTTATGCTAACCATCATGATATTATCTTACAACAAATGTATGTGAAATGTGCATTCCTCAATGGTAAGCTTAAGGAAGAATTATATGTTGCTCAACCACCAGGTTTTGAAGATCCAAAGAATCCTAACAAAGTCTTCAAGCTCAACAAGGCCCTGTATGGCCTCAAGCAAGCCCCTCGGGCGTGGTATGATACTTTGAAGGAATTCCTCATGAAGAAAGGCTTCAAACCCGGCTCACTCGACCCAACTCTTTTCACTAAGTCTTATGATGATGAATTGTTTGTGTGCCAAATATATGTTGATGATATCATTTTTGGCTATACTGACCAACGATATAGTGATGAATTTGCCTATATGATGAGTAAAGAATATCAAATGTCTATGATGGGAGAATTGAAGTTATTTTTAGGTATTCAAATTCGTCAACAGTGCAATGGGATATTCATATCTTAGGAGAAATACCTCAATGACATGTTGAGGAAATTTGGCATGCAAGATTGCAAAGGGGTCAAAATTCCAATGCCTACAAACGGCCATCTGTGCACTGATGAAAATGGTCAAGACTTCGATCAAAAGGTATACCGCTCCATGATTGGCTCTTTACTGTACCTATGTGTATCTAGGCCGGATATTATGCTTAGTGTTTGCATTTGTGCCCGATTTCAAGCTACACCGAAGGAATCACACCATAAGGCTGTGAAGCATATTCTTTGATACTTAGCTCACACACCAACACTTGGATTATGGTATCCCAAGGGCTCTTCTTTTGATCTCATTGGATATTCAGACTCTGACTATGCTGGCGATCGCGTGGACCGCAAGTCAACATCAGGCACATGTCATTTCCTCGGACGATCCTTGGTCTGTTGGTCCTCGAAGAAACAGAACCGCGTATCACTCTCCACTGCAGAAGTTGAGTACATTGCTGCTGGATCATGCTGTGCTCAACTACTATGGATGAAGCAAACACTCAAGGACTATGGTGTCAACATGAGGAATGTGCCTCTCTACTATGACAATGAGAGTGTGAAAGTGCAACTATCCCTAGGTGGTTTTGGTAATTCCTAACAACATATAGCTCATTGAGCTAACATCATTCCAAGATGAATATTTTAGGAAAAGCTCAATGAATGGCATGGCATGGATGAGAAAAGTGGATCCCTCAAAATGCTAAGGATAAAAGGATTGGCTCAAGCTCAAAAGCTCAAGACTCTACATTTTATATTTTAGTGATCCAAGATCACATTGAGTCTATAGGAAAATCCAATACTATCAAGTAGGTATGAGGTGTTGCTTAATGAGTTTCTTGCTCCACAGTGCTTAGTGATATGCTCCAAAACCCTCAACTACTTTCTCATACCCACATATGACCTAAACCAAAAGTCAAACTCGGCCACACCGATTCTTTCTACCCGGCGCCACCGAGTTCAGATGTCATAGCCACTGCCACAAACCCTAGGCAAATCGGTCTCACCAATACGGATCTCGGTCTCACCAAGATGGGGTTGTAATCTCTCTGTTTCCCTTCGTAACGTTTCGGTACCACCAAGATGAGCGATCGGTCCCACTGAGATTGCAATTTAAACTCCCTATTTCCTTTTCGTAACATTTCGGTCCCACCGAAATGAGCAAACCGGTCCCACCGAGTTTACCTGGCCAACTCTCTGGTTAGCTTATTACCAAAATCGGTCTCACCGAGTTTGTGTAATCGGTCTCACTGAGTGTACGTTATGCCCTAACCCTAACCATATCGGTCCTACCGAGTTGCATGTCGGTCCCACCAAAAATCCTAACGGTCACTAGATTTGCTAAATCGGTCTGACCGAGTTTACCAATTTCGGTCCCACCGAGTTTGGCAAGTTGTGTGTAACGGTTAGATTTTGTGTGGAGGCTATATGTACCCTCCACCTCCTCTTCATTCGTGGAGAGAGCCATCAGAACAAACCTACACTTCCAACTTGCTGTTTCTGAGAAGGAACCACCTACTCATGTGTTGAGGCCAAGATATTCCATTCCTACCATATGAATCTTGATCTCTAGCCTTCCCCAAGTTGCTTTCCACTCAAATATTCTTTCCACCAAATCCAAATCCTGTGAGAGAGAGTTGAGTGTTGGGGAGACTATCATTTGAAGCACAAGAGCAAGGAGTTCATCATCAACACACCATTTGTTACTTCTTGGAGAGTGGTGTCTCCTAGATTGGCTAGGTGTCACTTGGGAGCCTCCGACAAGATTGTGGAGTTGAACCAAGGAGTTTGTAAGGGCAAGGAGATCGCCTACTTCGTGAAGATCTACCGCTAGTGAGGCAAGTCCTTCGTGGGTGACGGCCATGGTGGGATAGACAAGGTTGCTTCTTTGTGGACCCTTCGTGGGTGGAGCCCTCCGTGGACTCGTGCAACCGTTACCCTTCATGGGTGGAAGTCTCCATCAACGTGGATGTACGATAACACCACCTATCGGAACCACGACTCAAAAATCACCGTGTCTCCAAATTGCGTTTGAATTCTCCAAACCCTTCCCTTTACATCCTTGCAAGTTGCATGCTTTACTTTCCGCTGCTCATATACTCTTTGCATGCTTGCTTGGATTGTGTTAAGATTGCTTGACTTGTGCTAAGATAGCTAAAATCTTCCAAAGACTAAAATTGGGAAAAGGATAAGTTTTTATTTGGTCAAGTAGTCTAATCACCCCCCCCTCTAGACATACTTTCGATCCTACAAGTGGTATTAGAGTTTTGGTCTCCATTTGCTTTGATTTCCATAGCTTTTGGTGGTCATAGCCTTGGTTTCACAACCTAGGAGAGTATGGCGTCTAGCGAGGGAAATTATCACCGTAGAGGTCCTTACTTTGATGGTACTAATTTTGCTAGTTGGAAGCATAAGATGAAAATGCATATTCTTGGACATAACCCCGCCGTTTGGGCTATTGTGTGTATCTGCTTGCAAGGTGAATTCTTTGATGGGAGAGAACCGAGCCGTGAAGCGAGTGCGGAAGAGTTGAAGATGCTGCAATACAACACTCAAGCTTGTGATATCCTCTTCAACGGATTGTGCCCCGAAGAATTCAACAAAATCAGCCGTCTTGAGAATGCAAAGGAAATTTGGGATACTTTGATTGACATGCATGAAGGTACCAACTCCGTCAAGGAATCCAAGTTGGATGTGCTCCAAAGTCAACTTGACAAGTTCAAAATGAAGGATGGTGAAGGTGTCGCTGAAATGTACTCTAGGCTTGCTCTTATCACAAATGAGATTGCAGGCTTAGGAAGTGAAGAGATGACCGGCAAATTCATCATCAAGAAGATCCTAAGAGCTTTGGACGGAAAATATGATACCGTGTGCACATTGATCCAAATGATGCCCAATTACAAAGATCTCAAGCCAATGGAAGTCATTGGAAGAATTGTTGCTCATGAGATGCCACTCAAGGATAAGGAGGAACTTCACAACAAGTCAAGTGGTGCTTACAAAGCCTCATGTGAAGCCCCTACATCATCAAGTGAGAAACAAACCTTCCATGAAGAATTGAGCTTAATGGTGAAGAACTTCAACAAATTCTACAAGAGTAGAAGCAAAGAGAGAAGCTCCAAGTCAAGGTCCTACAATGACAAAAGATCTTCTAGTCGAGAGCGCAATTGCTACAATTGTGGGAGACTCGGACACTACTCCAATGAGTGTACGGCACCCCACAAAAGAAGAGAAGAATCATCCAAGAGGAGAAGTAGAAGATAAAAATCACCACCAAGAGAGAGGAGGAATAGAGATGATCGTTATGAACGAAGAACATCCCGGAGAAGCAAGGATTCGGAAAGGAAGGACAAGTCATCAAGGAGCTACACAAAACAAAGACATCAAGCTCATGTTGGTGAATGGGTATCCGGCTCCGACTCCGACAATCACTCCGAGAGAAGCTATCACTCCGACTCCGAATATACTCAATATGAAGGTGTTGCTGGTCTAGCACTTGTATCAACCAACTCCTATGACATATTTGATTCACCCAATGAAAGAATTGGAAGATGCTTCATGGCTAAATGCCCAAAGGTAACTGATACGTCTCCGTCGTATCTATAATTTTTGATTGTTCCATGCCAATATTATTCAACTTTTATATACTTTTGGCAACTTTTTATACTATTTTTTGGGACTAACATATTGATCCAGTGCCCAGTGCTAGTTCCTGTCTGTTGCATGTTTTTTGTTTCGCAGAAACCCAATATCAAACAGAGTCCAAACGGGATAAAAACAGATGAAGAATTATTTTGGAATATTTGTGATTCTTGGGAAGTAAAATCAACGCGAGACGGTGCCCGAGGGGGCCACGAGATAGGGGGGCGCCCCAGGGAGGCAGGAGCGCCCTGGACTCTCCTGGGTCCCCCATAAGGCGGTTGACGCTCTTCTTTTGCCGCAAGAATGCTAATTTTATGAGAAAGATCTGGGCGAAATATTCACCCCAATCGGAGTTACGGATCTCCGGATATAAAAGATGGGGAAAAATCTGAGAACGCAGAAACAGAGAGATAGATCCAATCTCGGAGGGGCTCTCGCCCCTCCCAAGCCATGGGAGCCAAGGACCAGAGGGGAAACCCTTCTCCCATCCAGGGAGGAGGTCAAGGAAGAAGAAGAAGAAGGGGGGCTCTCTCCCCCTTGATTCCGGTGGCGCCGGAGCGCTGCCGGGGGCCATCATCATCACTGCGATCTTCACCAACAACTTCACCGCCTTCATCACCAACTCTTCCTCCCTCTATGCAGCGGTGTAACCTCTCTCTTACCTACTGTATTCTCTACTTAAACATGGTGCTCAACGCTATATATTATTTCCCAATGATGTATGGCTATCTTATGATGTTTGAGTAGATCCGTTTTGTCCTATGGGTTAATTGATGATCGTGATTGGTTTGAGTTGCATGTTTTATTATTGGTTCTGTCCTATGGTGCCCTCCATGTCGCGCAAGTATGAGGGATTCCTGCTGTAGGGTGGTGCAATGCGTTCATTATTCGCTTATAGTGGGTTGCGAGAGTGACTGAAACACAAACCCGAGTAAGGGGATTGTTGCGTATGGGATAAAAGGGGACTTGATACTTTAATGCTATGGTTGGGGTTTACCTTAATGAATCTTTAGTAGTTGCGGACGCTTGCTAGAGTTCCAATCATAAGTGCATATGATCCAAGTAGAGAAAGTATGTTAGCTTATGCCTCTCCCTCAAATAAAATTGCAAGAGTGATTACCGGTTTAGTTACCGATTGCCTTGGACAAATAACTTTCTCGTAACAAAAAGCTCTCTACTAATACTTACATTATTGCTTCTTTATCTAAACAGCCCCTAGCTTTTATTTACGTGCTCTTTATTATTTTGCAAACCTATCCTATCACACCTACAAAGTACTTCTAGTTTCATACTTGTTCTAGGTAAAGTGAACGTCAAGCATGTGTAGAGTTATATCGGTGGTCGATAGAACTTGAGGGAATATTTATTCTACCTTTAGCTCCTCGTTGGGTTTGGCACTCTTACTTATCGAAAACTGTTGCGATCCCCTACACTTGTGGGTTATCAAGACCTTTTTCTGGCGCCGTTGCCGGGGAGTCATAGCGTGGGGTGAATATTCTCGTGTGTGCTTGTTTGCTTTATCACTATGTAATTTTTATTTGCTATTCTAAGTTGTTCTCTATCTTTAGTTATGGATATGGAACGCACAATACCAAAAAAAATAGTTGTACTTGCTACTCATGAGGATGGGGTAACTCCTAAAACCCTCAATTCTCATTATGTGAGAGATATTATATACTACTTCGATAATCCTGAGAAAACCCCATTCAACTTTATAATGGGAGACACGTTGGATCAACATAAATACTTTAGGGATTATCCCTCGACACAAAAAGGGAAACTATTATGGGATCAATTTATTATTTTGCGTTGGTATGCTCGTCAATTATGTGTGATGCATGATTATATTTGTTGCTCTAGGGTGAAGGATCCACACCTTGCATTTTCATGCAAATTCAATGATAATGAAACCTTGGCTTCTTATGCTAATGGTAGATATGATTACTATGATGTGGAACAAATAGAAGAATTTGTTGCTTTTATGGGTGCTTATGAGATCGAATCTATGTTTAAAGCGTTTGATGATTTTGATGATGCAGTTTGTAGGCCTGAAAATCTTGCTATACTTAGATATTGCTATGAAAATTATGAATACAATTACTATATTAATGCTTTTATGAAGGAAGTCTCCACTGTCCAAGAAGAGACTAATATTTTGCAGGAAGCTATGGAAGAAGAAATTGATGAAACTGTGAGCTCATTGGATGAAAAAGATGATGAGGAGAGTGAAGAACAAAAGGAGGAAGAGCAGATTAGCTACCCGTGCCCACCTTGTAATGAGAATAACTCTTCAACTCATACATTGTTTAATTCCCCTTCGTGCTTACCGAAGGATGATTGCTATGATGATTGCTATGATCCCGTTGATTCTCTTGAAATATCCCTTTTTGATGATGCTTGCTATGCTTGTGGCCAAGATGCCAATATGAATTATGCTTATGGAGATGAACTTGCTATAGTTCCTTATGTTAAACATGAAATTGTTGCTATTGCACCCACGCATGATAGTCCTGTTATATTTTTGAATTCTCCCTACCACACTATATCGGAGAAGTTTGTGCTTATTAAGGATTACATTGATGGGTTGCCTTCTACCATTGCACATGATGATTTTGATAGATATAATATGCATGTGCTTGCTGCTCCTACTTGCAATTATTATGAGAGAGGAACTATGTCTCCACCTCTCTATGTTTCCAACATGATAGTATTGCAAGAAACTGATTATACTATGCATTGGCCTTTACTTGGTGTGCATGAATTGTTCTTTTATGACATGCCGATGCATAGGAAGAGAGTTAGACTTCGTTGTTGCTTGATATATTTTACTTTGTGCTCACTACTAAATTACAAATCATTGTTAATTAAAATTGGCTTTGATATACCTTGGGATCAGGGTGGATTCATTACTTGAGCACTAAATGCCTAGCTTAAGGGCTTTAAAGAAAGCGCTACCAGGGTGACAACCCGGAAGTTTTATAGAGTCATTTATTTCTGTTGAGTGCTTTCATATAGTTTAAAAACACAAAAATAAAGAGGGGAACCTAAAAACTTTTCAAAAAGGAAAGTGAAATTAAGAAAGACAAGCATTCTTGAAGTGGGAGCTAGCCTTGAACTTTGTTCATGCTCACGAAAACTTAGTGAATCTTGATTACAGAAACTTTTCATCAAAAATAATTATCCCCTTGTATAATTCCATTGTATTATAAAAATAATGTGCCAAGGTTTGCCTTTAGGATGTTTACAATGCTTGTTGGTTTGTACGGTGCAAGACAGAAACTTTGGCTGTAGTGCGCGATTTTACATTTTTAACTGGAACGTCAAATGGTTATGATTCCTTTTGCATTGTCTTGCTATACAACTTGTTTATTTTTCCCAATTGTGGTAGAATTTTTGGGGTACTAGAAGTATGATGGATGTTCAGATTGCTACAGACTGTTCTGTTTTTGATGCATAGTTTGCTTGTTTTGATGAATCTATCAATTTATATTAGTGGATTAAACCATGGAAAACTTATATTACAGTAGACACAATGCAAAAACAAAATATGATTGCAACAGTACTTAGAGTGGTGATTTGCTTTATTATACTAATAGATCTTACCGAGTTTTCTGTTGAAGTTTTGTGTGGATGAAGTGTCTAAACGAGGAGGTCTCGATATGAGGAAAAGGAAGAGAGGCAAGAGCTCAAGCTTGGGGATTCTCGAGGCACCCCAAGTAAATATTCAAGGAGACTCAAGCATCTAAGCTTGGGGATGCCCCGGAAGGCATCCCCTCTTTCTTCAACAAGTATCGGTGTGTTTTCGTATTCGTTTCGTTTATGCATTATGTGCAAGTCTTGGAGCGTCTTTTGCATTTAGTTTTCACTTTTATTTTATGCACCATGCTGGTATGAGACAGTCCTTGGTTGATTTATAGAATGCTCTTTGCACTTCACTTATATCTTTTGAGTGTGGCTTTATAGAATGCTTCATGTGCTTCATTTATATCATTTGAAGTTTGGATTGCCTGTTTCTCTTCATATAGACAACCGCCATTTGTAGAATGCTCTTTTTCTTCACTTATATTTGTTAGAGCATGGGCACATATTTTGTAGAAAACTCTCTTGCTTCACTTATATTTATTTAGAGAGATGACAGGAATTGGTCATTCACATGGTTATTCATAAAATCCTACATAAACTTGTAGATTGCTGAATATGATATGTTTGATTCCTTGCAATAGTTTTGCGATATAAAGATGGTGATATTAGAGTCATGCTAGTGGGTGGTTGTGGATTGTAGAGACACTTGTGTTGAGGTTTGCAAGTCCAGTAGCATGCACGTATGTTAACCGTTGTGTGACAAATTTGAAGCATGGGGTGTTTCTTTGATTGTCTTCCTTATGAGTGGCGGTCGGGGACGAGCGATGGTCTTTTCCTACCAATCTATCCCCCTAGGGGAATGCGTAGTAGTACTTTGCTTCGAGGGCTAATAAACTTTTGCAATAAGTATATGAGTTCTTTATGACTAATATGAGTCCATGGATTATATGCACTTTTACCTTTCCATCATTGCTAGCCTCTTCGGTACCGTGCATTGCCCTTTCTCACCTCGAGAGTTGGTGCAAACTTCGCCGGTGCATCCAAACCCCGTGATATGATACACTCTATCACACATAAGCCTCATTATATCTTCCTCAAAACAGCCACCATACCTACCTATCATGGCATTTCCATAGCCATTCCGAGATATATTGTCATGCAACTTCCATCATCATCATATTCATGACTTGAGCATTCATTGTCATATTCCTTTGCATGATCGTAAGATAGCTAGCATGATGTTTTCATGGCTTGTCCGTTTTTTGATGTCATTGCTACGCTAGATCATTGCACATCCCGGTACACCGCCGGAAGCATTCATATAGAGTCATATCTTTGTTCCAGTATCAAGTTGTAATATCGAGTTGTAAGTAAATAAAACTATGATGATCATCATTATTAGAGCATTGTCCCCAAAAAGAAAAAAAAGGAAAGGCCAAAAAAAGGCCAAAGAAAAAAAAGAAAAAGAAAAAAAAGAAAATAAATAAAAAGGGGCAATGTTACTATCCATTTTCCACACTTGTGCTTCAAAGTAGCACCATGTTCTTCATATAGAGAGTCTCTTATGTTGTCACTTTCATATACTAGTGGGAATTCATTATAGAACTTGGCTTGTATATTCCAACGATGGGCTTCCTCAAATGCCCTAGGTCTTCATGAGCAAGCAAGTTGGATGCACACCCACTTAGTTTTCAGTTTGAGCTTTCATACACTTATAGCTCTAGTGCATCCGTTGCATGGCAATCCCTACTCCTCGCATTGACATCAATTGATGGGCATCTCCATAGCCCGTTGATTAGCCGCGTCGATGTGCGACTTTCTCCTTTTTTGTCTTCTCCACATAACCTCCATCATTATATTCTATTCCACCTACAGTGCTATATCCATGGCTTGCGCTCATGTATTGCGTGAGGGTTGAAAAAGCTGAAGCGCGTTAAAAAGTATGAACTAATTGCTCGGCTTGTCATCGGGGTTGTGCATGATGGGGGCATTTTGTGTGAGAGAAAATGAAGCATGGCCAAACCATATGATGTTGTAGGGATAAGCTTGCTTTGGCCTTGTTGTTTTGAAAAGACATGATTGCTTTATTGGTACGCTTGAAGTATTATTGTTTTTTATGTCAAATGATAGACTATTGCTTTGAAACACTCGTGTCTTAATATTCATGCCATGATTAGACATATGATCAAGATTATGCTAGGTAGCATTCCACATCAAAAATTAATTTTTTTATCATTTACCTACTCGAGGACGAGCAGGAATTAAGCTTGGGGATGCTGATACATCTCCGTCGTATCTATAATTTTTGATTGTTCCATGCCAATATTATTCAACTTTTATATACTTTTGGCAACTTTTCATACTATTTTTTGGGACTAACATGTTGATCCAGTGCCCAGTGCTAGTTCCTGTCTCTTGCATGTTTTTTGTTTCACAGAAACCCCATATCAAACAGAGTCCAAACGGGATAAAAACGGATGGAGAATTATTTTGGAATATTTGTGATTTTTGGGAAGTAAAATCAACGCGAGACGGTGCCCGAGGGGGCCAGGAGATAGGAGGCGCCCCAGGGACGCAGGCGCGCCCTGGACTCTCCTGGTCCCCCCGTAAGGCAGTTGATGCTCTTCTTTTGCCGAAAGAAAGCTAATTTTATGAGAAAGATCTGGGCGAAAGATTCACCCCAATCGGAGTTACGGATCTCCGGATATAAAAGAAACGGTGAAGGGGCAGAATCTGAGAACGCAGAAACAGAGAGATAGATCCAATCTCGGAGAGGCTCTCGCCCCTCCCAAGCCATGGGAGCCAAGGACCAGAGGGGAAACCCTTCTCCCATCTAGGGAGGAGGTCAAGGAAGAAGAAGAAGAAGGGGGGCTCTCTCCCCCTTGCTTCTGGTGGCACCGGAGCGCTGCCGGGGGCCATCATCATCACCGCGATCTTCACCAACAACTTCACCGCCTTCATCACCAACTCTTCATCCCTCTATGGAGCGGTGTGACCTCTCTCTTACCTGCTGTAATCTCTACTTAAACATGGTGCTCAACGCTATATATTATTTCTCAATGATGTATGGCTATCTTATGATGTTTGAGTAGATCCGTTTTGTCCTATGTGTTAATTGATGATCGTGATTGGTTTGAGTTGCATGTTTTATTATTGGTGCTGTCCTATGGTGCCCTCCGTGTCGCGCAACCGTGAGGGATTCCCGCTGTAGGGTGTTACAATGCGTTCATGATTCGCTTATAGTGGGTTGAGTGAGTGACTGAAACACAAACCCGAGTAAGGGGATTGTTGTGTATGGGATAAAAGGGGACTTGATATTTTATTGCTATGGTTGGGTTTTACCTTAATGAATCTTTAGTAGTTGCGGACGCTTGCTAGAGTTCCAATCATAAGTGCATATGATCCAAGTATAGAAAGTATGTTAGCTTATGCCTCTCCCTCAAATAAAATTGCAACAGTGATTACCAGTTTAGTTATCGATTGCCTTGGACAAATAACTTTATCGTAACAAAAAGCTCTCTACTAATACTTACTTTATTGCTTCTTTATCTAAACAGCCCCTAGCTTTTATTTACATGCTCTTTATTATTTTGCAAACCTATCCTATCATACCTACAAAGTACTTCTAGTTTCATACTTGTTCTAGGTAAAGTGAACGTCAAGCGTGCGTAGAGTTATATCGGTGGTTGATAGAACTTGAGGGAATATTTATTCTACCTTAACTCCTCGTTGGATTCAACACTCTTACTTATCGAAAACTGTTGCGATCCCCTACATTTGTGGGTTATCAGTAACACACCCCGAGTATGTTGATTTCAATAGTGATGAAGATGACTTGCTAGGTGATGATGATTACTTGTTGACAACTCTAGTGATGAATACTATGATGAAACGTCAATTAATCATGCTAATCAAGAGAAAACAAATGACAATGATAAGGAGAAGGTTGAGCTTCTAACTAAAGAACTAAACACTCTTAAGTTAGCTCATGAAACTATCTTAGAAGATCATCGAGAACTTTTAAGGACTCATGAGAAGTTACGCTTTGAAAAGCTCAATCTTGAGCAAGAGCATGAGTTCTTAAAGGCAATCAATGATGATCTTCGTAAGAAAAGTTCTTCTTACATTGCCAAGCGTTTACTCTTATCTACTTACATGCCTCAAGTCAAGTCCATTAACAAGAACAAGAAGGATTCTTCCTCTAGTAGTAACAATAATCATGCTAAATCAAATGTTGTTGCTTCTATTAGTTCTCTTGATTCCACTAATGATTCTCTTAGCCAAGTTACACTTGAGCAAGAAAATAGTTTATTGAAGGGAATTATAGAGAAAGGTGCTTACAAGAGCCTTGCCGGGAGTAAGCAATTTGAGGAAATTGTATCCAAGCAAGGAAGGCACCGGAAGAACCAAGATGTTGGTTTTGAACGAAAGTTCAATGCCAATGGAGTTGAGTGGGAAGAAGATCAATATCCCAAGACGAAGTTTGTTCCTCAACAAGAGAAGTATGATCCTACTTCCTTCAAGGGAACACAAACTCAAGATGATCTTCCACCACAAGATCACAAGCAAAAAGGCAAGGACAAGCTTCAAGAGGAGATTGATGCATTTGAAGAAGCTCCTAAGGCCTTGGTCAAGTGGGTTCCCAAGACTACGTCAAGTTCTACTTCATCAAGTATGACTACAACTCCAAGGATTCCCATCAAGATGATGTGGATCCCGAAGAAGAAGAACCAGAAAGTTCTTGAGGGTGACTCCGCCAACATATTTCACTTATATCATTTTGGCAACAACAAGTGCAATCAACTTCCACATCTTGCACAAGTTCAAGGAGTCACAAACCCTCTTGTTGGTAAGACAAGGGACAAGGTAATCTAATGCTTTCATAGACATCATCTTGTGTGTGCATCACTCTATATCTATGGATATCCTTGTTTGTTCCTTGTGGGACTAACCCTTGTAGGTATTGAAAGTGCAACTCACTCCAAGGGATTGCTCCAAATGATCTACATCAACATTGAGCATCCACATCTTCAACACCTACATGAAGTCATCATCGACAAAACCCAAGGTTAGTTTATCCCTCTAAGGGGTGATCTCACATCTAGGGGGAGCTTAACTCTAAGAATTGAGTCAAAGCAACTCTAATGGTGTGAACACATCAATGCATTATGTAAAAGTGGTAACCCCACTTGAGCTTAAACGATGAGTATGAACTATGATCAAATGTTCTCATTTGACTCCTAAGTCAATATACTCATATATAGATGACCTAGTCATCGCCAATCGTTTGATAGATGCTAGAATTGGTTGTGCATGCTTTGCCACATATTTCATTTGCCATTTTATTGTGTGAGCATGTTGGTTGCATATTTTACTCATTCGAGGACATCCACTTGTTGTTTTGATTGATTGATTTATTTTTTTGCCAAGTGGATGGACAAGAATGCCTAAGAACCTTCTCTAACTATCTATGCTTTTCTCGTCTCAAACTCTATTCATGCTACATCACAAAATTTGATCAAGTCAGATTCGAACCACTCTGTGTGAGGAGCACTCGGAGTCCCCGATTCGTCATAGACTTAAACTTCCAAAACTTCTTTGTGCGTTTTGGTCTGACCGATTCCTCCATTTCGGTCATACCGAGATCACTAAGTCGATCTAGGTTTTCAATCTCGGTGCAACCAATTTGAACTTTTCGGTCACACCGAGTTGCTGTAACTGTCAACAGTTATGCATCTCGGTGCCACCGAGTTGTTTCATTCGGTCACACCGACAGGGTCGGGCTATATATACTCACAGGCAAAAATTTGGAAACTCTCTCCAAACCCCTTCGCCCACGCATAGCTCGCTCTGCCTCCAGGGTCTCCGGATCGTCCTCCTCGTCGCCAGCCGCCTCCAGTCGATGGTCTCCGCCGCCGTCAATGGAATTCACCCCCGCCGTTGCCACTGTAGCATGTTCATCGCCAAGCTAGGGTATGGGCTCGATCACATTGCTATCCCCGTCCGATTCCTAGCACATTGTGTTCATCATGATTCTTGCCACGATCGAAACAAGTCTATCCAGTCAAAACAATCCTTAGATTAGAAGTGAATTGAAAATTTAGGGTTAGGTTTCCGCCGAAACCATCTCGGACCCACCGAGTTGTAGAACTCGGTTCCACCGATTTGGCTAATGCCATTGCACAAGTGATTCTCGGTCTGACCGAGAATTGCAAATTGGTGTGACCGAGTTCAGGACTTTGTGAAACCCTAGCAGTCTCGGTGCCACCAAACTGTGACTTGGTCTGACCGAGATCACCAGTTTTGGTTCCAAAAGCTACTTCGGTATCACCGATTTTGCAAATCGGTTGATCCGAAATGCTTTCTGTGGAAAACTAAAACTAAGTTTTTCAATCATTCTTTTGCAAAAACCTCTGTATTTTGTGATGCTCATGCACTCTATCTCATCTACATCTATTCACAGATTCAGCAGTCAGTGTTTGCAACATGTCTGATCAAAGTGACAGCCAGAACAGAGAAGAGGAGCAGGTTCAGATGAATGAGGGCACTAGTCCCTCTAGTACCTCTGATGAGGGCAGTAGGAGCACCCCAAGCAACTTACCTAAAGCTGCCACCAGAACCAGAAAGAAGAAAACCTCAGAAACTGAGGATGAGGACTATGTGGCAGTAGAGGATGAAGCCACTTCCAAGAAAAAGGTGGTCAAGAAAGAATATGGTTCAGCTGCAGCCACGAAGCCAGTAGTGCAGAAGAAGGCACCTGCAAGAAGGATTTCCACTTCCAAACCCAGGAAGGTTGCCACTGGAGAAACCATGAAGTTTACTATTGAGTCAGAAGATGAAGCTGCTGGTCAAGACAAAAAGAAAAAGAGAGTCAGAACCACTACTGCCAAAGTTCTTGGCAATCCCTCTATGAGGAGAGACTCTGAGGAAGAGGAAGAAGAGGTTGCTGCACCAGCACCCAAGGCACAAAAGCTTATGGGTGATGCTATTAGGTCAGGGGCTGCATCATCAAAGCCCAAAGAAGCACCCAAAGCTTCCTCCAAACCAAAGACTGCCAAAGAGGAATACCAGAAACATATCTGCTGCTGAGAAGAACAAGGCCCCGGTGCCTGAGACTGTTGCTGAAGAAGAAGAAGATGAAGAGCATGTTTTGAGAAAGTTGAAGCCAAAGATTCCAGACCACAATGATGCTCATCCTGTGGCTGAGAACATGAAGCTAAGGAAGGATGCAGGACTCAAACAGTGGAGGTTGTCTGATCCTTATGCTATCAAGAGAAGGACTGCTGTTGTCTACAGGTTCCATACTAAGGAACAACAGGATTTCTATGAGATAGTGCTACTGGACAATAAGCCTATAGTTTGTGACATGAGATGGGTCGACTGGGCCTACATGAAGGAGAATGAGGAACACTATCCTGGTGTGCAAGATAGTTTCAGTGCTTGTGGAGTTGCAGACTTTGTTGGGCAGAAGCTCACAAAGTGGATGATGAGCTCATAATGCAATTCTACTCCACATCACACTTTTATCCAGATGGCAGGATAGTGTGGATGTCTGAAGGTACAAGGTACCAATCAACTATTGAGGAATGGGCAAATCTGATCAATGCACCTAAGGAGAAGGAAGATGACTTGGATGTCTATGCCAAGAAGAAGATGGATCACAACTCCATGGCTCATGTGTACAAGGAGATCCCAGATGCTGCAGTTGAGACACATAAGTTTGGATCTGTACATTATCTTCTGTCAGGACTCCCAACTATCAACTGGATCCTCAGGCATACTCTATTGCCCAAGTCAGGTGACCACAACATGATCAGGGGCCATGCTATAAACTTGCTACACTTATTTGATGTACCACATAAATTCAAGGTCATCAGCCTCATAGTTGAGACTATCAAGAGGACAACAGCTGACCAGAAGAGAAGTTGTGGGTATGCCCCACAGATTCAGGAGTTGATAAACTCCAAGATGGGCACATGCACATACTTGTTGGACAAGGATCACATGCCTATCTATCCAGAATTTGAGGACAACAAGTGGTTATGGATGAAGATGAACCATCTTCTGTGCACGCTCAAGCCAAGAAGGAGAAGGCAATGATAGAGAAGGCTACCAAGATGCCAACAATGGAAGAGGCATCTCAGTAGTTTCCGAAGAGCAAACAAGATCAACTAGGCTACTTGATTGCATCCACTCTGAGGATTGAGAAAGGGCTGGCCACCTTGACTCAAAACCAGGAGAGCCTGGAGAGGATCATGGAGCAGAAGTTCTATAACTTGGATGTGAAGGTAATTGAGATCCAGTCTATTGTTGAGCAGCTTTAGGATGATATGCAGGAGAGGAAGGGCAAGTCTACCACTGATGCATTTACCAGAGTGCCTAGAGCTTAGAGATCAGCTACAGTGCCAGTGATAGACACCAAAGCCACTTCATCTGCACCAGCTACAGCTCCTACAGCTCCAGTGCAACCAGCTTCAGCACCCACACCTCCAGCTCCATCCACATCTACTGAAGTCTTCGTCCAAGGAGCCATCTCTACACCACCACCTGAAGATCAAGCCTGAGAGTCGATATAGTGCTATGCATTTTCTATGAACTTTTTGGTAACTTGTTTCCAAAGGGGGAGAAAAATGTATAGATCATAGGCTTCGAGAGAGAGAGTGTTGCCTTTTATTCTCTCTTGCTTTGGTGGTTGAACTTTATTTGCTTGTTTGAGATACTTTATGTCTGTGTGATACTTGGATGATCATGTGTTTGATCATATGCTACATTTATGCTTGTTGGATGACATTATCTCATTTATCTCTATATGATCATTCACTTTGCTTGGTGATGAGTGCATGTATTCAATTATTATCATTTTGAGCGCTCCACCAAGATGTATGTGACATGGAAGAGTTACCCATGAGCCTAACTCCTTGTGCATTTACAGTCCAAAGCAAATCTTAAACTATGCACAAATTTAGGGGGAGCTCTTGCTTATCACATACTTCTCAAAGCGACAATGTTTTTCACTCTTATTATCATTTGTCGAAGCTTTGATCTATATGTTGTCATCAATTACCAAAAGGGGGGAGATTGAAAGTGCAACTATCCCTAGGTGGTTTTGGTAATTCCTAACAACATATAGCTCATTGAGCTAACATCATTCCAAGATGAATATTTCAGGAAAAGCTCAATGAATGGCATGGAATGGATGAGAAAAGTGGATCCCTCAAAATTCTAAGGATAAAAGGATTGGCTCAAGCTCAAAAGCTCAAGACTCTACATTTTATAGTTTAGTGATCCAAGATCACATTGAGTCTATAGGAAAAGCCAATACTATCAAGGAGGGATGAGGTGTTGCTTAATGAGTTTCTTGCTCCACAGTGCTTAGTGATATGCTCCAAAACCCTCAACTACTTTCTCATACCAACATATGACCTAAACCAAAAGTCAAACTCAGCCCCACCGATTCTTTCAACCCGGCGCCACCGAGTTCAGATGTCATAGCCACTGCCACAAACCCTAGGCAAACCGGTCTCACCGATAGGGATCTCGGTCTCACCGAGATGGGGTTGTAATCTCTCTGTTTCCCTTCATAACGTTTCGGTACCACCGAGATGAGCGATCGGTCCCACTGAGATTGCAATGTAAACTCCTTGTTTCCTTTTCGTAACATTTCGGTCCCACCGAAATGAGCGAACCGGTCCCACCGAGTTTACCTGACCAACTCTCTGGTTAGCTTATTAGCAAAATCGGTCTCACCGAGTTTGTGTAATCGGTCTCACCGAGATTACGTTATGCCCTAACCCTAACCATATCGGTCCTACCGAGTTGCATGTCGGTCCCACCGAAAATCCTAACGGTCACTAGATTTGCTAAATCGGTCTGACCGAGTTTACCAATTCGCTCCCACCGAGTTTGGTAAGTTGTGTGTAACGGTTAGATTTTGTGTGGATTCTATATATACCCCTCCACCTCCTATTCATTCGTGGAGAGAGCCATCAGAACAAACCTATACTTCCAACTTGCTGTTTCTGAGAAGGAACCACCTACTCATGTGTTGAGGCCAATATATTCCATTCCTACCATATGAATCTTGATCTTTAGCCTTCCCCAAGTTGCTTTCCCCTCAAATCTTCTTTCCACCAAATCCAAATCCTGTGAGAGAGAGTTGAGTGTTGGGGAGACTATCATCTGAAGCACAAGAGCAAGGAGTTCATCATCAACACACCATTTGTTACTTCTTGGAGAGTGGTGTCTCCTAGATTGGCTAGGTGGCACTTGGGAGCCTCCGACAAGATTGTGGAGTTGAACCAAGGAGTTTGTAAGGGCAAGGAGATCGCCTACTTCGTGAAGATCTACCGCTAGTGAGGTAAGTCCTTCGTGGGCGACGACCATGGTGGGATAGACAAGGTTGCTTCTTCATGGACCCTTCGTGGGTGGAGGCCTCCGTGGACTCGCGCAACCGTTACCCTTCGTGGGTTGAAGTCTCCATCTACGTGGATGTATGATAGCACCACCTATCGGAACCATGACTTAAAAATCACCGTGTCTCCAAATTGCGTTTGAATTCTCCAAACCCTTCCCTTTACATTCTTGCAAGTTGCATGCTTTACTTTCCGCTGCTCATATACTCTTTGCATGCTTGCTTGAATTGTGTTAAGATTGCTTGACTTGTGCTAAGATAGCTAAAATCTGCCAAAGACTAAAATTGGGAAAAGGATAATTTTTTATTTGGTCAAGTAGTCTAATCACCCCCCCTCTAGACATACTTTCGATCCTACAGAGTGCTATCAAGATTGCTCATAACCAAAGTTTCAGATCGCGGGCTAAGGCATTTAGCGGCTGGCTCTGTGCCAACGCTACAGCCGCTATCGCTTGCTATAGCGGCCGCTAAGCCATTTCGCGGCTATAGTACTTGTGCATGTATATCAAACATCTATACTAATACATGTGCATATTTTTCTCAGAAAACAGGGTATTTTCAGTAAAAAAAACAGAGAATTCTCAATATAAATTTGAACTTAACAAGTACCGAAGAGATCTGCAGTAGTTCAACACATAAAGAGAAACATAAATTCAAGACTGCATCAAGCATAACATCGGCAGTTCGGCACTTAAGTTCTGTAACAACAGCAGCATGTCAATAGTCCATTACATGCATCACAAAGTCTTCAGAATTCATTTGTCAAAAGCACACAGGAAAGGATAGAATCATGAGCGCCAAAACGAACTTCATAGAGAAACCGAGAAGCTCACATGTCAGAACCAAAACTCATGTCGGTGTCCTCATCATTGTCACTTTCTGAAGCAGAGGAATCATAGAGCAGATCTTCTTGAGGAGTAACAGGGATCATCATCATCTTCTTCTTACCATAGACACCCCTCTTCCTTTTAAGTGGATTAACAGCAGAAGTTCCTGGTCCAGCATGCGAGCTTGCATATGGATCAACAGAGCCTACAATCTGAATCAACAAACAAGTTTGAATCCCAGAGCCTACAATCTAAATCAACAAACAAGTCTGAATATTCTACAAATGATCTATGGAATCGGAGGAATACTGTACGTCCTGGAGATGTGCTCGTCCCGGCTGCTGGAACCATTTGAGACTGAGACTGAGATGTCATCGTGGTCGTAGAGGCGGCGGCGTCCATAGGCCCCTCGTCACCGGTCGCCTTTCCACCTCCCCCGCGACCGAATCTGGCTTCCAATGAAGCAGCAGTCGGCGCTGCTGGGAAGAACAGCGCAGCTGCCGCAAACTTTTTATGAGAGGGAGATAAGGGAATGGGGGGACACGAGCTAGGTTTTCTGGAGGAGGTATTATATACCATCGTGAATTTGGGCCGTTCTGGTTTGTTTGGGGCCTTTGGGCCCTTGTGTTTCAGTCTTTAGGCCCATGCCCGCGATTTTGCAGCGATAGAGAAGTCAAATAGCGTCGTTTTGCGCACGATCACGCGGTTAGCGGCAGATCGTGTTTTTATGGGATTGCGTCGCGGGAAGGGCTCCAGCAGGCCATAGCGCCGCGATCGCGCTGTTTTCGCCCGCGATCTGAAACTTTGCTCATAACCCAGTTCATCACTCGAAGACCAAGCACATCCATATTCGTTGTCATTTTCTTCGTGATCATGTGTTGAAGGGCGATATCTCCATCGACCACGTCAGCACTGAAGATCAACTAGCCGATATCTTCACTAAGCCCTTGGATGAGAAGAGATTTAGCAAGTTGCGGTGTGAGCTAAATATCCTAGAATCTTCGAATGTTCTCTGAAATGGACACACATCCTAACACTTATGCTGACTTGATGACTTAGATGTGCAACACACGAAGTAACGTTTTTCTTCAATCAATGAAGACTAACCCTCTAAGTGTGAAGAAATTAATAAAGAAATTGATTCTCAGAGCCCTACGACAATTGTACGCGGTGTCTGAAACCAGCTTTCTTATCAACTTAACTCATTGTACATACTTGACTAAATAAATTGTACATGTAGTCTAATCACCCCCCTCTAGAAACGCCACCAACCAAAGTTGGAAAATCTTCAATTTGAGCTTTTTGTCGTTTTTGAAATTCCTCGGTATTTCAAATTCTTCAACTTTGCATTGTCTTCACTCTTTCCGGTGTTGTTCTTCATTTGAATATATATATATATATATATATATATATATATATATATATATATATATATATATATATATATATGAGTTTTATGTCCTCTACAGCATTCACTTATTGCTAATTCTTCAAGTTGTTTTCTTCTGCTAAGTGAATGTGATCGGACCCTTCCCCTTCTATGCTAAACTCAACCCAGTCTATTCACAAATTCTTCATGTGCGTTCTAATTGAAACTCGTTCAAAATCTTCACTGTGTCCTTGACAGCTGAAGAAATTGCGAATGGAATTTTTAAACTTATCTTATCTAAATTTTCGGCTTTGCCACTCAAACAGTTCCACTTCTCATGACAATACTTATCTATTCACCCATGATCCTACACGATCGCCACCTCTCAGTACGTGGGTGACACATGTCACGCGAATGAGAAGGGCCAGCGGTAGGTTCATCCGATTTCGTCGGGTGAACAGTTTTTCACTCCCTCTATATATACCCCTATCTCTTCCTCACTTCACTTTCACCTCGCTCGTGCTCTCTCCCGCTCGAGCTTCCCGAAACCCTAGCGCCGCCACTAATTCATCGTCGCTGGTGAGGAAGAGCTTCACTGCCTCGACCTCATCGCCGTCGTACTCGCGCCGGTTGCGGATTTCTTCACTCCGCCGCCGCCGTAGCCGTCTTCCTCTGCCGAGTTAGGGCGTGGAAGATCTGACCTGACGAACTTCACATCTACTCTTCCTAGTTCAACGAGTTCTTCACTTCAGGTAATTAAAAGTTACTTTTACTGCCCTCTTTGATTCTCAAGTTTTCTTTAAAATCTTCAAAAGTGTTTATTCTTCAAATCTTCGCACACATGAACACCTCACATGTTATCAGCTCTTGATTCGTTTCTCCAAGCTATGATTTTCTTCAAGATTCCTCCATTGTGTGGATTTTCAATCTATACAACTCTGGAACCTAAGACAAAGAACACTTAGTGAAATTCCTCAAGACTCATCTGGTCAAATTCCTCAAACCTTTTTTGAAAAACCTTCTGAGAACGCATATGACCTCTCCAAATTCCTCGCAACTATACTCTGTTCACAGGTACAATGTCCGCTACTGAATCTCTAGGTTCTCATCAACTTAACTCATTTGCAGCATTCCTCGAAGAAAAGTTGCACACCTCTTCAGAAACTTCATTTGTTCATATTCCTCAGCTGAAGAAAATGGTTGATAAGGCCACAGAAGGGAGGAAAGAGGCCTGAGGTCAATACTGCGTTTGAAATCCCTGAGGACATATAAAAGGATTACTGCACTCCTGATGAGGCCAAGTTTGGCAAGGAGGACAAGAATCAGCGCAAAGTGCGCATACAAAGGATAGAGAGGAGATGGGCACGGGAATGGAGGGAGTACAAATATATTACTCCGAAGTACATGAAGAAATTTGCACTCAACCCTCCATGCCCAAGACCTCCATTGGCACCAGGCCAATTGGCAGATCCCACCAGCCTCAAGCACAGTGAGGATTATCCTGATGAATGGGCAAGGCGACAGGCCAAACTGGCCAAGCAAGCAAAGGAAGCAGTGAAGAAATTCAACACAGACTCTGCTGCTGCTGCCTCTGCTGAGGCCTCTGCTAGTCAGCCAACGAAGGCAATGCATAAGAAGCCTGCGCATAAGTTAAGCGCTTCTCTTTCAATGCCCTCACGACCAAGCTCCTCTGTTATGCCCTCAAGGCCAGATTCTTCAAGGCCCTCACAGCCAATTCCTCAGACTGATCCATCAAAGTCCTCAGCTCCTCCGTCAAAGTCTTCAGTTGCTCCGACAAAATCCTCGGCACCTGTGCATCTCGCCACATGCCAAAGGACCCAAGGCATCTCAATTGCCTCAGGAGCATCTGCCAGTTCCTCAGCTGCACCTAAATCCTCATTTGGCCCCTCTCTGCTGAAGAAAAAGGCCACTGCTGGACGAGGCCTTCGACCAAGTCCTCACAAGAAGCAGGTCGCCTTCCAAGTGCCCTCTGATGATGATGAGGCTAATGATGAAGAACTTTCCGAAATCATCAGAGACAGGCAAGCCAGGGCCGCTAGAGCCAAAGGTAGCAACGTGCCACTATCGTTGGATCCAAAGTTGATCCTCGATTTCATCGACCTATGGCATAAGGACCCTAACACGCCTTTGCCGGAGATGAACCTCACTCCTGGCCAGAGTCATGTGTTGACTTCCTTCATTGAGGAAGAAAAATGGAAATTTGAACAAGGCAGAAGTTTGAAGAAAGCACAGTACAAGAAACAATGCTACCTCAAGGACAATGTCCTCACTCTCACCCCTGATCAGCTCATTGCTCTGCAAGCTGAAATCAAGCAATTGAGTGATGAATCCGATCACTACTATGCTGATTGGAAGGGCGCCAAGGTGCGGTTCGTCAATCTGACGAAGAAATTCACTTCAAGTGCTGCTCCTCTTGTGCACATTGAAGTCACTCAGGATGAAGCATCTGCTCAGCCTACTGAAGAACATGCCAGCACCGCTGATGACAATCAGGCTTCTGAAGAAACTGAGAGTGTCAGGGCTGATGACTCCATTCCAACCGCTGTAGATATTGCTAGGGCATCCACTAGTGGTGCGCCTGAAGAAAGTGAACAAGTCAGGGCAACTGCATCAGTTGCGCCTGAGGAAAATGAACCAAAGTCCTCTGCACCTCCTGCGCCTACACCAACTCCGATCCTTCCATCTGCATCAGATGCGAAGAAGACCAAGGCTGCAGAGCGTGCAGCTGTGAAGAAAAGGAAGGCATCAACTTCATCAAATTCTTTAGCTCCGAAGAAGATGAAGCCAATGACTAGCTCAATTGACAACCCAATTGATGCCATTCCAGTCTCCTCCATGCCACCAAAGGACCTTGTTCCTTTTGGTGAAGATTATGTGATTCCCAATGAATCCGATGAAGAAACTCCTTTTGCTGCTTCGATAGAGTAGTTGGACAAAGAAATTGAAGTGGATGAAATCCCTTCAACTCCAGTCATTTCCTCACATATGCCTCAGTTCACTGCTGAAGAGGTAGGTGTTGAAGAAATAGAAGATGAGGATGTGGACATTGGCTGTACCACTCCTGTGCTCAACGATGAATTTTGGGACAGTCGGCACCCCAAGCCACCAATGTTCACTCCACTCCAAGAAATTCCTCAGTCCCCTGCTGCCACTGATGTACAAATGGGATCTGAAGAACCTCATGCAACCCCAAGTGCTCATGAAGAAATTCCATCCACTAGTGCTGAGGAAATTGTCAATGAAGAATTGAAGACCCAGGCTGAAGCTGCAGAAGTGCCTGAAATTCCTAAACCCGAGGAACCTGAGATTGCGATTCCTGAGGTGGTGATGCAATTGACTGACACTCCTCAGCCCAAGCCAAAGGATCCCTTCTCAAAGAAGCAAAAATTCAAGGCTGATGATTTCTTCGGCGAGCACGTGTTCTTCACTGAATTCAACCCCTATGACAATGCTCGTCTTAGAAGGAAGCGTTTCTGGACTGCCAGCCAAGCCAACTTCTATTCGTCACTGCTTTTCAACAAGGACAAAGTCTTCGATCACGAGCATATTCCTCATGTGGACATGGAATCAACGCCTTGCTTCTCTCAAGTCCTCAGCATGCTTCATGATGCAGGCTTGCTCAACTTCTGCTCTAACATAGTTGATTAGAATGAAGAGCTCATTCTTCAGTTCTACGCAACTCTGCATATCACAGGTGATGCTGCTGACGTCAACTCGTGGGTGTTGGACTGGATGACTGAAAACACTCATTACAAGGCACCAGCCTCTGAATTGCTTCGTGCCTTGCCAATCAGTCCTCCACCTGACGGTGCTTGTTGTCTGTATGATGAGCCTGAACTCACTGCTCACTATATGCAAGTGCTCATGAAGCCGCTGAAGCCGGGTCAAGCTCCAAGGACCAAATTCCTTGTGAAGGAATTGCTCTATGTGCAAAGAACCATCTACCACATTCTGACGAAGACCATGAGTCCCATCAAAGGCCATGACTCATCCGATGAAGAAATTATCGAAATGATGAAGAATATGATTTTCAACATCATGCATGGCATCCCCATAAACTATCATGATTTCTTCATGAGGACTCTGGCAAATGTTGCACTTTCACCATTTGAGCTGAAGCCTTACGCGCCGTGGATCATGAAATTCCTCAGAACAAGGTCTTCACTCAACTACAAGGCTGATTTTCAGAATCACCTCAGCTACTTGCCCCCTATTGAAGTCCTCAAGCGGACAATTTCCTCATCTGATGAGAAGGGCAAGTCACCAGCCGTTATCGATGAAGGCATTCGTCCATTGGATGGTCAGTTCCGCAAAGCTGCATCTTATTCCACCAATGATGACTCTGCCACTCATGATTCTGCTGCCAATGCTGCCAAGTCAAGTCCTCAAGCTACTACTCCTCGCGTGATGACTGACCATGAACTGCTTATAAGTCTTCACCAGAAGGTGGATCGAAACCACAAGTGGGTTAAGCGTCAGTTTGGCTCTATTCTTCACAACATGACTTCTACACATAATGCAGTGAAGAAAAACCATTACTACCTCCATGAAGTGTTTGATCGCACCTGGGCTATTCTGTAACATCTATATGGTGAAGAAGATTTGAAGCAAATGGGCTTCAAGGAAGACTTCGACTGGTCTGCTCCTCCACCGAAGAAATACAAGAAGGTCAAAGTTCCTTCCTTGGTGGCCAGCTAATATTCTTCTTCACGCGCCATAGACGAGTATGAAGACCTGGACGACACTTCAGCAGGCCCTACAACGACTCAAGACCCTGACAACACTGACGCTCCTCCATCATCATGATATTCTTCAGGGGCGTTAGTCCTCAGTTTCAACCCTTTTGGTCATTCGATGACAAAGGGGGAGAAATTTGAGTTAGTCTTCAAGCGGGTCTATCTTATATGGGCATTTTTTGCTAAGTTACAAATCTCGTTCTTCTGATGACTTTGCTGGATCAAGTTGTAAACTTAAACTCTATGGTGGCCTGATACTTTTGCTAAGTTCTTCTGCATGCTTATTCCTCATTAATGTCAATGCACGCATGTTGAATTACATCAGTCACCTTATTTCATCATGCATTTCAAATTCTTCATATTATATATCAAATGCATGTATGAATTACAAGATATAGGGGGAGATCTCCATGATTAATACTCTTCAAGTGTGCATTGCTTCAAAAGAAAATTCCTCACTATGCACATCTTCAGGGGGAGTTCTTCTATATCTTGCAATCAAATTCCTCAACATCAGTATTTACACTTCATATATTTATCCCCGTTGAAAACTTAACCTATATGGTCATCAATCGCCAAAAAGGGGGAGATTGTAAGTGCATCTAGTGCCCCTTAGTGATTTTGGTGTATTGAAGACTTATAGGTTAAGAGACTGATGCGTTTGTGAGTGTACACAGGTCTATAAGTCTATGAGGAGTTTGATATTTACAAAGAAATTCGACCCCTAAAAATGAAGTTCTTCAACTGAAGACTTTGTATTTCTGAAGACTTTCTGAAGACTTTGAAAGTGAAGAAATTGGTGTAACCTTGAAGACTTGGTAATCATTCGAGGAACATGAAGCGTGAAGACTTTTGTTTCTATAGTTTCATTTTCTCTTTCTTGAGTCATAGGAAACACCGTACTGTTAAAGGGGGTCAAGGAAATACTAAGAAAAAATTTCCATGTGATGCTCAACTCAAAATCCTACACCTACCAATCCCTTCGAGTGAAGCCATTGGAAATCTCATACAGTTCAGTCATATTCTTCAGTGACAGAGACGAAGTTCTTCTGGTCTCTGAGGAATTTGTTCTGACTAAGGAGTTAGGAATTCGCCAGTGCGGATTGCCTACACAGTGAGGAACATGATAGCCCTAAGGATTTTGATAGTCAAAATTCTGACCGTTGCTGTGCTATGCGCCAGCTGTCCCAAAATATCTACCCACCTAACGGTCATATCAGACAAGGGCATTTATGTCTTATCATGTCGGGCTGCTCCCTAGGCTATAAATAGCCGCCCCCTTCAACCACTAGCTAGTTGGCTGCTCCGAGAGAAACTGACACTTGTCATCTAAGAGCATCTCATCCTCCGAGGACTTTGAGCGAAAATCATCAAGTGAGGAAAACCCAAACCCAACACCTACAAACCCAAAGTGATTGAGCATCACTGAAGAGATTGATCCTGCGTGGATCCGACGCTTGTTTCCTTTGAAGATTGTGCTTCTTCCAGACGGTTAGGCGTCAAGGTCTAGTGCATCCAAGAGGAATTGTGGATCGCCGAGTGACCGAATTTGTGAAGGTTCGGAAGTCACCTAAAGACTTACCACGAGTGATTGGGCGAGGTCTGTGTGACCTTAGCTCAAGGAGAATACGGTGAGGACTGTGTGTCTAGGACTGGGTGTCCGGGACTGGGTGTCCTCGAGTTGAAATACTCAGCCGCTCCAACCAGATGTACAACTGAGACAACAGTTGGAACTGGTCTACCAAATCATTGTCTTCACCGTGCTTACTGGTTCTATTTCCTCAACTCTTTCATTTCCTCATGTCTGTTGTTGTGTGCCTGTTCATATCTGTTTGAAGACTTTGACTGAAGACTTTCTCAATTTCCTCAGTTCAATTTCTTCAGTCTGTCCGTCTTCTTTCTTGTGTTATCCTGTGTTTACGCTTTCTGTACTCTGTGCTTGTCTTCATTTCATCATGATGACTATGCCTATGTTCTGTTATGTTTAATTCTGAGTACTTATTCTGCTGCGAGTAGTTCTTCACGTAGGAATTTCCTCACCAGCAAATTCCTCAGTGAAGAATTCATAAAAATCGCCTATTCACCCCCCTCTAGTCGATATAATGCACTTTCAAGGGTGAGAGTGCGTATAATCCATGGACTCAACATTAGTCATAAAGAACTCACATACTTATTGCAAAAATCTACAAGTCATCAAAACCAAGCACTACACGCATGCTCCTAGGGGGATAGATTGGTAGGAAAAGACCATCGCTCATCCCCGACCGCCACTCATAAGGAAGACAATCAAAGAAACACCTCATGCTTCAAATTTGTTACACAACGTTTACCATACGTGCATGCTATGGGACTTGCAAACCTCAACACAAGCATTTCTCAAATTCACAACTACCCACTAGCATGACTCTAATTTCACCATCTTTATATCGCAAAACTATTGCAAGGAATCAAACATATAATATTCAGTGATCTACAAGTTTTATGTAGGATTTTATGACTAACCATGTGAATAACCAATTCCTGTCAACTCTCTAAATAGATATAAGTGAAGCAAGAGAGTTTAATTATTTCTAAAAAAGATATGCCCACGCTTTAACAAATATAAGTGAAGCAAAAGAGCATTATACAAATGGCGGTTTTTGATGTGTAGGGAAACAGGCAATCCAAACTTCAAATGATATAAGTGAAGCACATGAAGCATTCTATAAAGCCATACTCAAAAAATATAAGTGAAGTGCAATGATCATTCTATAAATCAACCAAGGACTATCTCATACCGGCATGGTGCATAAAAGAAAAGTGAAAACTAAATGGAAAAGACGCTCCAAGATTTGCACATATCACATGAATGAAACGAATCCGAAAACATATCGATACTTGTTGAAGAAAGATGGGACGCCTTCCGGGGCATCCCCAAGCTTAGACGCTTGAGTCTCCTTGAATATTTACTTGGGGTGCCTTGGGCATCCCCAAGCTTTAGCTCTTGCCTCTCCTCCTTCTCCTCACATCGAGACCTCCTAGATCTTCGAACACTTCATCCACACAAAACTCAACAGAAAGCTCGATAAGATCCGTTAGTATAATAAAGCAAATCACTACTCTAATCGATACAACTAGAACTGGATACTTGAGGTGATAACTGGATAGTATGGCTCTGGGATTGCTTTCTCGCAGGGAGTCAAGAAAGGATCTCTGGCCGAGGTTGATAACACTACTAGTACTTTACTTTATGCTACTCTTATCTCTTCTGATGCTGCAAGATGCTTGGAGCTGCTTGAAGATGCTAGTATTCAATAGGCTGGGCTTTCCCCTTCTCTTCTGGCATTCTATAGTCCAGTTCATAGATACAACCCTTTTCATTAATACCGATGCATATGTAGTGTAGATCCTTGCTTGCGAGTACTTTGGATGAGCACTCACGGTTGCTTTGCTCCCCCTTTTCCCCCTTTCTTCTTCTTCTCGGTTGATGCAACCAGATGTCGGAGCCCAGAAGCCAGATGCGACCGTCGATGCCTACTACTACGTGGAGGCTGCCTACGACCAGGAGTAGTTAGGAGGCTCCCAGGCAGGAGGCCTTGCCTTTTCGATCGATGTTGCTTTTGTGCTATAGCCTTCTTAAGGCAAACTTGTTTAACTCATGTCTGTACTCAGATATTGTTGCTTCCACTGACTCTTGTGTATTAGAGCCTTCGAGGCCCCTGGCTTGTAATATAAAGCTTGTATTATTTTTAATTGTGTCTAGAGTTGTGTTGTGATATCTTCCCGTGAGTCCTTGATCTTGATCATACACCTTTGTGTGTATAATTAGTGTATGACGTTCTAGTAAAAAATGTAAAATCGCGCACTACAGCCAAAGTTTCTGTTTTGCACCGCACAAATCAACAAGCAATGTAAACATCCTAAAGGCAAATCTTGACACATTATTTTTATTTTTAAACTTTATAAAAGCACACAACAGAAATAAATGACTCTCTAAAACTTCCGGGTTGTCTCCCTGGCAGCGCTTTCTTTAAAGCCATTAAGCTAGGCATATAGTGCTCAAGTAATGGATCCACCCGGATCCCAAGGTATATCAAAGCCAATTTTAATTAACAATGATTTGTGATTTATTAGTGAGGACAAAGTAACATATATCATGCAACGACGAAGTCTAATTCTCTTCCTATGCATCGGCATGTCATAAAAGAACAATTCATGCACACATAGTAAAGGCCAATGCATAGTATAAACAGTTTCTTGCAATTTTATCATATTGGAAACATGGAGAGGCGGAGATGTAGTTCCTCTCTCATAATAATTGCAAGTAGGAGCAGCAAGCACATGCATATTATATCTATCAAAATCATCATGTGTAGTAGTAAAATGCAACCCATCAATATAATCCTTAATAAGGGCAAACTTCTCCGAAATGGTGCAGTTTGGAGAATTCAAAAAGATAATAGGACTATCATGTGTGGGTGCAATAGCAACAATTTCATATTTAACAGAAGGAACAATAGCAAGTTCATCTCCATAAGCATAATTCATATTGGCATCTTGGCCACAAGCATAGCAAGCATCATCAAAAAGGGATATTTCAAACGAATCAACGGGATCATAGCAATTATCATGGCATTCATCCTTCAGTAAGAACGAAGGGACATTAAATAATTTATGACTTGAAGAGTTACTCTCATTAGAAGGTGGGCACGGGTAGCTAATCCGATCTTCCTCCTTTTGTTCTTCGCTCTCCTCATCATCTTTTTCATCTAATGAGCTCACAGTTTCATCAATTTCTTCTTCCATAGACTCCTGCAAAATATTAGTCTCTTCTGGGACAGCGGAGACTTTCTCAATAAATTCATCAATATCATAATTGTACTTATAATTCTCATAGCAATATTTAAGGATAGCTAAATTTTCAGGTCTATAAACTGAATCATCAAAATCTTCAAACTCTTTAAACAAAGATTCAATTTCACAAGCACCCATAAAAGCAACAAATTCTTCTATTCGTTCCACATCATAGTAATCATATATACCATTAGCATAAGAAGTTAAGGTTTCATTATCATTAAATTTGCATGAAAAGAGAAGGTGTGGAGCCTTCATCCTAGAGCAACAAGTATAATCATATCTCAAGCATATTTGTCGAGCATACCAATGCAACATATGAATTTGATCCCATAATAGTTTTCCCTTTTGAGTCAAGCGACTATCCCTAAAGTATTCGCGTTGATCCAACGTTGCTCCCATTATCAAGTTGAATGGTGTTTTCTCGGGATTATCAAAGTAGTGCATAATATTTTCCACATAATGAGCATCGAGGGTTTTAGGAGGTTCCCCATATCCATGAGTGGCAAGTAAACCAATTTTTTTGGTATTTCGTGTTCCATATCCATAATTAAAGATAGAGAACAACTTATAACAGCAAATAAAATCCACTTGGTGATAAAGCAAACAAGCACACACGCGAATATTCACCCCACGCTATTGCTCCCTGGCAACGGCGCCAGAAAAAGGTCTTGATAACCCACAAGTATAGGGGATCAATTGTAGCCTCTTTCGATAAGTAAGAGTGTCGAACCTAACGAGGAGCTAAAGGTAGAACAAATATTCCCTCAAGTTCCATCGACCACCGATACAACTCTACGCACGCTTAATGTTCGCTTTACCTAGAACAAATATGAAACTAGAAGTACTTTGTAGGTGTTGTTGGATAGGTTTGCAAGAATATAAAGAGCACGTAAATAAAAACTAGGGTCTTTTTAGATAAGAAGCAATAAAGTTAGTATAGCAAGTGTGGAAAAGTGGTGGTAGGAGTTGTGAAATTGTCCCTAAGCAATTGACTACTTTACTAGACCGATAGCAAGTTTTATGTGGGAGAGGCCATTGCTAGCATGTCACCCCTGACTTGGAATTCTATGCACTTATGATTGGAACTATTAGCAAGCATCTACAACTACTAACGTTCATTAAGATAAAATCCAACCATAGCATTAAGATATATTGGTCCCCCTTCAATCTCGTATGCATCAATTTCTATGCTAGGTTGAAGGTTCTGTCAATCTTGCCCTCCAATGCATAGTCCTATCAACATACAACTAACCCTATGGTGTGATCCACACGCGCGCTCATATGATGGGCACCAAAGGACAGCAACATAACCACAAGCAAATTACACAAATCATAGCAATTCACCAATTACCGATAGGACAACGAAAATCTACCCAGACATCATAGGATGGCAACACATCATTGGATAATAATATGAAGAATAAAGCACCATGTTCAAGTAGAGGGCACAGAGGGCTGCGGAAGAGTGGACCGCTGTAGATAGATGGGGGAAGGTGATGAAGATGTTGGTGAAGATGACAGAGGTGTTGGTGTAGATTGCGGTTACGATGATGCCCCCGGTGGCGTTCCGGCGCCATTGGGAGAGAGGGGGAGAGGGCCCCCCTTATTCTTATTCTTCCTTGACCTTCCCCCTAGATGGGAGAAGGGTTTCCCCTATGGTCCATGGCCTCCATGGCGGCGGAGGGGCAAGAGCCCCTGCGAGATTGGATCTGTCTCTCTGTCTCTCTCTTTTTCTGCATTCCTGATTATGCCCTTTCACCATTTCTTATATTCTCGTAGATCCATAACTCCGATTGGGCTGAAATTTGTACACGGTTTTTATCCGAATATTGGCTTTCTTGCGGTGAAAGAAGGGCACCAACTGCCTTACGGGGTGGCCATGAGGGTCAGGGGCGCTGCTATGTCTTGAGCTTGCGTTGGTTTTCCTTGAAGAGGAAAGGGTACCATGATGCAGCAATAGTAGCGTAAGTATTTCCCTCAGTTTTTGAGAACCAAGGTATCAATCCAGTAGGAGGCTCCTCAAAAGTCCCATGCACCTACACAAACAAACAAAGAACTCGCAACCAAGGCAATAAAGGGGTTGTCAATCCCTTCACGACCACTTGCAAAAGTGAGATCTGATAGAGATAATATGATAAGATAAATATATTTTTGGTATTTTATAATATAGATGCAAAAAGTAAAGATGCAAATAAAAGTAGATTGAAAGTTTATATGATAAAAGATAGACCCGGGGGCCATAGGTTTCACTAGTGGCTTCGCTCAAGATACCATAAGTATTACGTTGGGTGAACAAATTACTGTCGAGCAATTGATAGAAACGCGAATAATTATGAGATTATCTAGGCATGATCATGTATATAGGCATCACGTCCGTGACAAGTAGACCGACTCCTACCTGCATCTACTACTATTACTCCACACATCGACCGCTATCCAGCATGCATCTAGAGTATTAAGTTCATAAGAACAGAGTAACACATTAAGAAAGATGACATGATGTAGAGGGATAAACACATGCAATATGATATAAACCCCATCTTTTTATCCTCGATGGCAACAATACAATACGTGCCTTGCAACCCTTTCTGTCACTGGGTAAGGACACCGCAAGATTGAACCCAAAGCTAAGCACTTCTCCCATGGCAAGAAAGATCAATCTAGTAGGCCAAACCAAACTGATAATTCGAAGAGATTTGCAAAGATATCTCAATCATACATAAAAGAATTCAGAGAAGATTCAAAAATTTCTCAAAGATAAACTTGATCATAAACCCACAATTCATCGGATCTCGACAAACACACCGCAAAAAGAGTTTACATCGAATAGATCTCCACAAGAGAGGGGGAGACCATTGTATTGAGATCCAAAAAGAGAGAAGAAGCCATCTAGCTAATAACTATGGACCCTGAAAGTCTGTGGTAAACTACTCACAACTCATCGGTGGGGCTATGATGTTGATGTAGAAGCCCTCCGTGGTCGATTCCCCCTCCGGCGGAGCGCCGACGAAGGCTCCAAGATGGGATCTCGCGGATACAGAAGGTTACGGCGGTGGAAATTGTTTTTCGTTGGCTCCCTGGATGTTTTCGGGGTACGTACGTATATATAGGAGGAAGAAGTACGTCGGTGGCCGCTAGTGGGGCCCAAGAGACAGGGGCGTGCCCAGGAGGGGTGGGCGTGCCCTCCTATCTCCTGGCCGCCTCGTTTGCTTCTTGACTTGCACTCCAAGTTCTCCGGATCATGTTCGTTTGAAAAATTACGCTCCCAAAGGTTTCATTCCGTTTGGACTCCGTTTGATATTCCTTTTCTTCGAAATACTGAAATAGGCAAAAAAACAGCAATACGGGCTGGGCCTCCGGTTAGTAGGTTAGTCCCATAAATGATATAAATATGTAAAATAAAGCCCATAAACATCCAAAAGGGGTAATATAATAGCATGGAACAATCAAAAATTATAGATATGTTGGAGACGTATCACACATCCCCAAGCTTAATTCCTGCTCGTCCTCGAGTAGGTAAATGATAAAAACAGAATTTTTGATGTCGAATGCTACCTAGCATAATTCTCAATGTAATTTTCTTTATTGTGGCATGAATGTTCAGATCCAAATGATTCAAAATAAAAGTTCATATTGACAAAAGAAATAGTAACACTTCAAGCATACTAATCAAAGCAATCATGTCTTCTCAAAATAACATTGCTAAAGAAAGTTCATCCCTACAAAATCATATAGTTAGGCTATGCTTCATTTTCCTCACACAAAGATGTTCCCAAATTCTACACCCCAGATGACAAGCCAAGCAATTGTTTCGTACTTAAAATAATCTCAAACTTTTTCAACCTTCACGCAATACATGAGTGTGAGCCATGGATATAGCACTATGGGTGGAATAGAATATGATGATGGGGATTGTGTGGAGAAGACAAAACAGGAGAAAGTCTCACATTGACGAGGATAATCAACGGGCTATGGAGATGCCCATCAATCGATGTCAACATGAGGAGTAGGGATTTCCATGCAACGGATGCACTAGAGCTATAAATGAATGAAAGCTCAACAAAAGAGAACTAGTGGGTGTGCATCCAACTTGCTTGCTCACGAAGACCTAGGGCATTTGAGGAAGCCCATCGTAGGAATATACAAGACAAGTTCTATAATGAAAAATTCCCACTAGTATATGAAAGTGACAACATATGAGACTCTCTATATGAAAAACATGGTGCTACTTTGAAGCACACTATATGAGACTCACTACATGAAGAACAAGGTGCTACTTTGAAGCACAAGTGTGGAAAAAGAGATAGTAACATTGCCCCTTTTATTTTTTTTATTTTTTTTCTTTGGCCTTTTTTTTCTTTTGGCATTTCCCTTTTTTTTTTCTTTTTGGGCAATGCTCTAATAATGATGATCATCACACTTTTATTGATTACAACACATGCATTACAACTCGAAACTAGAACAAGATATGACTATATGAATGCCTCCGGTAGTGTACCGGGATGGTGCAATGAATCAAGAGTGACATGTATGAAAAATTATGCATGGTGGCTTTGCCACAAATACGATGTTAACTACTTGATCATGCAATGGCAATATGACGAAAGTAATGTATGTCATGATGATGATGAACGAAACAGTGGAAAGTTGCATGGCAATATATCTCGGAATGGCTATGGTGTGACACCTCCGATTCAATCGTACACTAATCATGCACGCAAATGTGTACGATCAAGATCAGGGACTCACGGGAAGATATCACAACACAACTCTAAAACATAAATAAGTCATACAAGCATCATAATACAAGCCAGGGGCCTCGAGGGCTCGAATACAAGTGCTCGATCATAGACGAGTCAGCGGAAGCAACAATATCTGAGTACAGACATAAGTTAAACAAGTTTGCCTTAAGAAGGCTAGCACAAACTAGGATATAGATCGAAAGAGGCGCAGGCCTCCTGCCTGGGATCCTCCTAAACTACTCCTGGACGTCGTCAGCGGCCTGCACGTAGTAGTAGGCACCTCCGCGGTAGTAGACGTCGTCGACGGTGGCGTCTGGCTCCAGGCCTCCAGCATCTGGTTGCGACAACCAGGTAGAAGGGAAAGGGGAAAAGAGGGAGAAAAGCAACCGTGAGTACTCATCCAAAGTACTCGCAAGCAAGGAGCTACACTACATATGCATGGGTATATGTGTAAGGAGGCCATATCGGTGGACTGAACTGCAGAATGCCAGAATAAAAGGGGGATAGCTAATCCTGTCGAAGACTACGCTTCTGGCAGCCTCCGTCTTGCAGCATGTAGAAGAGAGTAGATTGACGTCCTCCAAGTAGCATCTCCAAGTAGCATCTCCAAGTAGCATCGCATAGCATAAACCTACCCGGCGATCCTCTCCTCGTCGCCCTGTAGAAAAGCGATCACCGGGTTGTCTGTGGAACTTGGAAGGGTGTGTTTTATTAAGTATCCGGTTCTAGTTGTCATAAGGTCAAGGTACAACTCCAAGTCGTCCTGTTACCGAAGATCACGGCTATTCGAATAGATTAACTTCCCTACAGGGGTGCACCACATAACCCAACACGCTCGATCCCATTTGGCCGGACACACTTTCCTGGGTCATGCCCGGCCGCGGAAGATCAACACGTCGCAGCCCCACCTAGGCAAAATAGAGAGGCCAGCACGCCGGTCTAAACCTAAGTGCACAGGGGTCTGGGCCCATCGCCCATAGCACACCTGCACGTTGCGAGGGCGGCCGAAAGCAGACCTAGCCTAGTGGCGTTCCAGTCCAATTCGGCGCGCGCCGCTCCGTCGCTGACGTCTGAAGTGCTTCGGCTGATACCACGACGCCGGGATACCCATAACTACTCCCACATAGATGGTTAGTGCGTATAGGCTCGTAGCCGACTCAGATCAGATACCAAGATCTCGTTAAGCGTGTTAAGTATCCGCGAACGCCGAACAGGGCCAGGCCCACCTGTCTCCTAGGTGGTCTCAACCTGCCCTGTCGCTCCGCCACCAAGTAACAGTCGGGGGCCGTCGGGAACCCAGGCCCACCTCTACCGGGATGGAGCCACCTGCCCCTTCAGCCCCCAACTCCGAACAGTATCACAGGTAATGTAACAATGTAAAGTATATAGTATATGCCCGTGATCACCTCCCGAAGTGATCACAGCCCAGTAGTATAGCATGGCAGACGGACAAGAGTGTAGGGCCACTGATGGAACACTAGCATCCTATACTAAGCATTTAGGATTGCGGGTAAGGTATCAATGACTGTAGCAGCAATGACAGGCTATGCATCAGAATAGGATTAACGGAAAGCAGTAACATGCTACACTACTCTAATGCAAGCAGTATAGAGAAGAGTAGGCGATATCTGGTGATCAAAGGGGGGGCTTGCCTGGTTGCTCTGGCAAGAGAGAGGGGTCGTCAACTCCGTAGTCGAACTGGTCAGCAGCAGCGTCGGTCTCGTAGTCTACCGGAGAGAAGGGGGGGAAGAAATAATGAATACAGAGCAAACAAAGCACCACAAAATATATCAAGGCAATACGCGGTGTTCGGTGTGCCCTAACGCGGTAGTAGGTGATACCGGTGAAGGGGGGAAAACCCCCGGGAAAGTATTCCCGGTGTTTCGTGTTTTCGGGCAGAGGAGCCGGAGGGGGAAAGTTGCGGGTTCGATAGGTTAGGGGTGTGTGGCAGACGAACGGACCGCGTATCCGGATTCGTCTCGTCGTTCTGAGCAACTTTCAGGTACAAAGTATTTTCATCCGAGTTACGCATTAAAAGATATGTTTTTCAAAAGAATTTATTAATTTCAGAAATTTAATTAATTATTTAAATTAATTCAAAACTCAATTTATGACATCAGCATGATGTCATGCTGACGTCAGCTATCAACAGGGGTTGACTGGGTCAAACTAACGTGTGGGTCCAATGGGACCCACCTGTCATACTCTGTTTATTTTTATTATGATTTAACTAATCTAATTAATGTTTAATTAACCTAACAAGTTAATTAGATTAATTAAACAGGATTAATTTACTAATTAATTAATTAATTAATTTTATTAATTCATTTTTATTTATCTTTTCTTTTTCTTTTACGTTCTGTGGTGGGGCCCTCTTGTCATAGGGCCAGGGGTTAACGGGGCGGGCGCTGGGTGCGGGCGCTCGCGCCTGAGGCCACCAGGGGCGGGGAACACCCGGGCGCCCAGGAGGGCGCGCTTCGATGGCCATGACGTGGCCGGAGACGCGGGGAAGGGACCGGTGACCGGAGGCAGCATAGAAGGGCGAGGTGGGACCGGCGACAGAGGTAGGCAGGGGAGGCGGAGCTGCGCGTCAGCAGCAGCGGAGGTGGGACGGACGATGGCAGCAGGAGCAGCAGATGCAGGGAAGGCGTGGCCAGCGGTCTCGCTACGAGGGGCGGCGACGCGAGGAACCGAGGCGTCGGGGGCAGGCACGCGCGGCGCAGGGCGCGCGCGGCCATGGCAGCAGGCACGACCGGGAGGAGGCCACGGTGGCACACTGGTGCGGGCACGGCGGGAGTGGGTCGAGGCAGAGGCGGGGCGCGCATCCGCCGCGGCGAGCGCGCGCAGGCGTGTGGTGACCGGGAGGGACGGGGATAGAGGAGGGGCGCGTGTTCACTGTGGCCGTAGGGGAGTGGCAGTGGGGCGCGGGGAGGAAGACGGGGACGACCGGCGATGGGGAGGCAGTCCGGTGGGGAGGAGGAAGCAGGCCGGCGGGGTTGCTCCGGCGACGCGGTCGGGCGCTGACGACGACGAGCGACGGCGCTAGGTTGGTGATGAGGCGAGGCCGCGGCTTCAGGCAACACCGCTCGAGGGAGAGGAGCGGGTGCGAAGGAGTCCAGGAGGGGCGGGACCGGCGCCGGCGAAGACGGTGGGGCGGGGCGCGCTGGGGTCGCGCAGAGCGAGCGATGGGTGGATCCCTGATCCAGATCGGGGGGAAAGTGGGAGGGCAAGGGGATAGGGCTAGGGTTTGGTGTGGACCGGTGGTTAAGGGGAGTGGGGTGAGGCCGGATGGGCCAGGTGGGCCGGCCTGGTCCAGGTGGGTCGGTGGACCGTTGGGGGGGGATCTTTCTTCTTTTTTTATTCTATTTCCTTTTAGTTTTCTTTTATTTTAGTTTTATAAAATTTAAAAGCGACAACTAATTTGGTGTTATTAAATAGGTCACAGCCCACAAATATTCTGGCACTTTAAATAAAGTGTTTTGCATGTGTTTATTATTTTAAAAGCATTTTAGATAATTGTCTTATTGTTGTTTTAGTTTATTTAGTGCATTTAAGTATTTTATTAGAAGATGATTTCTTCACCAACATTTATTACGGGTTATTTGACACGTTAGGAACAATTTGGTTTTGACTTTTGAAAACTTTAATTGTTTTAATTTTAATTCAGATTTGAATATGGATCGGTTCTCATCTAACGCGAGATTATCAACAATAATCGAGGTGACGTGGCATGATTACCAGAGGGTTACTGTAGCCTAAATACCCGGGCGTCACAATTCTCCTCCACTACAAGAAATCTCGTCCCGAGATTTAAGAGGGGGACTAAGGGGGAAAGTTTGGTAACGAATCTAGCGGGTCTTCTCATCCTGGCTTGCTCTTCTCGCAGAGGTTGATCCCTTTCGTTGATGTCTTCATTTCTCTGTTTCAAGCCACCATGATCAAGTTGTCATCCTTTCTTCAGGAACTTTCACCGCACTTACGAAAGAATAAAGGGGCTGGGAGAACAGACCTCTACAAGGTTGACTAACTTTTTGATAACATCGGGGAAGGTGGGGGAAGTAACTCTCGAATTAAAAACCCTTAGACATTATTGAGAACAAAGTGAGGAGGTATCCTGAGAAGTTTCGAGCAGATAGACAATCGTTCGTTGCCTGAAACAGGGTGTGAAAGGGGTTCAGTGCAATGGGAATAAGTATTGCGCCTGATACCATAATATATCACTAGGCAGGTGGCCCGTGAATTACATACAAAGTCAAGCGCGAGGAATAACTTTGACAATAGGTTGTACAGGAGAGTCAGGTTTTGATCCTGTTGAACTGTGGGTTATGGGCCCACCATGTGGGTTAAAGTAAGAAGGCCGTTGACATCTTGCACGATCATGTAAGTAAGGCATTTCAGAGGATAGCCCGTCAGTTATGTCGGCAACAACATCGGTACCAAGGGCGAGGGACGAAGAGAACCATTCTCCTGCTTGTTGAACGAGGCGGACCATTAGGCAAGTTCTCGTCCATCGATGGTTACAGGAATGTCATCAACAATAATAACAGGGTCTTACCGACACGATTGTACACCTAGGTGTGTACAAAAGTAGAAGAATATTACTGCTTAGATCATATAGATCACCAGAAAGGTTAAACAAAACAATGGAAAGAAAAAGGTGATCATCAGATTAAATGGAACAATGGAAAGAAAAATGTGTTTAAACACATTATTCAGGGGTATATCCTTCCCAAGGACAAACAGAGCATGATATCCACGACAAGATATAATGTAGAAAACCCTTTAGGAAAGGGGGAGAAATTTCATGACATTACCCATACAACGGTGTTTGGATAATTGATAAATAAAATTAGCATTGTGCTCCAAATGTTCCTGTTGAAAATCGGAGTACCATTGAAATGCTTCGAGGTAGCATTGACATGGTCTTCAGGTGAAGATCAAACTTTGAAAACACGAAGGATCCATCAGTAATAACTTGTAGAATAAGTCTTACAATTTCCCCATGGATGAACGGATAACCTTGCTGAAAAGGAATCTATAATGATAGGTCCTCCAGCCGGGGGGGGGGGGTGCTAGGCAAGACATCATATTACCGGGTCATTAAAGGACCAACATCATAACTCCTGGAAAGTTGTCCTAACCATCATATCTGACCGAGATTCAGATCCGATTGGTGTCAGGATACCTCAGACTTAGGATATCTGAGAAGAAAAGGGGTAACGCAAGTTGACGAGATGATATTGTAAGATTCTCGGGGAAATGAACTATGTAGTGATTTCCGTTATCAGGAGTCCATCATTAACCCAAGGAGAGGACAAGGAGGTGTCTGGTGAACTCAACGGCAATTCACCGAGATTCCCAAAAGATGGAAGTCCACAATTAAGTGAACAAGGAGATAACATTGGTCAGATCAAATGATATAAGGAAATATGCTCGAGGAAAACATACACAATTAAACATTGGTTGAAAGGTGCGTCCGAAATATGGGTTGGGTTGCACGACCGACGTCGGAAATGGTGATTCAATAATCAATAGTCTAAGAATGAATGGCCAACCATTAACTTCAAAGCAAGAGGGTTCCTAGAAGGGCAGAATCCAAACAGCACCGCCCACTTGTTGGTACCCCGGTTGGAATCAACACGAGGACCCAAGAAAGAATGGTGATGGTGAGAAGTATCACCATACCAAGAATTCTTAAGAGGTGGTGTAATTCCCACGACATTCTTGACATAAAAGGTGGTAATATCCAAGGTAAAGAAGAACAATGCTGGGTAGCAAGGAACTCAAGGTACAACACAAAACAAGAACAAGTCTGTGTTGGAGGAAAGGTAGTAGAGTGGTCGATGATAACACTAATCATCGAGGGCAAGGATGGTATTTCTCATCATGAACTCAATTGACATCCTGGAAGAGCTCAGAATGCCGATGATGATCACGACACAATTGTTGAGAGATTTCATGAAGATGTAATCGATCGGCGATGGCATCAAGCCAAAGGAATGATGAAGTGAAAGGTTACTGAAACCAAGGGTATGACACAAACTCGAAACAAGTTCGTAGTTCAAGGCGAAGTGTTAAGACGAGGAAGATCGACGTAAGCTTAGCTCATCGTCGAAAATTGGTGCTCCGAGAATAAGGACCAGGTAGCACCGTTAGAATCGTCACGACAATGATATAGCCAAACAGGCTAGGAATGGCGTGATCGGGTACAAACTCGTACTTATAGAAGCTTACTGAAGAGTTGTTGAACCGTAGAGCGGACTCGGTTCACTTATCGGTGTCTTTGAGTGTTTAATAACTTAGAGCCCGTGAAAAATTGGAATCAGTGGGAAGGTAGTACTTGATGAAGAACTCATAAGAAGTTATGCAGTTCCATGATAATCTCGAGATACCAGGGGGGTAATACTCGAAGGTAGAGTAGAATAGAAGCTTGACAGGTGAAATGATGTGCAAAAGACAAGTAATTTAACTTGTCCGAGAAACGGGATCAAAGAAGAACAATATGGCCGGAACCACGATTGCAAAACATCAAATCCCAGATATAAGATGAAATTATACCAAGGGGATAATTAATTTAAGAGAAGCTTCCATGATAAGATCTACATCGTGTCCATGGGCATGAACACAAAGTTCAAGGTCGACTCCCACTTCTCCAATGCATAACCTTTCATTCACTTCTCACGTTCGATGAAGTTGCAGTGTTGAAATTTTATCTGGTGAAGCACCAGAAGAGTATGACTCGTGAAAACTTTTGGGTTCACACGGTTTAGAGAAGGCATATGTTCAACCCATAGGGGCTTCTTAGAAGCATATACCACAAGTTTCAAGAGTAAATAACACAAGCCCGAAAGCAGAGCATGGTTGGCCAAGCAGAGGATACAGCTTAACAAAGGCATTATGTATCAGGGGAAGAACTCACAAAGTGATCAAATGTGAAGGACACTGGCGGATAACAATCCAACAAAGGACTTCATGGTCCATAAAGGATCTGATACGAGTATCGGTACTCAACTAGAGGAAGAAGAATGCAAGGAGATCAGATTATAGAAACAACTGACTAACTCATTTGTCAAATGCAAAGGAAATATGATTTCCAAATCAAGGGATCAGAAGCAATGCTCTGATTAGGGATGGATAAGTTGAATAGCCTTATGGTACAATCAACGACAATTGGATTGGTCGAGAACCAATTCTAGTTAAAAGAATGGCAGCTCAGCCGGAAAAGTAACTTATAAGGATCAAAGATGATTGCGTGCATTCGCAAACATATTGAGTCAACAGACTCAAAAATGATAATGACAAGGAATGTCAATAAGACAACGAGAGTTATGGGATTAACCATAAGGCAAGCAAGCAAGAATTTCAAGAGCCAAAGGCTCCAGAGGATTTTCGGAAGATCGAATATTATTTTGAAGACTTTTGTGAAACACAAGAACAACTGGGGATGAGCGGATACTCGGCAAGCGCGAGTAATTATCCGTAGGGGTATTCATGCAGCAAGGAAATGCAGGGCAGTAAGCGTAAAGAATTCTCGGAATACCGAAGAGTATTTCAGGACATTTTGTAATAACAAGAGCAACTGGGGATGACAATATGAACGATAGGTGTAAGTAGTTATCCAGAGGGACTTATCGATGGAAGTGAATTGCAAAAGCGATGGCACATAGTCTCGAGAGCACATCGTAGAGTATCTTCGGAATCTTCTGGTGCAGCAGCCGGTCATCGGTAACAAGTGGCTCTCCGGGAGAAAGTACTTGCGAGAACCTAAAGTTAGTTTTGTTTTTAGCATAATCATTTAACCCGAATAGAAGAGATCTCAGAGTCCCAGAGTAAAGGTCGAGGAGTAAAAGATCCTAATACCACCCAATTGGCGACGTGGGCCCATGGGTCGCACAGCCAAGTTAGTAAAACAATTTTCATCGACTAGACTCAACTTCGGCCAAGGAGTTGGAAAGGGGGATTCCAACAGGCAGTCGGCTCTGATACCAACTTGTGACGCCTCCGATTCAATCGTACACTAATCATGCACGCAAATGTGTACGATTAAGATCAGGGACTCACGGGAAGATATCACAAAACAACTCTAAAACATAAATAAGTCATACAAGCATCATAATACAAGCCAGGGGCCTCGAGGGCTCGAATACAAGTGCTCGATCATAGACGAGTCAGCGGAAGCAACAATATCTGAGTACAGACATAAGTTAAACAAGTTTGCCTTAAGAAGGCTAGCACAAACTAGGATATAGATCGAAAGAGGTGCAGGCCTCCTGCCTGGGATCCTCCTAAACTACTCCTGGACGTCGTCAGCGGCCTGCACGTAGTAGTAGGCACCTCCGGGGTAGTAGACGTCATGGACGGTGGCGTCTGGCTCCAGGCCTCCAGCATCTGGTTGCGACAACCAGGTAGAAGGGAAAGGGGAAAAGAGGGAGAAAAGCAACCGTGAGTACTCATCCAAAGTACTCGCAAGCAAGGAGCTACACTACATATGCATGGGTATATGTGTAAGGAGGCCACATCGGTGGACTGAACTGCAGAATGCCAGAATAAAAGGGGGATAGCTAATCCTGTCGAAGACTACGCTTCTGGCAGCCTCCGTCTTGCAGCATGTAGAAGAGAGTAGATTGACGTCCTCCAAGTAGCATCTCCAAGTAGCATCTCCAAGTAGCATCGCATAGCATAAACCTACCCGGCGATCCTCTCCTCGTCGCCCTGTAGAAAAGCGATCACCGGGTTGTCTGTGGAACTTGGAAGGGTGTGTTTTATTAAGTATCCGGTTCTAGTTGTCATAAGGTCAAGGTACAACTCCAAGTCGTCCTGTTACCGAAGATCACGGCTATTCGAATAGATTAACTTCCCTGCAGGGGTGCACCACATAACCCAACACGCTCGATCCCATTTGGCCGGACACACTTTCCTGGGTCATGCCCGGCCGCGGAAGATCAACACGTCGCAGCCCCACCTAGGAAAAACAGAGAGGCCAGCACGCCGGTCTAAACCTAAGCGCACAGGGGTCTGGGCCCATCGCCCATAGCACACCTGCACGTTGCGAGGGCGGCTGAAAGCAGACCTAGCCTAGTGGCGTTCTAGTCCAATTCGGCGCGCGCCGCTCCGTCGCTGACGTCTGAAGTGCTTCGGCTGATACCACGACGCCGGGATACCCATAACTACTCCCACGTAGATGGTTAGTGCGTATAGGCTCGTAGCTGACTCAGATCAAATACCAAGATCTCGTTAAGCATGTTAAGTATCCGCGAACGCCGAACAGGGCCAGGCCCACCTGTCTCCTAGGTGGTCTCAACCTGCCCTGTCGCTCCACCACCAAGTAACAGTCGGGGGCCGTCGGGAACCCAGGCCCACCTCTACCGGGATGGAGCCACCTGCCCCTTCAGCCCCCAACTCCGAACAATATCATAGGTAATGTAACAATGTAAAGTATATAGTATATGCCCGTGATCACCTCCCGAAGTGATCACAGCCCAGTAGTATAGCATGGCAGACGGACAAGAGTGTAGGGCCACTGATGGAACACTAGCATCCTATACTAAGCATTTAGGATTGCGGGTAAGGTATCAATGACTGTAGCAGCAATGACAGGCTATGCATCAGAATAGGATTAACAGAAAGCAGTAACATGCTACACTACTCTAATGCAAGCAGTATAGAGAAGAGTAGGCGATATCTGGTGATCAAAGGGGGGGCTTGCCTGGTTGCTCTGGCAAGAGAGAGGGGTCGTCAACTCCGTAGTCGAACTGGTCAGCAGCAGCGTCGGTCTCGTAGTCTACCGGAGAGAAGAGGGGGAAGAAATAATGAATACAGAGCAAATAAAGCACCACAAAATATATCAAGGCAATACGCGGTGTTCGGTGTGCCCTAACGCGGTAGTAGGTGATACCGGTGAAGGGGGGAAAACCCCCGGGAAAGTATTCCCGGTGTTTCGTGTTTTCGGGCAGAGGAGCCGGAGGGGGAAAGTTGCGGGTTCGATAGGTTAGGGGTGTGTGGCAGACGAACGGACCGCGTATCCGGATTCGTCTCGTCGTTCTGAGCAACTTTCAGGTACAAAGTATTTTCATCCGAGTTACGGATTAAAAGATATGTTTTTCAAAAAATTTATTAATTTCAGAAATTTAATTAATTATTTAAATTAATTCAAAACTCAATTTATGACATCAGCATGATGTCATGCTGACGTCAGCAGTCAACAGGGGTTGACTGGGTCAAACTAACGTGTGGGTCCAATGGGACCCACCTGTCATACTCTGTTTATTTTTATTATGATTTAACTAATCTAATTAATGTTTAATTAACCTAACAAGTTAATTAGATTAATTAAACAGGATTAATTTACTAATTAATTAATTAATTAATTTTATTAATTCATTTTTATTTATCTTTTCTTTTTCTTTTACGTTCTGTGGTGGGGCCCTCTTGTCATAGGGCCAGGGGTTAACGGGGCGGGCGCTGGGTGCGGGCGCTCGCGCCTGAGGCCACCAGGGGCGGGGAACACCCGGGCGCCCAGGAGGGCGCGCTTCGGCGGCCATGACGTGGCCGGAGACGCGGGGAAGGGACCGGTGACCGGAGGCAGCATAGAAGGGCGAGGTGGGACCGGCGGCAGAGGTAGGCAGGGGAGGCGGAGCTGCGCGTCAGCAGCAGCGGAGGTGGGACGGACGATGGTAGCAGGAGCAGCAAATGCAGGGAAGGCGTGGCCGGCGGTCTCGCTACGAGGGGCGGCGACGCGAGGAACCGAGGCGTCGGGGGCAGGCACGCGCGGCGCAGGGCGCGCCCGGCCATGGCAGCAGGCACGACCGGGAGGAGGCCACGGTGGCACACTGGTGCGGGCACGGCGGGAGTGGGTCGAGGCAGAGGCGGGGCGCGCGTCCGCCGCGGCGAGCGCGCGCAGGCGTGTGGTGACCGAGAGGGACGGGGATAGAGGAGGGGCGCGTGCTCACTGTGGCCGTTGGGGAGTGGCAGTGGGGCGCGGGGAGGAAGACGGGGACGACCGACGATGGGGAGGCAGTCCGGTGGGGAGGAGGAAGCAGGCCGGCGGGGTTGCTCCGGCGACGCGGTCGGGCGCTGACGATGACGAGCGACGGCGCTGGGTTGGTGATGAGGCGAGGCCGCGGCTTCAGGCAACGCCGCTCGAGGGAGAGGAGCGGGTGTGAAGGAGTCCAGGAGGGGCGGGACCGGCGCCGGCGAAGACGGTGTGGCGGGGCGCGC
>NC_041391.1:569003656-569026215 GCF_002162155.2 Triticum dicoccoides
GGGTGGATCCCTGATCCAGATCGGGGGGAAAGTGGGAGGACAAGGGGATAGGGCTAGGGTTTGGTGTGGACCGGGGGTTAAGGGGAGTGGGGTGAGGCCGGATGGGCCAGGTGGGCCGGCCTGGTCCAGGTGGGCCGGCCTGGTCCAGGTGGGCCGGTGGACCGTTGGGGGGGGGTTCTTTCTTCTTTTTTTATTCTATTTCCTTTTAGTTTTCTTTTATTTTAGTTTTATAAAATTTAAAAGCGACAACTAATTTGGTGTTATTAAATAGGTCACAGCCCACAAATATTCTGGCACTTTAAATAAAGTGTTTTGCATGTGTTTATTATTTTAAAAGCATTTTAGATAATTGTCTTATTGTTGTTTTAGTTTATTTAGTGCATTTAAGTATTTTATTAGAAGATGATTTCTTCACCAACATTTATTACGGGTTATTTGACACGTTAGGAACAATTTGGTTTTGACTTTTGAAAACTTTAATTGTTTTAATTTTAATTCAGATTTGAATATGGATCGGTTCTCATCTAAAGCGAGATTATCAACAATAATCGAGGTGACGTGGCATGATTACCAGAGGGTTACTGTAGCCTAAATACCCGGGCGTCACATATGGAAATGCCATAATAGGTAGGTATGGTGGCTGTTTTGAGGAAGATATAAGGAGGTTTATGTGTGATAGAGTGTATCATATCACGGGGTTTGGATGCACCGGCGAAGTTTGCACCAACTCTCAAGGTGAGAAAGGGCAATGCACGGTACCGAAGAGGCTAGCAATGATGGAAAGGTAAAAGTGAGTATAATCCATGGACTCAACATTAGTCAATAGAACTCATATACTTATTGCAAAAATTTAGAAGTCATCAAAAATCAAGCACTACGCGCATGCTCCTAGGGGGATAGATTGGTAGGAAAAGACCATCGCTCGTCCCCGACCGCCACTCATAAGGATGCACAAGCCAGGTACACTTCATGTTTCAAATTTGTTACATGACTTTAACCATACGTGCATGCTACGGGACTTGCTAACTTCAACACAAGCATTCTTTAAATTCATAATCACCCAACTAGCATGACTTTAATATCACTACCTCCATATCTCAAAACAATTATCAAGTATCAAATTGATCATAGCATCCAATTCACTTCCTATGATAGTTTTATTATACCCAACTTGGATGCCTACCATTCTAGGACCAATTTTTAACCATAGAAAATACCATGCTGTTCTAACAGACTCTCAAAATAATATAAGTGAAGCATGAGAGACTAGCAATTTCTAAAAAATTAAGCCACTGCCGTGCTCTAAAAGATATAAGTGAAGAACTAGAGCAAAAACTATCAAGCTCAAAAGATATAAGTGAAGCACATAGAGTATTCTAGTAAATTCTAATCAAGTAGGCTTCTCTCAAAAGGTGTGTACATAAAGGATGATTGTGGTAAACTAAAAAGCAAAGACTAATATAATACACGACGCTCCAAGCAAAACACATATCATGTGGCAATAAAAATATAGCTCCAAGTAAAGTTACCAATGAACGATGATGAAAGAGGGGATGCCTTCCGGGGGCATCCCCAAGCTTAGGATTTTGGATATTCTTGAATATCTTGGGGTGCCATGGGCATCCCCAATCTTAGGCTCTTGCCACTCCTTATTCCATAGTCCATCAAAGCTTTACCCAAAACTTGAAAACTTCACAACACAAAACTCAACAGGAAATCTTATAAGCTCCGTTAGTGAAAGAAAACAAATCTACCACATAAGGTACTGTAATGAACTCATTCTTTACTTATTTTGGTGTTAAACCTACTTAGTTCCAACTTCCCTATGGTTCATAAACTATTTTACTAGCCATAGATGTATCAAAATAAGCAAACAACACACGAAAAACAGAATCTGTCAAAAACAGAACAGTCTGTAGCAATCTGTAACTAAAGCAAACTTCTGGAACTCTAAAAATCCTACCAAAATAGGAAGTACTGGACAATTTGTCTATTGATCAGCACAAAAAATAATCCACGCAAAATCACATTTCTGTGATTTAACAAAACTAATTTCGTGCGCACAAAGTTTCTGTTTTTCAGCAGAATCAGATTAACTATCATCATAGGTTATCCTATAGGTTCTACTTGGCACAAACACTAATTAAAACATAAAAACACATATAAACAGAAGGTAGATGCAAAATTTATTACTAAACAGAAACAAAAACAAAAAACACAAATAAGATTGGGTTGCCTCCCAACTAGCGCTATCGTTTAACGCCCCTAGCTAGGCATAAAAGCGAAGATAGATCTAAGTAGTGCCATAATAATAAGATAGATCTTGAAAACTCATCTCATATTCTCTATGTTTGGCAGCAAGCTTTCTTTGATGCAAGCAAAAATAATCAAAAGGGCTAAATTTAGCGGGACAAAAGTCCCCAAGATCAATCTCAGGAGGAACGGGTTCCTCCTTTGGCCCTTCATAATGCACAACAAATTCATCACTAAAAGCATTCTTTTGGCAAAACCTCGTAAGCCTATACTCAAGAGAGTATCCTAGCTCATTATTTCAAAGAGCAAAACACATTATTAAGTTCGGAAATTCTATCAACCAAGACATTGGTAGGAACCTTTTTTCTAAGGTTTTCATTGAAAGCAACATAGTCCGAGGATTGAAAACGCCCAATTTCCTCTTAATCAAAGAGGACTGCCTCTATGGGAGGACGACCGGCATCCACCCTATAGTGCGCAAAGATTTCTTTGGCCTCTCTTATTATAAATCTAAACTCATGAGACAAAAAGATAGTAACAGCGCGCTTAACAGAAGAATGCTCAATATTGGAAAATTCTAGGAAAATTCTTTGTATGCAAGGTTGCATATACATAAATTGTCTTTCAAGTTCAACTACAAGCATAGCGATAGCATCCGCAAGACTACTAGTTCTATGAAGAATATAACCACCAATGGAAGGTAAAGCACCAGCACAAGTAAATAAATCTTGAATAACACCTTTTCCAATAATGTTACCACTACCGATTCAAAACTTTTTAGTATGCAAGATAGGGGGTTCTTCAGCCGGAGCCTCAGAATTTTCCATGTTATTATTGTTGTCCATATCAACGATAATCACCCCAATTTCAAACATAATGGCAAACAAAAGCAAGGAGGAAGAAAGCAAGCGAAAGAGAGGAAAGGAATGGGAAAGAGAGGGCAAATAAAACAGCAAGGGTGAAGTGGGGGAGAGGAAAACGAGAGGCAAATGGAAAATAATGTAAATGCGAGGGAGATGAGTTTGTGATGGGTGCTTGGTATGTCTTGACTTGAGCGAAGACCTCCCCGGCAATGGCGCCAGAAATCCTTCTTGCTACGTATTGAGCTTGCGTTGGTTTTCCTTAAAGAGAAAAGGGTGATGCAGCAATAGTAGCGTAAGTATTTCCCTCAGTTTTTGAGAACCAAGGTATCAATCCAGTAGGAGGCTCCTCAAAAGTCCCACGCACCTACACAAACAAACAAAGAACTCGCAACCAACGCAATAAAGGGGTTGTCAATCCCTTCACGGCCACTTGCGAAAGTGAGATCTGATAGAGATAATATGATAAGATAAATATATTTTTGGTATTTTATAATATAGATGCAAAAAGTAAAGATGCAAATAAAAGTAGATTGAAAGTTCATATGATAAAAGATAGACCGGGGGCCATAGGTTTCACTAGTGGCTTCTCTCAAGATAGCATAAGTATTACGGTGGGTGAACAAATTACTGTCAAGCAACTGATATAAAAGCGAATAATTATGAGATAATCTAGGAATGATCATGTATATAGGCATCACATCCGTGACAAGTAGACCGAGTCCTGCCTGCATCTACTACTATTACTCCACACATCGACCGCTATCCAGCATGCATCTAGAGTATTAAGTTCATAAGAACAGAGTAACGCATTAAGAAAGATGACATGATGTAGAGGGATAAACTCATGCAATATGATATAAACCCCATCTTTTTATCCTCGATGGCAACAATACAATACGTGCCTTGCAACCCTTTCTGTCACTGGGTAAGGACACCGCAAGATTGAACCCAAATCTAAGCACTTCTCCCATGGCAAGAAAGATCAATCTAGTAGGCCAAACCAAACTAATAATTCAAAGAGACTTGCAAAGATAACTCAATCATACATAAAAGAATTCAGAGAAGATTCAAATATTTCTCATAGATAAACTTGATCATAAACCCACAATTCATCGGATCTCGACAAACACACCGCAAAAAGAGTTTACATTGAATAGATCTCAATAAGAGAGGGGGAGAACATTGTATTGAGATCCAAAAAGAGAGAAGAAGCCATCTAGCTAATAACTATGGACCCGAAGGTCTGTGGTAAACTACTCACAACTCATCGGAGGGGCTATGGTGTTGATGTAGAAGCCCTCCATGGTCGATTCCCCCTCCGGTGGAGCTCCGGCGTAGGCTCCAAGATGTGATCTCGTGGATACAGAAGGTTACGGCGGTGGAAATTGTTTTTCGTTGGCTCCCTGGATGTTTTTGGGGTACGTAGGTATATATAGGAGGAAGAAGTACGTCGGTGGCCGCTCGTGGGGCCCAGGAGACAGGGGGTGCGCCTAGGAGGGGTGGGTGCGCCCTCCTATCTCCTGGCCGCATCGTTTTCTTCTTGACTTGCACTCCATGTTCTCCGGATCACGTTCGTTCCAAAAATCACGCTCCCAAAGGTTTCATTCCGTTTGGACTCCGTTTGATATTCATTTTCTTCGAGTACCGAAATAGGCAAAAAAACAGCAATACGGGTCAGGGCTACGGTTAGTTGGTTAGTCCCAAAAATGATATAAATATGTAAAATAAATCCCATAAACATCCAAAAGGGGTAATATAATAGCATGGAACAATAAAAAATTATAGATACGTTGGAGACGTATCAGGCGCGCCCACCCCCTGGGGTGCGCCCCCTGCCTCGTGCCCCCCTCGAGCATCGTCTCACGTTGATTCTTCTTCCCAAAAATCACATATATTCCAAAAAAAATCTCCGTCAATTTTTATCCCGTTTGTACTCCGTTTGATATGGATTTTCTGCGAAACAAAAAACATGCAACAAACAGGAACTGGCACTGGCTACTAGATCAATATGTTAGTCCCAAAAATAGTATAAAAAGTTGACAAAAGTATATGAAAGTTTTATAATATTGGCATGGAACAATGAAAAATTATAGATACGACGGAGACGTATCAACCACCAACGTCTTATTTTGATTCGGCGGTATTGTAAGGTGAAGCAGCCCGGACCAACCTTAGATGTTCACGTACATGAGACCGGTTCCACCGACAGGCATGCAACTAGTTTTGCATAAAGGTGGCTGGCGGGTGTCTGTTTCTCCTACTTTAGTTGAATCAAATTTGACTGCGGCCGATCCTTGGAGAAGGCTAAAACAGAAAACTTGATAAATCACCATTGTGGTTTTTGCTGTAGGTAAGAACGGTTTTTTCTAGAAGCCCGTAGCAGCCACGTAAAACTTGCAACAACAAAGTAGAGGACGTCTAACTTGTTTTTGCAGGGCATGTTGTGATGTGATATGGTCAAGACATGATGTGATATATGTTGTTGTATGAGATGATCATGTTTTGTAAATTATCGACAACCTGCAGGAGCCCTATGGTTGTCTCTTTATTGTATGAAATGCAAACGCCATGTAATTTCTTTACTTTTATCGCTATGTGTTAGCAATAGTTGTAGAAGCAATAGTTGGCGAGACGACAACAATGAAACGATGGAGATCAAGGTGTGAAGCCGGTGACGATGGAGATGATGACAATGCTTTGGAGATGGAGATAAAAAGCACAAGATGATGATGGCCATATCATGTCACATATTTTGATTGCATGTGATATTTATCTTTTATGCATCTTATTTTGCTTAGAACGACGGTATCATTATAAGATGATCCCTTCACACAATTTCAAGATAAAAGTGTTCTCCTCGAGCATGCACCGTTGCTAAAGTTCGTCGTTTCGAAGCACCTCGTGATGATCGGGTGTGATAGACTCTACATTCGCATACAATGGGTGTAAGCCAGTTTTACACAAGCAAAATACTTGGGTTAAACTTGACGAGCCTAGCATGTACATACATGGTCTCAAAACACTGGAGACCAAAAGGTCGAACATGAGTCATATAGTAGATATGATCAACATATTGATGTTCACCATTGAAGACTACCCCATCTCATGTGATGATCGGTCATGGGTTAGTTGATTTCGATCATGCATCACTTATATAAATTGAGGGATGTTTATTTGAGTGGGAGTTCATTAGTAATTTTATTAACTGAACTTAATTTATCATGAACTTAGTCTTATAGTTTTGCATATCTATGTTGTAGATCAATGGCTCGAGCTACCGTTCCCCTGAATTTTAATGCATTCCTAGAGAAAGCTAAGTGGAAAGATGATGGTAGCAACTACACGGACGGGGTCCGTAACTTGAGGATTATCTTCATTGCAGCATATAAGAATTATGTCCTTGATGCACTGCTAGGTGACAGACCTGCTGCAGGAGCTGATGCAGATGTTATGAATGTCTGGCAAGCTCGATCTGATGACTACTCAATAGTTTAGTGTGTCATACTTTACAGCTTAGAACTGGGATTTTCAAGGACGTTTTGAATGTCATGGAGCATATGAGATGTTCCAAGAGTTGAAGTTAATATTTCAAGCAAATGCCCAGGTTGAGAGATATGAAGTATCCAACAAGTTCTATAGCTGCAAGATGGAGGAGAACAATTCTGTCAGTGAACACATACTCAAAATGTCTAGGTACCATAACCACTTGACTCAGCTGGGAGTTGAACTTCCAGTTGATAGTGTTATTGACAGAGTTCTTCAATCACTGCCACCAAGCTACAAAGGCATCGTGGTGAACTATAATATGCAAGGGATGAATAAAATGATTCCTGAGCTCTTCGCAATGCTTAAGGCCGCGAAGGTAGAAATCAAGAAGGAGCATCAAGTGTTGATGGTTAACAAGACCACTAGTTTCAAGAAAAAAGGCAAAGGAAAGAAAGGGAACTTCAAGAAGAATGGCAAGCAAGTTTCCACTCCCGGGAAGAAACACAAAGCTGGACCTAGCCTGAAATTGAGTGCTTCTACTGCAAAGGAAGTGGTCCCTGGAAGCGGAACTGCCCCAAGTATTTGGCGGGTAAGAAGGATGGCAAAGTGAATAAAGGTATATTTGATATACATGTAATTGATGTGTTCCTTACTAATGCTTGTAGTAGCGCTTGGGTATTTGATACTAGTTCGGTTGCCCATGTTTGTAACTCGAAACAGGAGCTGCGGAATAAATGAAGATTGGTTAAGGACGAGGTGACGATGCGCGTCGAAAATGGTTCCCAGGTCGATGTGATCGCCGGCGGCACTCTATCTCTACATTTACCTTCGAGATTAGTTTTAGACCTCAATAATTCTTATTTGGTGCCCGCGTTGAGCATGAACATTATATCTGGATCTTGTTTATTGCCAGACGGTTATTCATTTAAGTCAGAGAATAATAGTTGTTCTATTTATATGAATAATACCTTTTATGGTCATGCATCCTTGAAGTGTGGTCAATTCTTATTGAATCTCGATTGTAGTGATACACATATTCATAATATTGAACCAAAAGGTGCAAAGTTGATGATGATAGTGCAACATACTTGTGGCACTGCCATTTAGGTCATATTGGTGTAAAGCGCATGAAGAAACTCCATGTAGATGGACTTTTGGAGTCACTTGATTATGAATCATTTGATACTTGCGAACCATGCCTCATGGGCAAGATGACTAAAACTCCATTCTTCGGAACAATGGAGCGAGCTAATGACTTATTGGAAATAATACATACCGATGTATGCGGTCCGATGAGTGTTGAAGCACGCGACGGGTATCATTATTTTCTGACCTCCATAGATGATTTAAGCAGATATGGGTATATCTACTTAATGAAACACAAGTCTGAAACATTTGAAAAGTTCAAAGAATTTTAGAGTGAAGTGGAGAATCATCGTAACAAGAAAATAAAGTTTCTACGATCTGATTGTGGAGGCGAATATTTGAGTTACGAGTTTGGCCTTCATTTAAAACAATGTGGAATTGTTTCACAACTCACGTCACCTGGAACACCATAGTGTAATGGTGTGTCCGAACGTCGTAACCGTACTTTATTAGATATGGTGCATTCTATGATGTCTCTTACCGATTTACCACAATAGTTTTGGGGTTATGCATTAGAGATAGCTGCATTCACGTTAAATATGGCACCGTCTAAATCCGTTGAGACGATACCATACGAACTATGGTTTGGCAAGAAACCTAAGTTGTTGTTTCTAAAAATGCAGGGATGCGATGCTTATGTCAAAAGGCTTCAACCTGATAAGCTCAAACCTAAATCGGAGAAGTGCGTCTTCATAGGATACCCTAAACAAACTATTGGTTACACTTTCTACCACAGATCCGAAGGCAAGATCTTTGTTGCTAAGAATGTGTCCTTTCTAGAGAAGGAGTTTCTCTCGAAAGAAGTGAGTGGGAGGAAAGTAGGACTTGATAAGGTAGTTGTACCTTCTCTCGAATTGGAAGGTAGCACATCAGAGAAAACCGTTCCCGTGATGTGTACACCAACTAGAGAGGAAGCTAATGATGATCATGAAACTTCAGATCAAGTTACTACTAAACTTCGTAGGTCAACCAGAGCACGGTCCACACCACCAGTACAAAAAAATACACTTCCGTGATGATACATGTTTGTCACAGTAGGTCGCGTTTTCTGTCATGCATGTACATCCATGATGATTTTATGACAGAATCAAGATAGTCGTACCTGTGCTGTCGTAGAAGTGTTCCATGAAATTACCAAAATTATCATCACGGAAGTGTCCACTTCCATGACGATAAATCACGCGTCACAGAAGTGCTTTCGTCAAGGGTGACCGACACGTGGCATCCACCGTAACAGAACGCCGTTAAGCTATCGGATCCGATTTTGGATCCGATAACCTGTTAACAGCCACGACCAATGCCGATTTTCCATGTGTAAAATTCTCATTGGCTGACAGATCCACGTGTCAGCTCCGCGTTGGCACATGTGTCACTCATCCAACGGTCAAGATGGGCCTATGATATGTTGACACGTGGACCGGCCCAAAAGTGGCCCACAAAGTTTAAATGGGCCGGCCCAACCGAAGGCCCATAAGATTTAGCGGACCATAACGGGCCGGCCCATCAAAAGGCCCACAAAATTTAGCGTACCATAATGGGCCGGCCCAGCTAAAGGCCCACACGATTTTGCAGACCATAATGGGTCGGCCTAGCTAAAGGCCCACAAGATTTTGCAGACCACAATGGGCCGGCCCAGCTAAAGGCCCACAAGATTCTGCACACCATAATGGGCCAGCCCAGCTAAAGGCCCAACATTCTCTGTCAAATCGGCCCATCAACGGCCTGTCCTAAACTTGTCATCAACGCGGCCCATGGTCACTTCTGGCCCGTTAACAGTCCGCTAAGTAATTGGGCCGAATTACGGCCCGGTGTATTTCCGGCCTGTTAAAGGTCCGACTTCATTTGGGCCCATTTACAGGCCATCAAAACTTTCGGCCCATAAAAAACCGTGAAGGATTTGGGTCATATTCGGCCATGTCTGACATTCGGCCTGTTAGAGGCCCACTATAGATTTGGGCCACTTTTGGCCTATTGTCATTTTCGGCCTGTTAACGCCAGACGTAAACAATGGGCCATATGTGGCCCAATGTTATGTCGGGCCCATTAACGGCCCATATGAAAATGACGATAATCTAGCCTAACCGAAGTTCGGGCCTGTTAAAGGCCCATGTATTAGGTCGGCGCATTTACGGCCCGTCCAAATTTTGGCCTGTCAAAGATCCGCATCGTAAATGGGCCACCATTTCAGCCTGCTAAGTCTAGTGGGTTATTTGGCACAATAAGGGCCCAATCTCACTTTCGGTCTATTAAAGGCCCATGTTTTTTATGGGCTCGAGATATTTACACTTGTAAACAGGCTATTTTTACTGGGGGGCCCAAATTATGTTTAGGCCTGTTAAAGGCCCACTATGGGCACATGCCTACCAGAAAAATATGAAAGCTTATGTTGATTTAGGCCCAGATATTTTTAGTGGGCTACATGCCAATTTCGGCCGTAATCGTTTTTAGCCCAATTGGAATGGGCCCGACGAATGTTGGCATGTTGGGCTCCTACGAAGCTTCCGGCCGAATACATTACTAAGATAAACCTACACTATACAAAAATAGCGTCATAATTACTGCAGCCGCTGGCAGCATCATAAATGTTGTATCACAAGAAAATAAATTCCAACCATACAACGAAAGGCCTGTTGGCATAAAGTTTACAGTCCTTCCAGATAAAAGCACCATCAGATGTATATAAGCACAGATCATTTGACCTGAGTGCTTATGTTTCAGGTTGTAGAATCTGATGGAGCAGCACGATCTCCACCTTTTTTCCGCCATTGCTCTTGAACAACGAAGCGAATATCTAATAGTCTAGTTTCAAAACCATTCATATCTTGACGACATTTCTCAACCACTATTCTTGTTTCCGAAACAACATCCATTAGGGATTGGACTTGTGTCTGGAGCACAGATATATCACTCTGTCTAGTAGGAAGATTTTGTTCAGTAGGCGATTTGGACGAGGTTACCTTGACAACCAACCCAGAATTATGCAGGGAGGTGCTTTTTGCACTGTTAGTGGAGAGATACTGACGCACTGCAGCAAGAGGTGACATTGTGCCTGTAGTAGCCTCGTCACCATCAGGTGGTTGTGGCTGTTCAATCATTTGTTCCATAGCTTCCTGAAAGTTTGAACTTGTAGATTAGTGTACCAGATAAGTTACTAATGAGGCAAAAACAAACAAAGTAGGTTAAACGTTTATAAATAACTTATTTTGGTGAACTACTATAATACATTAGCATGTATTGTAGTGCCAACTACATAATAAAATCACTTTCAGAACATATGTCCACGTAGCATGCCTACTATATTGTCTATTTCCTCACATTCATTGACATCTAAGGATAAAGAGACATGGTTTAAAGTAGGATGAACATAGTATGACATCATTCATATCATGGGCAAACAGATATAAAACAAACAGGATATTTTATCATTGTGTGCGCACGTGAACATAACAACTAGATTACAGATCAAGACCAAAAGAATATCCTTCATCTCTTTTAAACCATGTAAGGTGAAATGATACGCTAAGACAAGTGTGTATAAAAGTGAACAGAGTAACTGACATTGGCTGCAAACCAAGTAGTTAAATGAACACATCACAGTACCAATCAGTTCAAGGCAGGATGAATAAGGACTTACAACTGGTGTGCTCATGCCCTTCATCTTGCTGGTGTGGCAATCCTTGAAGATTTGCACTGCATTCGCTTCAGGTTCTTTTTGGTCCGCACGGGCTTTCCTCTGTATTTGGAACAAGTCAATATAGATACGATAATATGGCACAAAAAAAGAAGGAAGTAGCAGCTATTTACAAGAGCCTCACAGTGTGCAATATAGCTACGAGATCCTGTTGTCTATTGGAATTTCACTTTAGAACGGTTGGTTTTGTTCTTTAAACAGTTAGCCTAGAAGAAGATACACTTGTAAGGCACATACATAAATACAAGTTCAATATGTGGTCTGATCAAATACATATAGCCTACCTAATACTTTGGATCAGACTAGTGTTTAATGAGGGTTGTCTAGTCTTCATCTGTAATATATTCCACTGGAGATGTTTGGGCGATTTCATTGTTAGCCTTGCCTTCAAAGTGAGATTTTCTAAGGTGGTACCGATACTGCCGCAGAGCAGACTGAAAAACATGAGTGCATGCTTGTTTAGTTGCATCATCTTTCGGATCCAGCTTGAACCTCATTTGTTGAAAAAAGAATGTGAGTCTTATTAGGAGGAAGCTAGAAAGTATGGGACAGAGCAAGACAATATTACTAATTGCAATGAATAACATTACTTACGGATAAATGGTCAAGGAAGGTGTTAAACTGGGTATAGTCTTTCTCATTCCTGTACTGGATCCACGTTGGGAGGATACGTGCATGACACCTAACGGCAACGGCTGCCTCTGATACTAACTTGGCTGACTTTGTAGCATCATGTGGCCTTTTAAACCTGCCTCAAAATGGATCTCCATTCTTCCTACTTTAGATTTTGTTAATCTATCAAGCATTATCCCTGATGTTTGTTTCCGCTTGCGCTGTGGTGCTAGCTCAACAACGAATATGGGAAGTGTTAGTGTACATCAAACTATTAGAGTACATATAAAGGAGCATGCAACTGCAACTTGACTCGGTCAGGTACCGTCTTGGTGTTGATGCTCATGAGGTTCATCTGATCTTGCCAAGTCCTGTTGTGTCAGCAGTGCTTCGGAAGTAGTGTTAGGTGTGAAGGCAGCTTGGGAACTGGCCAGTTCCGGAGCAAATGAACGAGTAACTGGTTGAGATCCTGGTACAGTTGAAGCGGATGCTGCAGCTCGTGGAGCAGGTGATACTGTGCTTGTAGATTTAGCCGTTGGACTTGGACCTTCTACTGCACTATAAGTACCAGCAGAATCTCGACGGCAGAACCTTTTCCGTTTCACCCGACGAGTAACAACACTCCCTACTATATTATTTTCCTCGCTCTTTTTTTGACTTTGCCATGTCAAGTTGTACCCACAACACAAAAGAATAAAATCACTCTTCATAACTCATTGATGCATGATACAGACAAGCAATACTTTGATGTAAGACAACCGTCTGAGGATGGAATATGTAAGAAAAACTGGACGACATGACATATTCACAGCTACGATGTGCAAACTAAGCAGAAGGATTTTCAAGAAAATAGAAGTAATGCAAGCTAGACACCATATGAAAGATGCAACCAATATTACTCTGCCAAGTTAAAAGTGTCTTGTCATAAGTGGCAATTCGAAAAATTAGAAGCAGTATAATGTAGAAATCAATGCAAGATGCAACCACTATCAAACTGCCATGTTAAAAGCGTCCAATCATGAGTGACTGATGCGGGATACACAACAGCAGTACTTTGATGTAAGAACATGGTATGATAGATAGATACAGTGTATTCTAGACACAGAATGCCATGTCATATGCACATGTATAACGTATAAACTCAGCAGGTGCAATTTAATCAAAATAGAAGAAATACAGGCTAGACAAGATATGCAACATGAAACCAATTATCACACTGTCAACTTAGAGCAAGCACCTGCGATGGTGGAGTACAGGAGATGAACTCATCATGTAGACTTGGGACTTCAACTTCATTAGCAGTAGCAGTGGCAAATCTAGAGTCTTTGTTTGCGTCGGTGCGGAGGACCACCGACATCCCCTAACTTACTCTTTTCCTTCCTATTTTTTGATATTGCCTTATGAAGTCAAAACCACAAGAAGATGAATAAAATTAGCTCTACATAACTGGTTGATGCATGATACAGACGAACACTACTTTGATGTAAGGCAAGCGGAGGATAGGAGGATGGAATATATACAAAAAAAGACATCGTTTGATATTCACACGTACGATAGGAGGATGGAATATGTATGAAAAAACAGTAAGCGGAAGACATTTAAAAAAATAGAAGAAATGAAAGCTAGGCACCATATGAACATGCAACCAATATCACTCTATCAGGTAAAAAGTGTCTCGTCATAAGTGTCATTTCAAGAAATTAGAAGTAGTACAAGCTAGAAGACAATGCAAGATGCAACCTACATCACAGTCCCAAGTTAAATGTGTCTTATTGGTAAGTGATCGTTGCAGGTATAAGTTGTAAGCTACGCAGATGCAATTCAACATAATCAGAAGCAATACAAACTAGACATCATATGAAAAACGCAACCACGTATATCAGTTCCAAGTAAGAGCAAGCACCTGTGATGGTGGAGTAGGGGAGATGTGCTCATCATGTACACGTATGTTCTAGAAACAGGAACACATGTCGTATTCATAGGCATTATGTGTAAAGTAAGCAGATGCAATTCAAGTTAGAAGTAATACAAGCTAGACATCATATGCAACATGCAACCACATATAATAGTGTCAAGTTAGAGCAAGCACCTGTGATGGTGGAGTAGGGGAGATGTGCTCATCATCTACACAGCTACGTTGACTGTCCAACCTTGTGTTGTCTTGCGAATCTTGTTGGGAGGATGGCAGAGTAGAATCTGTAGAGACCCCCTGTTTGAGTTGCTCTGAAGGACCACCATCATCCACTGCCGGAATAATTTCCTTCAACTGTAATGATTTTGCATTGTGAAGTCAAACCGATAAGAAAAAGGAATAAAATTCGCTCTTCAGAACTCATTCATGCATGATACTGACGAACACTACTCGGATGAAAGGAAAACACATGATGCGAGGATGGAATATGTATGAAAAACAGGATGGTGTGACATATTCACACCTATGATGTGGTAACTAAGCATAAGGCATTTCAACAAATTAGAAGCACTGGAAGCTAGACACCATATGAAAGATGCAACCAATATCACTCTGCCAAGTTCAAACTGTATGGCGTTTCAACAAATTAGAAGCAGTACATGCTAGAAATCATATGCAAGACACAACCAATATCACAGTGGCGACTCAAAGGTGCCTTATCATAAGTGACTGATGCGGGATATGCAAGAATAGCAGTCTGATGTAGAAACAGGAACACATGTCATATTCACATGCATTATGTGTAAAGTAAGTAGATGCAATTCAACAAAGTTAGAAGCAATACAAGCTAGACATCATACGCAACATGCAACCACATATAATAGTGCCAAGTTAGAGCAAGCACCTGTGATGGTGGAGTAGGGGAGATGTGCTCATCATCTACACAGCTACGTTGACTGTCTAGCCTTGCATTGTCTTCCGAATCTTGTTGGGAAGATGGCGGAGTAGAATCTGTAGAGAACCTCCATTTCAGTTGCTCGGAAGGACCACCATCATCCAATGCCTTGCCAATTTACTTCAGCTTTATTGATTTTGCATTGTGAGGTCATACCGACAAGAAAAAGGAATATCATTCGCTCTTCAGAACTCATTCATGCATGATGCTGACGAACACTACTCTGATGAAAGGCAAAGTCATGATACGAGGATGGAATATGTACAAAAAAATGGACGGCTTGACATATTCGCACCTATGATGTGGTAACTAAGCAGAAGGAACTTCAACAAATTAGAAACACTACAAGACACCATATGGAAGGTGCAATCAATATCACTCTGCCAAGTTAAAACTGTCTTGTCATAGGTGGCGTTCATCAAACTAGAAGCAATACATGCTAGAAATCATATTCAAGACACAAACCAATATCACACTGCCAACTTAAAGGTGTCCCATCATAAGTGATTGATGCAGGATACACAAGAAGAGTAGTTTCATGTAAGAACATGGTGTGATAGACAGATATAGTATGTACCAAAAACAGGAAAGCATGTCATATTCACATGTATAATGTGTAAGCTAAGCAGATGCAGTTTGCACTAATTAGGAGCAATACGAGCTAGACACCATATGCAACATGCAACCAGATATCACACTGCGAAGTTAGAGCAAGCACCTTGGATGGTGGAGTAGGGGAGCGGAGACTTGGACCTTGTAATGCACTATCAGTACAAGGAGAATCGGTACAGATGCTCCGTTTACATTGCTGCAGAGGACCACCATCATCGCCTTCCTTACTCTTTTCCTTCCTCTTTCTTGATTTTGCCTTGTCAAGTCAAACCCACAAGAAAAAGGAATAAAGTTTGCTCTTCAGAACTCATTGATGCATGATACTGACGAGCACTACTTTCATGTAAGGCAGCCGCATGATAGGAGGATGAAATATGTATGAAAAACAGGACGGCGTGACATATTGATATTTATGATGTATAAAGTGTAAACTAAGCACAAGGTGCTTGAACTTGTTAGAATCGATGCAAGCTAGAAACCATATGAAAGATGAAACCAATATCACTCTGCCAAATTAAAAGGGTGCCCTAACAAATGTATTTGACCAAATTAGAAGCAATACATGGCAACAGGCTAGAAATAATATGCAATATGCAACGAATAAAGGTGACTCATCGTAAGTGATTGATGCAGGATACAGAAGAGAGGTAGTTTCATGTAAGAACAAGGTTAACACATAGATGTAGTGTGTACCAAAAATAGGAAGGCATGTCATATTCACAGGTATAGTGTGTAAACTAAGAAGATGCAATTCACCCTAATTAGAAGCATTACAAGCTAGACACCGTATGCAACATGCAACCACATATCACACTGCGAAGTTAGAGCAAGCACCTGTGATGGTGGTGTAGGGGTAGTGCGGTCTTCAGGTACAGAGCTACGTTCAATATCTTCATTTAGGCTTGCTGTTTCTTGAGAATCATGTGGAGAGAATGAAATTGCATTCTTTATAAGAGTATTGCGTCTCATATTAACCCACGCGCGTGACTGTCTCATCATAAGCGATAGACGCAGGATACACAAGAACGGTAGTTTGATGTAAGAACAAGGTGTGATAGGAAGATGTAGTCGTGTCATATTCACATGTATAATGTGTAAGCTAAGGAGATGCAATTTAACAAATTAGGAGCATTGATGAGGGATACACAAGAAAAGTAGTTTGATGTAAGAACATGGTTAATAGAAAGACGTAGTATGTACCAAAAACAGGAAGACATGTCATATTCACAGGTATAATGTGTTAACTAAGCAGATGCAATTTACCCTAATTAGAAGCATTACAAGGTAGACACCATATGCAACATGCAACCACATATCACACTTCCAAGTAAGAGCAAGCACCTGCGATGGTGGTGTGGGGGAATTGCGGTGATCAACTAGAGAGCTACATTGACTATCTTCATTTAGCCTTGCTGTTTCTTGAGAATCATGTGGGGAGGATGACACTGCACTCTTTAAACGAGTAGGGCGTCTCACAGTAACCCACTCAGGTGACTGTCTCATCATAAGTGATTGACGAGGGATGCAAAAGAGCATTAGTTTGATGTACGAACATGGTTAATAGACATATGTAGTATGTATCAAAAACAGGAAGGCATGTCATTATCAAAGGTATAATGTGTAAAGTAAGCAAATGCAATTTAACCAAATTGGAAGCAATACAAGCTAGACACCATATGCAACATGCAACCACATTTGACAGCGCAAAGTTAAAGCAAGCATCTGTGATGGTTGTGTGTGGCAATTGAGATCATCAACTGCAGAGCTATGTTTACTGTCTCCAACTGCTGACACTGCACCCATTAAAGCGCTGAAATGCTTAGTGCTTATCTTCGAATTACATTGGAGCGACTTCTGTCTTTTCTTTTCTGCATTCATCAACACTGCGTCAGAGTCTGAAATACCCATGCATAAAAAACAATAGTGTGAGTATGGGTGAAGTGTGTGCACAATTAGTACAGTGTAAAGGTAGCAGATAGCAGGTCGGTGAGAAATAAATGACGGGAGACATATAATAGCTCTACAACATGCATGGCACACTAAATTACTACAGGATTCTATGAAAATAACAGTCGACTGAAAGCAAATAGGCCAGTCCATTTTTTCTGCACCGTCTGATGTACAAAGAACGGGCAGATCGCCTTCATCTACCTCCAGCGAGTCAGTGTTGACGATCTTCCTCGAAACGCCAGCGACCACCGGCCCTGTATTCCTCCCCTGCCTACACCCTCCCCTCGACCTCACCGCACCTTCGTGCTTGGCACCGCCCCCCGGCCATCCATTCAAGTCCCGCCGACCTCTAGGTTGGGCGCAAGCAGCTCCTACGCCCCACACCCCTATGATAGACACCGATGTGCCACTTCCCCGGGGAACAGGCGGACTAGGTGCTCCATGCGCCTAAGCGGGTGCTGCTTCTTTTAGTTGCGGTTTGATTGACCCTGAATTGAAATCGAGGCGGGCTACTGACCTCTAGCAAAGGTGAAATAGTAAAAGGGAGGAAACCTTGTGCATTTAGTATCACGAAGAAGATGTAGTAAGAAGCGCTCAACTAGTTTCTTTCGTGGGATGAATACGGTGTGAGCGAAGACGTAATATTTGCACGAATAAGGGAAGAGGAGTACCTCTTTCTGCTGGCAGTGTTGTGTCCTCCTTCTGTTTTTCCGACGATCTTCTTGTTGTTCGCCGGAAACCAGAAGTTGTGGAGGACGGTGCAGCCTTGGACGAACCCATGGCCAAGTTGTTGAGTGTGGTGCGGTGGCCGTCTGTCGGCGGCGGGGAAGCAGATCCAAGGCGGCGAACGATAGCGTAGCGGGAACAGTTCCGGTGCGGTGGACGGTTGCGACAGTGGAGCCGTAGCAGTGAGGCGCAGGACGGCGTGGTCAGAGTGGTTCTGGTATGGCGCACGTCGGTGTCGGCGTCGTGGAGGCAGCTCTGCCTCGGCTTCAACTGCTAAGTCCTTGAGGGCGTTGCGGTTGCGGTTGCGTTGGATGACGACGTCGGGGTACCGGCTCCGGCGTGATGGAGGAGGGCGGCGGTGGATTAGCCGCTATGGGGTGGAGGACGGATGAGGCTGGGGTTTCGCGGCTGGTGGAGAGGGCGTTTTCGCGCCCATGGAGTATGAATGGGGAAACGGAGGGAGGCGGGGAACTAAGGGGGAACAATGTTTTGGTTTGAGACGTGCTTGTTTGAAATTTGGGGAAAGTTACAAACTTTGGCCCCATCTAAAATTTTGGACATGTTGCGGGTTGGGGGTAGGACAGTCATGTCAGGTTTCCCAAATGTGGCCGGGATAGATTTTGGCCGAGCGCATGGGTGTTTAGGCGCCCATGGTGTATGAATGCTTCTCGGAGGCGGTTGAGACTGGCGTCTTGGTGAAGTTACAAACCTACCCCAGTTTAGACCTTTGGACATCGGGCCGATAGGCTACACGGGCCAGAGTCAGGACAATAATTTCCTACCACCAAAATATTAGTCTTGCGTGGTTTCGGGTGACCAGAGGCCTATTTGGCGCTTCGTTCAATATTTGGGAGCAGAAGCATTAACGTTTTCGGTTCTCTTGAATTGAACTTTCAGGATTTGTCAAACTTCACAAATCTTTACTCTTGAAAATCCCAAAACTACGATTATTTTGGAATGGAGGGGGTACATTTGAATATACATTGTACACGAGTATATATTAAAAAATATGCAACTTACCTCAGTTCATGCATGGTTCCAGATATAATCTCCTTGGTTGCAAAAAAAAGTTAGATATGCGTATGAATATATATAGCATGTTCAAACTCACAACAAAGATTGATGCCCCCTTTTACATCTGATTTACAAATGCCATTATCTCGGGTTCAAATAGATGAATGCACTTCCTATGAATTCGAATCTTCGAAACCCCCTTTATGTTGAATTCGGCATGTATTCTATTTCGTAGCTAGCAATTTGGAATGTATCCATGCAAGTGACAAATGTATAAAGTGCTTCACACTAACATAATGGATTGCACCAATTAATGTTTATATATGAATTGCAAAAACATCCATTGCTTGTATTTCAAACCGCTCTCACTCTATGGATCGATAATATGAAATAAACACATGCACATGCTAGAATTCAATAGAGTATGGGTGTCTAGTAGATCGATTTTCGTCCATACGCAATTTGCAAAATTCATGATCTCATCCAAAAATAATAACGCCATTTATATTTTAATTTAATGCGTAGAACCGCCTTTTACACGTAGATGCACTATGCCTCACCCCATTCTCACAAACGCGTTATATACCTCTCTATCTAACGCATAAGTGCACACACTTTATATGCATCGGCATTTCTCTTTCACACATGCTCACAATCTCTCTCAGGGTGTCGGGGTGTCTCACGCACATGCTCTCTCTGTTTCTCTATCTCTCTTTTTGACTACTATGTACCACTCTTTTCACTAATCTCAGTTGGAAAACACTATTTCTCTCACATGCATATATACACATGCACGGTCTCTACTAGCCCTCTATACGCACATATATGTGCCTATGTGTCTCCCGCACGCACATTATCTTTAGGCCTCTCTCGCACACATTGCCCCCCCCCCCGACACACCTCTCTCTTAATAGTTGGCATCATCATATCATTCAGTAGGATATCCCTGGCAGTTAGGCTGGATGGTAATACGAGGCAAAGTTTTACCCTAGTTCGGATCGGAACCTTGCAGTTGAAGAAAGAGCCTACTCCTGGTACTGTATATTAGTGATAGGGGTGTGTACAAAGTACACGTGAATACCAGGCATTGTGCATGTGTGTATACTATCGATGAACTATCCCCCAAGCTTGTATAACATACTAAGGGCCTAGGGTTACAAACCATATATAGTCGGCTTATCACCAGTGGGGATAGAGTCCTCCGCGACTCTGGTAGCTTCGTGTTGTATGACGAGTCCTCCACATGGGTCTTCGTATAACACGTCTCGGTCCAACCTATATGTGGCGCAGGATGGAACCGACCCATGAGTCTTCATGTTCACCCACCACAACTAGAAATGATGTGCCCACCACACCACACACACAATCGGCCACTAAGAAAATAAGCATATACAATAGTACAACGGTATCTAGCTCATGATACGTCTCCATATTTTGTTGATGACACTGACGGACTTTGCATTTGATGCGTGCTCCGTATTTTCTTGATGACACTTACGGTCATTTTATTTGAAGCGAAAGCACGATATGGTCACTGGACTTCAGAATAAGCTCATCATGGTCACCACATACATTTTGTCATGCTAACCAACATGTGGTTGGATGGTTAGAGGACAGTAGTTTCTCGAGCCCACCAAGGTTAAAGTCCCGGTGCTCGCATTTATCTTGTGTTAATTTCAGTATTTTCCGGCGATGTATGTTCAGTGGGAGGAGATGTTCCACTCGACTACGAGGCACCTATGGTGACTTCGTAAAATCTCAAGATCATATATGCTGGCCCACTCTCTCGAAGGTGCTCATAGGGGTAGGGTTTGCGTGTGTGCGCTTATAGCGGTGAGTGCTTGCGCGTATATATGAGCCCTTGCATCTGTACCGTGTTAAACAAATACATGTCATGATTATACGGTCACTAGCTCACCCGTACAACTCCGTATTTTGTTGATGACACAATGAATTGACCAGTCAACCGTTCCACGCGGCGCAACTAGTGTTGCACCATCGGGGTTCGTAACTGTGGGGCCCACCTGTCAGCCCGTATATGAAAGAAAGAAATGGTAGTTTGAGTCTGTACTGTGTTAATAAAATAGGAGTACATTTTAGGGTGATCATACGGTCACTGGCTCACCATACAGTTCCGTAATTTGTTGATAACACGATCAATTGACCAGTCAAACGATCCACATTCAGCAGCGCACATTACCATAGGGCCCACCCGTCAGCGTGTATATGAAGGACAGAAATCTCTACCTAATAATAAAGCAAATTGGGTTTCCGCGGTCCGTCACGCACTTTTGCAGAAAACCCCCTAAACTTTTCATGAATTAACCCGCAGTACACACTTAAGTCATAATCAAACCGTTATTTTACATTTTTACGGAAAGCCCCCTGACGTATTAGATAATTCACCCGCCGATCATATATAAGTCAAACAAATGTTTTTCTAAATTATTCATATCTTTCAAACCGTAACTCTGATTTTAACATGTTATATATGAAAATTGATTAGAAAAATGTGTACAATCTGAATATGATGTTATTTTGTTTGTTAAATATTTTTTAAATATTATTTTGGAAGATATTTAAGTCAAACAAATATTTTTCTTAATTATCCATATCTATTAAACCGTAACTCCAATTTTAACATGTTATATATGAAATTTGAATAGAAAAATATGTAGAATTTGAATATGATGTTATTTTTACCTATTAAATATTATTTTAAAAGCAAACTTGTAACCTATAGGGCACGTCCGTTTTTCTTTCGTACCACGACGATCTGGATTGCAAATAAACAACCACTAAAATCATAAAGAGACAAAAGAAAACATTGATAACCACACATGAGCACCTCTGAAAAAACTGGCAGGGGAAAAACAACATTCAAACACACTTTGGTTTGTGTGAACACTGAGGCCACTGAGGGTGAGAAGGAGGATAAGCGGCAACATAAAAATGATGCCTCGCTAAAATAAAGTGCATGAACATATTATGGTTATTGGGTTAAGAGTGTGTGTTATTTTTTTCTCCCGTTGCAACGCACGGGCTCTTTTGCTAGTCATGTCATAAATTTCAGAACCAAACTAAATATGTAACTCCAGAAACAAAGCGACTAATTATGTGTTGATAGTGTTAATGGGCCAAATTCGTAGCCCAACTTGGCTACAATGTTATCCTATACTAGATGATACACTATGCATTGGTTGTAATATATATTTAATCAGATTTAGTTGTATGAAATAATAATTTGGATTACAAATATAAGGACTAAAAAATGCATGTGATTATTAATATAATTATAAAATACCCCCACTGTAAAAAAAATATAAGACATTTTAGAGA
>NC_041391.1:569026317-569049961 GCF_002162155.2 Triticum dicoccoides
GCGGGCGGCGGGGGCTGGCGGTTTGGCCGGTGGTGGCTAGCGGCTTAGGGGGGTGGAGTTTGATGATAAACTGGAGGCCCTTGATTTCGTATCCAACGACTGGAAAATATAATGACCAGAGATGAAAAAGTTAGTCGACTGACGTGTAGCCTCACCCCGCACGTACACATGCACGCACGCAAGACACGCACGCATGTAGGCGTGCAACACTAACACACACACATACCGTACACATGCACGCATGCTGGCGTGCAACACTGACACGTACACATGCACTCACGAACACACGCACGTACGCACCCATGCATGCAACACTGCATGCACACAACACTCGCACGCCTGCATGCACACAACACAGGATGCAAGACACACGCTCAACCTATACGTGCATGCACCCTTTGTTAAGGACATGGATTGTTACGAGTATTAATCAATCTTATCTGTGATAAGCAGAACATTCATGTTTGCAGCGGTCTTTATGAATCACAACGTATCAAACGGGCTATCAACATAGTAGGCTTATCTACATGAAAAAGATGATGTCACACTCAATGAACAATCATCGGTTTATGAAATGCCCGCTTCTGACCGCCCTGGCCCACCAAAGGTTCCTCTGCTGTGTGCTGCCTGTGTTGGGACACTGACATGAGGCCCTGCACCCAAAGAGCCCACACGTTAGTGGAAGAACGGTGCGGTGTCCTAGGTCAGAGTCGAGGGTGCCACTCGCGGCACACCCGGCTGAACACGCCTCCGTGCAGCATTCAAACGCCTCCATGAAACCCACCCGTGTGGAAGCCGAGAAACCCACTCTGGACACACGTCCGTTCATGACCGGGCCGGCATTAAACGCAACCCCGGCCAAGCTCCTCCCATCCGCCGTCTATTTAATCTCCTATTTAAACGAGGCCAAACGTCGGCCAAGAATCGCACACCTCCGCCGCTCCCCTATATCCTCCACCATTTTCTCCACTCTTACAATGGCTTACGAAGAGTAGTTATTCCGCATCCAAGCCAACTGGGTATGTTGGGGAACGTAGTAATTTCAAAAAAATTCCTACGCACACGCAAGATCATGGTGATGCATAGCAATGAGAGGGGAGAGTATGTCCATGTACCCTCGTAGACCGAAAGCGGAAGCGTTAGAACAACGCGGTTGATGTAGTCGTACGTCTTCATGTCCCGATCGATCAAGCACCAAAACTAAGACACCTCCGAGTTCTAGCACATGTTCAGCTCGATGATGTCCCTCGTACTCCGATCCAGCCGAGTGTCGAGGGAGAGTTCCATTAGAACAACGCGGTTGCCTAAGCACCGCTACAATATTATCGAGGAGGACTATGGTGGAGGGGGGCACCGCACACAGCTAAGAGATCAAGAGATCAATTGTTGTGTCTATGAGGTGCCCCCTCCCCCGTATATAAAGGAGTGGAGGAGGGGGCCGGACAAGGGGGGTGGTGCACCCTAGGGGGGAGTCCCACTCCCACCGGCAGTAGGACTCCCCCCTTTCCTATTAGGAGAGGGAGAGGGAAGGAAGAGGAAGGAGGGAGGAAGGAAAGGGGGGGCGGCCCCCCTCCCAATTCGGATTGGGCTTGGGGGGGGGATCCCTTGCTCCTTTCCCCTCCTTTCCACTAAGGCCCAATAAGGCCCGTATACCTCCCAGGGGGTTCCGATAACCTCCCGAAGCTCCGGTATTGTCCCAATCTCACCCGGAACCTTTCCGGTGTCCAAATATAGTCCTCCAATATATCGATCTTCATGTCTCAACCATTTCGAGACTCCTCGTCATGTCCGTGATTACATCCGGGACTCCGAACAACCTTCGGTACATCAAAACTCATAAACTCATAATATAACTGTCATTGTAACTTTAAGCATGCGGACCCTACGGGTTCGAGAACTATGTAGACATGACCGAAACACGTTACCAGTCAATAACCAATAGCGGAACCTGGATGCTCATATTGGCTCCTACATATTCTACGAAGATGTTTACCGGTCAAACTGCATAACAACATACGTTGTTCCCTTTGTCATCGGTATGTTACTTGCCTGAGATTCGATCGTCGGTATCTCAATACCTAGTTCAATCTCGTTACCGGCAAGTCTCTTTACTCGTTATGTAATGCATCATTCCGTAACTAACTCATTAGCTACATTACTTGCAAGGCTTATAGTGATGTGCATTATCGAGAGGGCCCAGAGACACCTGTTTGACAATCGGAGTGACAAAACCTAATCTCGAAATACGCCAACTCAACATGTACCTTTGGAGACACCTGTAGAGCTCCTTTATAATCACCCAGTTACGTTGTGACGTTTGGTAGAACACAAACTGTTCCTCCGGTAAACGGGAGTTGCATAATCTTATAGTTGTAGGAACATGTATAAGTCATGAAGAAAGCAATAGCAACATACTAAACGATCAAGTGCTAAGCTAACAGAATGGGTCATGTCAATCACATCATTCTCCTAATGATGTGATCCCGTTAATCAAATGACAACTCATGTCTATGGTTAGGAAACATAACCATCTTTGATTAATGAGCTAGTCAAGTAGAGGCATACTAGTGACATTAAGTTTGTGTATGTATTCACATGTATCATGTTTCCGGTTAATACAATTCTACCATGAATAATAAACATTTATCATGATATGAGGAAATAAATAATAACTTTATTATTGCCTCTAGGGCATATTTCCTTCAGTCTCCCACTTGCACTAGAGTCAATAATCTAGATTACACAGTAATGATTCTAACACCCATGGAGTCTTGGTGCTGATCATGTTTTGCTCGTGGAAGAGGCTTAGTCAACGAGTCTGGAACATTCAGATCCGTATGTATCTTGCAAATCTCTATGTCTCCCACCTGGACTTAGTCCCGGATGGAATTGAAGCGTCTCTTGATGTGCTTGGTCCTCTTGTGAAATCTCGATTCCTTTGCCAAGGCAATTGCACCAGTATTGTCACAAAAGATCTTCATTAGTCCCGATGCACTAGGTATAACACCTAGATCGGAAATGAACTCGTTCATCCAGACTCCTTCATTTGCTGCTTCCGAAGCAACTATGTACTCCACTTTGCATGTAGATCCCGCCACGACGCTTTGTTTAGAACTGCACCAACTGACAGCTCCACCGTTCAATATAAACACGTATCCGGTTTGCGATTTAGAATCATCCGGATCAACGTCAAAACTTGCATCGATGTAACCATTTACAACTAGCTCCTTGTCACCTCCATAAACGAGAAACATATCCTTAGTCCTTTTCAGGTATTTCAGGATATTCTTGACCGCTGTCCAGTGATCCACTCCTGGATTACTTTGGTACCTCCCCGCTAAACTTATTGCTAAGCATACATCAGGTCCAGTACACAACATTGCATACATGATAGAGCCTATGGCTGAAGCATAGGGAACATCTTTCATTTTATCTCTATCTTCTACTATGGTTGGGCATTGAGTCTGACTCAACTTCACACCTTGCAATACAGGCAAGAACCCTTTCTTTACGTGATCCATTTTGAACTTTTTCAAAACTTTATCAAGGTATGTGCTTTGTGAAAGTCCAATTAAGCGTCTTGATCTATCTCTATAGATCTTGATACCCAATATGTAAGCAGCTTCACCGAGGTCTTTCATCCAAAAACTTTTATTCAAGTATCCCTTTATGCTATCCAGAAATTCTATATCATTTCCAATTAACAATATGTCGTCTACATATAATATCATAAATGCTACAAAGCTCCCACTCACTTTCTTGTAAATACAGGCTTCTCCAAAAGTCTGTATAAAACCATATGCTTTGATCACACTATCAAAGCGTTTATTCCAACTCCGAGAGGCTTGCACCAGTCCATAAATGGATTGCTGGAGCTTGCACACTTTGTTAGCACCTTTTGGATCGACAAAACCTTCTGGTTGCATCATATACAACTCTTCTTCCAGAAATCCATTTAGGAATGCAGTTTTGACATCCATTTGCCATATTTCATAATCATAAAATGCAGCCATTGCTAACATGATTCGGACAGACTTAAGCATCGCTATGGCTGAGAAAGTCTCATCGTAGTCAACCCCTTGAACTTGTCGAAAACCTTTCGCAACAAGTCGAGCTTTGTAGATAGTTACGTTACCATCAGCGTTAGTCTTCTTCTTGAAGATCCATTTATTCTCGATGGCTTGCCGATCATCGGGCAAGTCAACCAAATTCCACACTTTATTCTCATACATGGATCCCATCTCAAATTTCATGGCCTCAAGCCATTTTGCGGAATCTGGGCTCATCATCGCTTCCTCATAGTTCGTAGGTTCGCCATGGGCAAGTAACATGACTTCCAGAATAGGATTACCGTACCACTCTGGTGCAGATCTTACTCTGGTTGACCTACGAGGTTCGGTAGTAACTTGATCTGAAGTTTCATGATCAGTATCATTAGCTTCCTCACTGATTGGTGTAGTTGTCATAGGAACCGGTTCTTGTGATGAACTACTTTCCAATAAGGGAGCAGGTACAGTTACCTCATCAAGTTCTAGTTTCCTCCCACTCACTTCTTTCGAGAGAAAATCCTTCTCTAGAAAGGATCCGAATTTAGCAACAAAAATCTTGCCCTCAGATCTGTGATAGAAGGTATACCCAATAGTCTCTTTTGGGTATCCTATGAAGACACATTTTTTCCGATTTGGGTTCGAGCTTATCTGGTTGAAGTTTCTTCACATAAGCATCGCCGCCCCAAACTTTAAGAAACGACAACTTTGGTTTCTTGCCAAACCACAGTTCATAAGGCATCATCTCAACGGATTTTGATGGTGCCCTATTTAATGTGAATGCGGCCGTCTCTAAAGCATAACCCCAAAACGATAGTGGTAAATCAGTAAGAGACATCATAGATCGCACCATATCTAGTAAAGTACGATTACGACGTTCGGACACACCATTTCTTTGTGGTGTTCCGGGTGGCGTGAGTTGCGAAACTATTCCGCATTGCTTCAAATGTAAACCAAACTCGTAATTCAAATATTCTCCTCCATGATCAGATCGTAGAAACTTTATTTTCTTGTTATGATGATTTTCCACTTCAGTTTGAAATTCTTTGAACTTTTCAAATGTTTCAGACTTGTGTTTCATCAAGTAGATATACCCATATCTGCTCAAATCATCTGTGAAGGTGAGAAAATAACGATACCCGCCGCGAGCCTCAATATTGATTGGACCACATACATCAGTATGTATGATTTCCAACAAATCAATTGCTCACTCCATAGTTCCGGAGAACGGCGTTTTAGTCATCTTGCCCATGAGGCACGGTTCGCAGGTACCAAGTGATTCATAATCAAGTGATTCCAGAAGTCCATCAATATGGAGTTTCTTCATGCGCTTTACACCAATATGACCCAAACGGCAGTGCCACAAATAAGTTGCACTATCATTATCAACTCTGCATCTTTTGGCTTCAACATTATGAATATGTGTATCACTAATATCGATATTTAATAAAAATAGACCACTCTTCAAGGGTGCATGACCATAATAGATATTACTCATATAAATAGAACAACCATTATTCTCAAATTTAAATGAATAACCGTCTCGCGTCAAACAAGATCCAGATATAATGTTCATGCTCAACGCTGGCACTAAATAACAATTATTCAGGTCTAAAACTAATCCCAAAGGTAGATGTAGAGGTAGCGTGCCGACCGCGATCACATCGACTTTGGAACCATTTCCCATGCGCATCGTCACCTCGTCCTTAGCCAATCTTTGCTTAATCCGTAGTCCCTGTTTCGAGTTGCAAATATTAGCAACAGAACCAATATCAAATACCCAGGTGCTACTGCGAGCATTAGTAAGGTACACTTCAATAACATGTATATCACATATACCTTTGTTCACCTTGCCATCCTTCTTATCCGCCAAATACTTGGGGCAGTTCCGCTTCCAGTGACCAGTCTGCTTGCAGTAGAAGCACTCAATTTCAGGCTTAGGTCCAGACTTGGGTTTCTTCTCTTGAGCAGCAACTTGTTTGATGTTCTTCTTGAAGTTTCCCTTCTTCTTCCCTTTACCCTTTTTCTTGAAACTGGTGGTCTTATTGACCATCAACACTCGATGCTCCTTCTTGATTTCTACCTCCGCAGCCTTTAGCATTGCGAAGAGTTCGGGAATAGTCTTGTCCATCCCTTGCATATTATAGTTCATCTATAACACCCCAAAAATTTTATTTGGTTTTATTAATTTCCTTTTTATGGGAAGGAGGTTATTTAATTTTTTTAAAAGCCTCTCCTTCTCAAAACCTTTATGGCAAATATTTTATGTGTTCTTCTCAACTTTTATTTTGGTCTTGAGGGCTTTTCATTTAGTGTTGACTCAACACAAATATTTTCTTTTGGAAAGTTCTTTGAAATTCATTCTTTTAAAAATAACCCTATGACTTATGGATTGATCCTTCCTCATTCAAAAATTTTCTTGCCATGACCTAGGTTGAAAATTTTCTTCCTAAACCCACCCCTCCACTTTGGGTCAAGTCAAATATCCAATCCCAGCAAGTTCAACCCATTTTTGATTTTTATTCTATTTATTTTATCCTCAAAACAATTTCTGTCATTTATTTTGAACCTTGGTGATTTACAAAGGAACCACCAGAACCCTTTTGAGTTTTGGTCCCAAACAAACTCCTCTGACTAGTCCTTAGCACCCTCAACCTAGATCCATCAAGATCCACTTGTCCACAATTCAAAATTTTCAAAATTTTCTTACTGCAAGTTTGGACCAGATTTGCCATTTTTGGTGAAATTCATTATTTTTCTTCTCCAAAAATTCTGAGATAAATCAGGCAGCCCCCAGATGGATTGAGAGGTCACCTCACCAAAGATCAACTCCAGAAAAATTTTCCACATGCCAAAAACATTTCATCGAACACCTGGCATGCACTGTTTCTGTCAAAATTCAGAAAAGTTCAGGTTTCAGTGATTCAGTTCAGTCGACAGTGTTGTTTCTTCAGAGCATGGCATCAATCTTCCCAGTGCCTGCGTTGGCACGATGCTCACTGCTCCTTCTTCTTATCCAGTGCGCCGCACGATCATTTGGACGGGCGCAAGTGTCGATGGCGATGTGGCACCTCATCGTCGGCGTCTTCTGCGGTGGCAGAACCACCCGTGGCAGCCAGCAGGGGCCGGCCCTGCCTTTCGGCGCCGTCCAGCACCGCCCAAGCCACCAACATCCTCCGCGTGGCCATCCCCTCCCCTGTGCATGCTGCAGCACAGTCACCGCGACCAGAGAGGCACAGAGCGCGCTCTCTGCCGCCGACGATTCCCGTGAGGCCGTTCCGTCGAGAGCGTGGAGTAGCGCCCAAGTTTTGAGGAGCTTAGCCCCGGAATGGAACCGGTGAACCTATCCACAGCTGCCCCGACCCCTAAACCTCCAGTTCAACCACTGCCTCACCGTAATCACCGCCGGAGAAATCCCGATCGCGGCAACCGCCTCGGGCCGGCTATAAAAGGGGGCCTCGAGCTCGATCTCGACCAGGCATCACCCCTCCACCTCACCGGAGCCACGCCTAGCTACTAGGTAGACCTCGGGGAGGCCTTCTTCCCCGACTTCGGCCGCCCCGATCCGCTTCGGGCTCCGGCAAGATCCGCTCCGGTGAGAACAACCCCGCCTCCCATACCTTGTCAGCAACCTCCTAGTGCACCCACACTTCTAACCCAAGCTTCAATTTGAAGGTTGCAGCCCTCCTCGACGAGACCCATCACCACCCGAACCGCCGTCCGCCAGAGTAGAGGCCGCCATCGACGCGGTGCTCGCCGACGACCAACTCCACCACCCACAGGTGCGGAAGGACTCAGTGAACCCGTAGGTACCCTCCTTTCCCCCTACCTCGTCGTGGATCGCCGCCGGCGACCACCGCGGCCCTCGGGTGCCGGTGTGCTCTATTTTGAAGATTCAAACCTGACAAGTGGGACCCCCTTGTCAGTTTTTTCTCTTTTTTTGAACCATTTTTGGAAAACGCCTTCGGGCAGAATATGCTTTCTAACTGAAACGTTTTCTGTTTTTTATAAACTACCCCCTGGAAACTTTCGGTTTCATTACAGATGAGTCCCTAGACTAAAACCTTAATAACTTTTAAACAGAAGATGATTTTGAATTCATTCTTTTTTTGTCATCTTTATGTTCTGTCTAGTTTTTTTATCATATTTATTTGAAAAATATTTGGAACAAGTTTTATGCACACACGGTATTTATGTTAGTATACGATTTCTTTATACCATAGATACCGGAGGAGGTGACGGAACCGCAAACTTCGCCGAGCTAGACTCCGACCACTCCGAACCAGGCAAGCATGTTTGAACCTTTGATACGATGAGTGTTTTGCATGTTTGTTTGAGTAGTTGTTTCATGGCATGTTTATATAAGCATCAGTAAGTGTTATATTGCATGCAAGGCAACTGCAAGTAAGCTTCGAAACTTGATGTGTCATTTGATGAGAGATAACATGATCATGTGGTGACATGAAAGGTGGTAAGATGGTATTGTTGAAGCATGCCAGTCTTATGTCAACCGTTTAACTCCGGTGTTAACATGGATCAAGTCACGTTACCATCCGTCCCCTTTTCGTGCTACCACATGTTTTCTGCAAAGAATACGGTTTAGTAAGTTGCAAACCTCTTTCCACGTACACACCAAATAGAGGGGCCATGATGAGGGTTCCATGGCCCTGGATTAAAGCCCGTCATCCGGTCAGGGGGCATGGGTGTTTCCGGTTGGGACCGAGAGGGGGCACCCCTTAGAGCACGCGATATAAATTTGATCCCATGCTATTCGAGGTTGTGGCCTCCCCGTCTTAAAGTTTTTCTTGAATGTTGCCTAGGGTGATCCCTGGCAACGGGATGTGGAATGGGTGTGTACTGGTTAGATGTGTTTCTTCTAAAATACCATAAACGGAACTAGTCCTTTGTGAGTACTAAAATCCGTTGGTTGTGGTTAAAGAGTGCAAACTCTGCAGAGTCAAAACCATTCGAGTAACCGTATCTATGGTCAAGGACTGTGATCAACTTATCTATGTCAGTGTTAGTGTCAGTCCCAACGTCCGTCTCAGTGTCAGTCTCAGTGATAATCCCCGGTGAATAAACATGCGTGTTAAACCCGGCTGAATGTTGTTCCTGTGGTTGGACTAACCCATTTAGTATTACGTATTGAGCATTTCCTTGGAATGATTTAAATTCATGAACTGCTTGAATTCGAATTATGAAATATAAGCCCTTTATGTGATGTCGCTCTGGCGTCCGACTGTGGCATTCTTGTTATTTACTTTTGATATAAGCCCTTTATGTGATGTCGCTCAGACGTCCGACTGTGGCATTCTTGTTATTTACTTTTGATATAAGCCCTTTATGTGATGTCGCTCAGACGTCCGACTATGGCATTCTTGTTATTTACTTTTGATATAAGCCCTTTATGTGATATCGCTCAGACGTCCGACTGTGGCATCCCTGTTATTTACTTTCATTCTAAGCCCTTTTCGAGATGTCGCTTAAGACGTCCGACTGTGGCACGCACTATCATTTACATTTCAATATAAGCCCTTTATGCGGTGTCGCCCTAACGCCCGACTGCGGCATGTTAATTTATTTCTACCTTTCGAGGCATCGCTTCAGACACCCGATCGGTCTTCAGTTATTTTATTGGGATTTCGGGAGGACTACCGCCTGACTTTCTTTTTATTTAACATGTCGTGCAAATTTATTATCTGAGTGTGCATTACTAAACTACTCATGTGCATCATGTTTGCATTTGTTATATCTTATGTCCGAACTGTCTTGCGAGTACATTCAAAGTACTCACCTGGCATGTTGATTTGGCCAGATGTTGACGAAGGCGATCTTATGGATGAAGAGTACGATAGCGAGTCCGACGCCTAGAGGAGTCCCAGTCAGTCCCGTGCGATCCTGGAATTGGTCACTTGTATCATATACGCTTCCGCTACCCGAATAAAATCGTCGAGCCTCACTCCGACGCTCGATGAGCTGTAAGATTTAGGAGTCATGTCACCCACTTCACTGTGACATATCCACCACCACTTTTATTACGAGTCAGTAGTTATGCCACCATACCCTTGTGTCATACCCGCCTTTATGTATAATATTGGCGTGCTTGTAATAAATTGTTGAGCAACCTCAACTCAACCTTGTATAATATTTAGTACTTCTGGATTTCTGTATCAAGGATTTGTCTACTAGTAAGGAAGATTTTCCTATACTGGTCTATATAAGTGTCGGTTTCTCAATAAATGTTTTATTGGAAAACCGGTCCTGACAAACTTGGTATCAGAGCCAGGCTAACTATAGGAAGCCACTAGGTGCGATCGCTAATCGGTTATTAGCGTAATGAGTGCTATTTTAGTATTTAGCGAATGTAGCAATTTCCTGTTAGTCATCATAAATTTATGATTTGATTTTTCGAAATTTTTGTCTACTTTTCTAGATGGCTGGCAGCGACTGTGAGTCACAGGTGTTCGCCAATGTACCTGAGGGATTTATCAAGCTTCTCGTATCCATCACCAAGGTCGCGATCGGGCCATCAGCTCGTCCGGAGTTCACACTCTACCAGCACAAGATCAGCGACAAGGTGTCTATGCACCAGGCCGCGGTGCAATTCAAGGGAGGATGTTCTGAGTCACACCGCTTCCAATTTGTGGGAAGGGCCATGCCTACGGAGAGTCATGCCATGCAGATGGCTGCCCGTGAGGCGATAGCTCGTCTCCGGGATGCTCTTCCTTCGATGAAGGCTCGTCGCTACCGCTACCTCCCTGCCACGTGCCATACACTTGTCACTATGCATTCGCTTGCCCTAGGGGAGAGAGAGATGAGGCTATTGAGATGTTGGTTGAGTATCTCAAGGCTCTCGAGGCAGCTTTTGATAACCTCGTGGACGACCTTGTGGCTGCTCGTATGGACTTCGTGCAGGGTTGTTCCACCAACAGGAGGGAGCTTCTCCATACAGCACCACCACTGACTTACATCTCGTCCACAGCATCCTATGCACCTGCCATCTTCGCCACTGCTCGCCGCCTGCCTACCACTGAGGAGTTTAACCAGGTCATTGCTCCTACTCCAGTCAGTACTGCACCACCTGCCGCGCCCGCACCAGCCCCTCAACTCAGCACTTCGCGCCTGGAGCCTATTAGTGAGGAGGAGGTTGAGTCTCCAGCATCACTGGGTCTTACCCTCGGCAGGCCGAGGGAAATTCTCACCATCTCCGACTAAGTGTGCCTAGCAGCCGTGCGATGTACCAGCTTGTATGATATGTTTATATGTATATAGGTTGTGAGAAGTAGTTTGTGTGCACATCATGTAGGAGCTGGGAGAAGTGCACTAGCCTAAATAACATGTCAGGAATGTGTACGCACATCCCGAGTGATGTATTGTATAATTACGGCTTGCGTGTAAGATATGTACTTAGCGGTCCTTCTCCATGCGCAATCAAGAACTTTCCTGAAAAATGTTGGAGTTCTTAAATTTCCGCCTTTGCAAAATTATTTATTTTGCCACTCAGTTTTTCTCATGAGTTTTACAAAAATACCCCAGAGTGGAAAATGCCTCGTCCTTGGACTCGTTCCATGCCAAGTCCGCCGGAAGAAAATTATGGTACGCAGACAAGTAATAATTTCACACAGGGGCAGTCAAGTCAGCAAGGCAGTGAAGTAGCATTTTCTCAAGTATGCTGCCTTTATGAGCAAAGCCAGCAGCAACATCAAGAAATGATGAACCATATTATCAATATGGGAAATCACCATGAAACATATCAGCAGCATTCCAAGTTGTCTGAACTACAAAAGACACATCCTCCAACATTCTCTCACACTGATAGACCGCTTGAGGCCGATGATTGGCTTCGAGACATTGAAAGGAAATTAATTATTGCACAATGTTCAGACCGTGAGAAGGTACTATATGCACCTCACTGCCTCACTGGAGCAGCTGCATCATGGTGGGAGAATTTCCTACACATGCACCCCGATGAAAATAACATCACCTGGGAAGATTTTAAAGAAGGTTTTCGTGGGGCGCACATTCCTAGAAGCATTATGAAGATCAAGAAAAGGGAATTTGATGACCTCGAGCAAAGAAGCATGACAGTGACTGAGTACAATAGTCAGTTTACTGTATTGTCTCGTTATGCCAACAAAGAGCACATGACTGAAAATAAAAAGATGGAAAAAAATTTGGATGGTCTGGCACTAGCACTTAAATGCCAGCTAGTCGTACACACCTTTCCGGATTTCAAAACACTTGTGGATAAAGCCATTACATTGGAAAATGAGCGCCGCAGCTTGGAAGCTTTTCACAGGCGCAAAAGGGACCAGACTACTCATGCTTGCAACAACCGGAACAAGACTGATTTTCAGAAGAATGGAGCAAACAAGTCCACAACCAATGTTCCATGCCCAAACAAAAAAATTCATGCAAGGGACAAGGATTTTACATACTGCCCAGGTGTTACTTGCTACACTTGTGGAGAAGAAGGGCACTATGCCAAATAGTGCCGAAAGCCAAGAAACTCAGCTCCCAAGCCGAACAACGGTGGAAATAATTCAACACCTAAGCGTAACAACTTCAACCCCAATAACAATCACAAGAAGGGTCACTTGAACCATGTGACCAAGGAGGAAGCACAGAATGCCCCGGATATCGTACTCGGTACGTTTCCTGTCAACACAATACCTGCCACGGTTTTGTTTGATTCTGGAGCTTCTCACTCGTTCATTTCAAAGAAATTTGCTTTGCAAAATGATTTTTCGCTGCTTCCCTTGGCATGTGGATATTTCAGAGTTAAGCAAAGTTCCAGTGGTGTGTGAGTTCCCCGACGTATTTCCCGAAGAACTACCAGGCATGCCACCAGACCGGGAAATAGAATTCGTCATTGAACTAGCACCTGGAACCACCCCCATTTACAAGAAGCCCTACAGAATGGCACCCTCCGAGTTAGTAGAATTAAAGAAGCAAATAAAAGAATTACTGGACAAAGGATTTATACGAGCCAGCTCCTCACCTTGGGGTTCACCAGTATTATTCGCCAAGAAAAAGGATGGGACACTAAGATTATGTATAGACTATCAAGCACTCAACATGGTCACCATCAAAAACAAATATCCGATGCCACGGATAAATGATTTATTTGACCAGCTCGCTCGAGCCAAGGTTTTCTCAAAAATTGATTTAAGGTCGGGATACCATCAATTAAAAGTACGGACAGAAGATATACCCAAGACAGCATTCACCTCCAGATACGAACTATATGAATTTACAGTAATGCTGTTTGGCCTGACAAATGCCCCCGCATATTTTGTCCACCTCATGAACAAAGTGTTTATGAAATTCATGGACAAATTTGTTGTGGTGTTCATTGATGATATTCTGGTATACTCCAGGACACCAGAAGAGCATGATGAACATCTCAGGATTGTACTGGGAGAATTAAGGAAACAGCAATTATACGCCAAGTTCAGCAAATGTGAATTTTGGTTAAGACAGGTTGGTTTTCTAGGCCATGTATTAACCCAAGAAGGTGTTGTCGTAGACCCGGAAAAGGTCAAGGCCGTACTTGGCTGGAAACCACCAGCCAGCGTAACGGACGTACAAATTTTCTTAGGAATGGCAGGATATTACTGAAGGTTTATTGAAGGGTTCTCTACCATAGCAAAACCAATGACACAGTTACTCAAGAAGGATAAGAAATTTGTATGGACTGAAGCTTGTGAGAAAAGTTTCCAAGAACTCAAAAGGAAATTAACAACAGCACCAGTATTGGTTGTGCCAGACATACACAAAAATTTTGAAGTGTATTGTGACGCATCACGAAAAGGCCTCGGATGCGTATTAATGCAAGAAGGCAAAGTAGTAGCATACGCTTCCAGGCAACTACGAAAGCATGAAGAAAATTATCCTACTCATGACTTGGAGTTGGCAATAGTCACTTATGCACTCAAAGAATGGAGACACTTTTTGCTTGGGAATCGTTGTGAAATATATACGGACCATAAAAGCCTCAAATATATTTTCACACAACCAGAACTCAATTTATGACAACGACGCTGGTTGGAATTAGTGAAAGATTATTATGTCGGAATTCACTACCATCCAGGAAAAGAAATGTAGTGGCAGATGCTCTTAGTCGAAACCCTAGTTCGGGCAACGACGGTCTACCAAACTTGAGACCTGAATTTCAGTAGGAGTTTGCCAAACTCAACTTGGTGATGGTCACGGAGGGCAATATGTCAAATTTGGAAATACAGCCTACCCTAATGGGGCAGATTAAGGAGGCTCAGCATGCACACCCCAGCATCGAAGGCATAAAAAGAAAAGTAAGTTTGGGCAAGGCCTCAAAATTTGTCATAGACGATAAGGGAATATTATGGTACGGAGACAGACTTTGCGTACCAAATATAGAAAACCTCAAACAGCAAATCCTAGCCGAAGGCCACACCGCTCCATATTCAATCCATCCTGGAGGGACCAAAATGTACAAGGACATTCAGGAAAAATTTTGGTGGCACGGTATGAAAAGGGATATAGCCACATTCATTGCATGTTGTGATTCATGTCAGCGCATTAAAGCCGAGCACCAAAAACCAGCAGGATTATTACAGCCAAACAAGATACCTGAGTGGAAATGGGATGAAATTGGAATGGATTTTATTGTCAGGCTACCTCGGTCACAATACGGAAATGATGCCATATGGGTCATCACAGATAGATTGACTAAGGTGGAACATTTCATCCTAGTAAAGACAACCCACACCACTCAGAAGCTTGCCAAACTTTATCTCTCCCGTATAGTTTGTCTGCATGGAATTCCAAAGACTATAATATCTGACAGAGGCACTCAATTCGTCTCTAGATTTTGGGATCAATTACAACAAGCTCTGGGAACTCAACTGGCATTCAGTACAGCATACCACTCCCAGACTGATGGATAAACTGAACGCGTAAACCAAATTCTAGAGGACATGCTGAGAGCATGTGTTCTCACCTATGGAACCAGTTGGGAAGAAAGCTTGCCATATGCCGAGTTTGCATACAACAACATTTACCAAGCCAACCTACAAATGTCACCTTTTGAAGCCTTGTACAAGCGGAGATATCGTACTCCATTAAATTGGTCAGAAACAGGAGACAGTCGTATCATCGACCCAGACATGCTCAAGGAAGCTGAGGAGAAAGTTAGGCTAATCAGGGACCGACTCAAGACAGCTCAAAGTCGACAAAAGAGTTATTACGATCGAAAACATCGAGGAGTCAACTTTGAACCCGGTGAATATGTGTACCTACGAGTATCTCCTATGAGGGGCATGCAACGGTTCAAAGTTAAAGGAAAGCTAGCACCAAGATTTATCGGACCTTTCTGTGTAGTTGCGTGAAGAGGCACAGTAGCCTACCAGCTAGACCTACCCGAAGAGCTGTCAGACGTCCACAACGTATTCCACGTCTCATAGTTGAGGAAATGTATAAGCAACCCCGAAAAGCATGTATCTCATGAGGACATTGACGTGCAACCAGACCTCACCTACAGGGAACGTCCAATAAAAATATTGGAGGAGTCTGAAAGGAGGACCCGTCAGAAAATGATTAAGTTTTTCAAAGTTTAGTGGAGCAATCACACCGAGGATGAAGCAACATGGGAAAGAGAGGATTTTCTTCGAATAGAACACCCGCACCTATTTACGGATCAGCTAAAATCTCGGGGACGAGATTTTTCCTAAGGGGGTAGGTGTTGTAACACCCCCGTTTATTTGGTTTTATTAATTTCCTTTTTATGGGAAGGAGGTTATTTAAATTGTTTTTAAAAGCATGTCCTTCTCAAAACCTTTATGGCAAATATTGTATGTGTTCTTCTCAACTTTTATTTTGGTCTTGAGGGCTTTTCATTTAGTGTTGACTCAACACAAATATTTTCTTTTGGAATGTTTTTTGAAATTCTTTCTTTTAAAAATAACCCTATGACTTATGGATTGATCCTTCCTCATTCAAAAATTTTCTTGCCATGACCTAGTTTGAAAATTTTCTTCCTAAACCCACCCCTCCACTTTGGGTCAAGTCAAATATCCAATCCCAGCAAGTTCAACCCATTTTTGAATTTTATTCTATTTATTTTATTCTCAAAACATTTTTTGTCATTTATTTTGAACCTTGGTGATTTACAAAGGAACCACCAGAACCCTTTTGAGTTTTGGTCCCAAACAAACTCCTCTGACTAGTCCTTAGCACCGTCAACCTAGATCCATCAAGATCCACTTGTCCACAATTACAAATTTTCAAATTTTGCTTACTGCAAGTTTGGACCAGATTTGCCATTTTTTGTGAAATTCATTATTTTTCTTCTCCAAAAATTCTGAGATAAATCAGGCAGGCCCCAGATGCATTGAGAGGTCACCTCACCAAAGATCAACTCCAGAAAAATTTTCCACATGCCAAAAACATTTCATCGAACACCTGGCATGCACTGTTTCTGTCAAAATTCAGAAAAGTTCATGTTTCAGTGATTCCGTTCAGTCGATAGTGTCGTTTCTTCAGAGCACGGCGTCAATCTCGCCAGTGCCCACGTTGGCACGATGCTCACTACTCCTTCTTCTTATCCAGTGCACCGCCCGATCGTTTGGACGGGCGCAAGTGTCGGTGGTGATGTGGCACCTCATCGTCGGCGTCTTCTGCGGTGGTAGAACCACCCGTGGCGACCAGCTGGGACCGGCCCTGCCTTTCGGCGCCGTCCAGCACCGCCCAAGCCACCAGCACCCTCCGCGTGGCCATCCCCTCCCCTATGCATGCTGCAGCATAGTCACCGCGACCAGAGAGGCGCAGAGCGCGCTCTCTGCCGCCGACGAGCCCCGTAAGGCCGTTCCGTCGAGAGCATGGAGTAGCGCCCAAGTTTTGCTGAGCTTAGCCTCGGGATGGAACCAGTGAACCTATCCGCAGCTGCCCCGACCCCTAAACCTCCCGTTCAACCACTGCCTTGTCGTAATCACCGCCGGAGAAATCCCGATCGCGGCAACCGCCTCGGGCCGGCTATAAAAGGGGGCCTCGAGCTCGATCTCGACCAGGCATCACCCCTCCACCTCACTAGAGCCACGCCTAGCTACTAGGGAGACCTCGGGGAGGCCTTCTTCCCCGACTCCGGCCGCCCCGATCCGCTTCGGGCTCCGGCAAGATCCGCTCCGGTGAGAACAACCCCGCCTCCCATACCTTGTCAGCAACCTCCTAGTGCACCCACACTTCTAACCCTAGCTTCAATTTGATGGTTGCAGCCCTCTGATACATCTCCAACGTATCTATAATTTTTGACTGCTCCATGCTACTTTATCTACTGTTTTGGACTATATTGGGCTTTATTTTCCACTTTTATATTGTTTTTGGGACTAACCTATTAACCGGAGGCCCAGCCCAGAATTGTTGTTTTTGCCTATTTTAGTGTTTCGAATAAACGTAATATCAAACGGAGTCCAAATGGAATGAAACCTTCGGGAACCTGATTTTCTCACCGAACATGATCCAGGAGACTTGGACCCTGCTCCAAGTAACAAAAGAGGCGGTTACGAGGGTGGGGGCGCGCCCAGTGGGCCCTCTGTTGCTCCACCGATGTACTCCTTCCTCCTATATATACCTACGTATCCCCAAACGATCAGAACAGGAGCCAAAAACCTAATTCCACCGCCGCAACCTTCTATATCCACGAGATCCCATCTTGGGGCCAGTTCCGGAGCTCCGCCGGAGGGGGCATCCACCACGGAGGGCTTCTACATCAACACCATAGCCCCTCCGATGAAGTGTGAGTAGTTTACTTCAGACCTTTGGGTCCATAGCTAGTAGCTAGATGGCTTCTTCTCTCTTTTTGGATCTCAATACAATGTTCTCCCCCTGTCTCGTGGAGATCTATTCGATGTAATCTTCTTTTTGCGGTGTGTTTGTTGAGATCGATGAATTGTGGGTTTATGATCCAGTATTATCTATGGAAAATATTTGAATCTTCTCTGAATTCTTTTATGTATGATTGAGTTATCTTTGCAAGTCTCTTCGAATTATCCTTTTGGTTTGGCCAACTAGATTGGTAGTTCTTGCAATGGGAGAAGTGCTTAGCTTTGGGTTCAATCTTGCGGTGTCCTTTCCCAGTGACAGCAGGGGCAGCAAGGCACGTATTGTATTGTTGACATCGAGGATAACAAGATGGGTTTTTTATCATATTGCATGAATTTATCCCTCTACATCATGTCATCTTGCTTAAGGCGTTACTCTGTTTTTAACTTAATACTCTAGATGCATGCTGGATAGCGGTCAATGAGTGGAGTAATAGTAGTAGATGCAGAATCTTTTGATCTACTTGTCTTGGACGTGATGCCTATATACATGATCATTACCTAGATATGCTCATAACTATGCTCAATTCTGTCAATTGCTCAACAGTAATTTGTTCACCCACCGTAGAAAATCTATGCTCTTGAGAGAAGCCACTAGTGAAACCTATGGCCCCCGGGTCTATTCTCATCATATCAATCTCTATCGCTTTATTACTTGCTTTGCTATTACTTTGCCTTTCAGTTTTCACTTTGCATCTATCTATCAAAAATACCAAAAATATTATTTATCATCTCTATCAGATCTCACTCTCGTAAGTGACCGTGAAGGGATTGACAACCCCTAATCGCGTTGGTTGCGAGTAGCTATCGTTTTGTGTAGGTACGAGGGACTTGTGCGTGGTCTCCTACTGGATTGATACCTTGGTTCTCAAAAACTGAGGGAAATACTTACACTACTTTGCTGCATCATCCTCTCCTCTTCGGGGAAATCCAACGCAGTGCTCAAGAGGTAGCAAGAAGAATTTCTGGCGCCGTTGCCAGGGAGGCTCACGCAAGCAAGTCAACCATACCAAGTACCCATCGCAATCCCTATCTCTCGCATTACATTATTTGTCATTTGCCTCTCATTTTCCTCTCCCCCACTTCACCCTTGCCGTTTTATTTGCCCTCTCTTTCCCAATCTCCTCCTCTCTTTCCCGTTTGCCTTTTTTCTGTTGCCTTTCTGTTTGCTTGTGTGTTGGATTACTTGTTGCCATGGCGCAAGATAATACCAAATTGTGTGACTTCTCGAATACCAATAATAATGATTTCCTTAGTACTCCGATTGCTCCTCTTAATAATGATGAGTCTTGTGAAATCAATACCGCTTTGCTGAATCTTGTTATGAAAGATCAATTCGCCGGCCTTCCTAGTGAAGATGCCGCTACTCATCTAAAAAATTTTGTTGATTTGTGTGATATGCAAAAGAAGAAAGATACGGATAACAATATTGTCAAATTGAAGTTATTTCCGTTTTCACTTAGAGATCGTGCTAAAGTTTGGTTTTCGTCTTTGCCTAAAAATAGTATTGATTTTTGGAACAAGTGAAAAGATGCTTTTATCTCTATGTATTTTCCTCCCGCTAAGATCATCACTCTTAGGAATGATATCATGAATTTTAAACAACTTGATCATGAGAATGTTGCCCAATCTTGGGAAAGAATGAAATTGATGCTTCGCAATTGCCCTACTCATGGTTTAAATTTATGGATGATCATACAATTTTTTTATGCCGGATTGAATTTTGCTTCTAGAAATCTTTTAGATTCGGCCGCGGGAGGCACGTTTATGGAAATTACGTTAGGAGATGATACCAAATTACTTGATAATATTATGGCTAATTATTCTCAATGGCACACCGAAAGATCTTCTAGTAAAAAAGTGCATGCTATAGAAGAAATCAATGTTTTGAGTGAAAAGATGGATGAACTTATGAAGATGTTTGCTAATAAAAATACTCCTCTTGATCCCAGTGATATGCCTTTATCTACTTTGCTTGAGAATAATAATGAATCTATGGATGTGAATTTTGTTGGTAGGAATAGTTCTGGAAACAACGCTTATAGAGGGAATTTTAATCCTAGGCCTTATCCTAGTAATCCTTCTAATAATTATGGAAATTCCTACAACAACTCTTATTGAAATTTTAATAATATGCCCTCTGAATTTGAGAGTAGTGTTAAAGAGTTTATGAATTCACAAAAGAATTTCAATGCTTTGCTTGAAGAGAAATTGCTTAAAGTTGATGATTTGGCTAGGAACGTTGATAGAATTTCTCTTGAAATGTATTCTTTAAAGCTTAGATCTATTCCTACTAAGCATGATATCAATGAGTCTCTCAAAGCCATGAGAATTTCCATTGATGAGTGCAAGGAAAGAACCGCTAGGATGCGTGCTTCCAAAGATGCCTTTATTAAAGCGTGTTCTTCCAATTCCTATGAAAATCAAGATGAAGATCTAAAAGTTATTGACGTGTCCCCCATTAAATCTTTGTTTTGCAATATGAATCTTGATGAAACTGATGATCATCTTCCTTTACCTAGAAGGCGTTTTAAGAATTCGGAGTTTCTAGATCTTGATGATGAAATTGATGAAAGTGGGATTGAAAGAAATAAAAACCTAGATGTTGCTAAACCCACTATTTTGGATCTCAAGGAATTTAATTATGGAAATTGCTCTTTCATTGGTTGTATTTCCTTGTTGCAATCCGTGCTAGATTCTCCTCATGCTTATAGTCAAAATAAGGCCTTTACCGAACACATTGTTGATGTCTTGATGCAATCTTATGAAGAAAAACTCGAGTTGAAAGTTTCTATCCCTAGAAAACTCTATTATGAGTGGGAAGCTACTATTAAAATTAAAATTAAAGATTATGAGTTTCATGCTTTGTGTGATTTGGGTGCTAGTGTCTCTACTATTCCCAAAGCTTTGTGTGATTTGCTAGATTTCCGTGATTTTGATGATTGCTCTCTAAACTTGCATCTTGCGGATTCCACAATTAAAAAGCCTATGGGAAGAATTAATGATGTTCTTATGGTTGCAAATAGGAATTATGTGCCGGTAGATTTTATCGTTCTTGATATAGATTGCAAACCTTCATGTCCTATTATTCTTGGTAGACCTTTCCTTAGAACGATTGGTGCAATTATTGATATGAAGGAAGGGAATATTAGATTCCAATTTCCCTTAAATAAGGGCATGGAACACTTCCCTAGAAAGAAAATAAAATTACCATATGAATCTATCATGAGAGCCACTTATGGATTGCCTACCAAAGATGGCAATACCTAGATCTATCCTTGTTTTTATGCCTAGCTAGGGGCGTTAAACGATAGCCCTTGTTGGAGGCAACCCAATTTTATTTTTGTGTTTTTTTTCTTATGATTAGGAATAAATAATCCATCTACCTTCTGTTTGGATGTGGTTTTATCTTTTAATTAGTGTTTGTGCCAAGTAGAACCTATAGGATAACCTACGATAATAGTTGATTTGATTCTGCTGAAAAACAGAAACTTTGCACGCACGAATATAATTTTGTTAAATCACAGGAACGAGCTTTTGCGTTGATTATTTTTGATGCTGTTCAATAAACAAATTGTACAGGACTTCCTATTTTGGTAGAATGTTTAGAGTTCCAGAAGTTTGTGTTAGTTATAGATTGCTACAGACTGTTCTGTTTTTGACAGATTCTGTTTTACGTGTGTTGTTTGCTTATTTTGATGAATCTATGGCTAATAAAATAGTTTATAATCCATAGAGAAGTTGGAATACAGTAGGTTTAACACCAATATAAATAAAGAATGAGTTCATTACAGTACCTTAATTAGTTCTTTGTTTTCTTTCTCTAACGGAGCTCACGAGATTTCTGTTGAGTTTTGTGTTGTGAAGTTTTCAAGTTTTGGGTGAATTCTTTTGATGGATTATGGAACAAGGAGTGGCAAGAGCCTAAGCTTGGGGATGCCCATGGCACCCCCAAGATAATCCAAGGACACCAAAAAGTCAAAGCTTGGGTGTGCCCTGGAAGGCATCCCCTCTTTCGTCCACTTCCATCGGTAATTTACTTTGAGCTATATCTTTATTCACCACATGATATGTGTTTTGCTTGGAGCATCTTGTATTGTTTGCGTCTTTGCTTGTTAGTTTACCACAATCATCCTTGTTGTACACACCTTTTGAGAGAGCCATACATTAATTGGAATTTGCTAGAATACTCTATGTGCTTCACTTATATCTTTTGAGCTTGATAGTTTTGCTCATAGTACTTCACTTATATCTTTTGAGCGTGATAATTTTTGCTCTAGTGCTTCACTTATATCTTTTAGAGCACGGCGGTGGATTTGTTTTAAAGAAACTATTTATCTCTCATGCTTCACTTAGATTATTTTGAGAGTCATTAATAGCATGGTAATTTGCTTAATGTTAATATATTTAGTGTTCAAGATATGTGAAACTTTCTTTTGAGTGAATTGAATACTAAGATAAGTTTGATGCTTGATAATTGTTTTGAGATATGGAGGTGATAATATCAAAGTCGTGCTAGTTGGGTAATTGTGAATTTGAGAAATGCTTATGTTGAAGTTTGCAAGTCCCGTAGCATGCACGTATGGTTAAAGTTGTGTAACAAATTTGAAACATGAAGTGTACCTGGCTTGTGCATCCTTATGAGTGGCGGTCGGGGACGAGCGATGGTCTTTTCCTACCAATCTATCCCCCTAGGAGCATGCGCATAGTACTTGATTTTTGATGGCTTCTAAATTTTTGATGGCTTCTAAATTTTTGCAATAAGTATATGAGTTCTTTTGACTAATGTTGAGTCCATGGATTATATGCACTCTTACCTTTCCGCCTTTGCTAGCCTCTTCGGTATCATGTATTGCCCTTTCTCACCTTGAGAGTTGGTGCAAACTTCGCTGGTGCATCCAAACCCCGTGATACGATACACTCTATCATGTAGTGGACATCGTATTTGTGGCAAAGCCACCATGCATTATTTTTCATACATGTCACTCTTGATTCGTTGCACCATCCCGGTACACCATCGAAGGCATTCATATAGAGTCATATCATGTTCTAAGTTTCGAGTTGTAATCCTGATGTTGTAATCAATAGAAGTGTGATGATCATCATTGTTAGAGCATTGCCCAAAAAGAAAAAACAAAGAGAAAAAAGAAAAAAAAAGAAAGGCCAAAAAAAAGAAAGGCCCAAACATCCGTGACATTTTGGGCAGAACGAAATTTTTTTCTGTCATACATATGACACTTCTATGACAATAATTGTGACAAAACCCGGTATCATCATAGATGTTGTGGGATCCTACTTCTATGACAGAAAATCATGATAGAAAATGGGCTTTTCTTCCTGGGCGGGCCGGAGACGCAGCTGCATGGCATTCTTTGGGCCATCCATGATGGAAAAAACCGTGGTAGAAGCGAGGGGGAGGAAAATTTCGGGGAGTTGCCGGTTACGGTGGGAGGTCGGGGGCGGAGCGATGCGCGTTTCGCTCGTACGTACGCGCGTGTGTGCGAGGCGTTGGCTCTAACTGAAGCCGAGCAAGGCGTTGGGCTCTAACTGAACCCGAGCGATTGCACTGCAGGCTACGCGTTACTGAACCGGAAGGATCGATCGATGGCTGTTAACTGAACCCGATGGAGCGATTCCTTCACTACTGCTGCTAAATGAAGTCGATCGATGTTGCCTCTAGGATGAACAGTGAGTGTTGTGGGGGGGGGGTTTGGATGAACAATGAGCGGTGGCGTTGCCTCT
>NC_041391.1:569050312-569085393 GCF_002162155.2 Triticum dicoccoides
TTGCCTCTGGATGAACAGGAACCCGTGGTGTGGAGGGATGGATGAACAGTAGACGGTGGAGGGGTGGCCGTGGAGGGGTGGTTGAACAGGACCCCATGGTGTGGAGGGCTGGATGAACAGTAGACGGTGGAGGGGTGGTCGTCGAGGGGTGGTTGAATAGGACCCCGTGGTGTGGAGGGCTGCATGAACAGTAGACGATGGAGGGGTGCCCGTGGAGGGGTGGTTGAACAGTAGCCGGTGGAGTAGCGCGCGGTGGAGGCTGGATGAACAGGAGCCCGTGGAGGCTGGAGGAGGTCGACGGTGGAGATGAACAGTATCCCGTGGAGTCCCATTTTGCGGTACGCCACACCCCTCCCCCCTACCCCCCTGTTTCGATTGTAGCGCTCCAACACAAGTCCGTTTCATCCATTTTGCGGTACGCCACACCCCTCCCGATGAACAGGACACCCGTTTCGACCGTAGGAGGTCCGTTTCCTCCATTTTGCGATACGCCACACCCCTGCCGATCAACAGGACCCCCATTTCGACCGTAGGAGGTCCGTTTCCTCCGTTTTGCGGTATGCCAGGCCCATCCCGATCAACAGGACCCCGTTTCGAACGTGGCCGGTCGAACACAAGGCCGTTTCCTCCGTTGTGTGGTACGCGAGGCCTCGTTTCCATCGCTTGTTCCGTCCAAGCCCTCCCGAAGAACACGACCACGCATTCCGTTCCGATCCAGCCAGTTGGCTCCCCATGAACACGACAACGACGATGTTTCTCCGTTCCGACCCAGCCATGTACGTATGCGCGACAGTTGTTAGAGACCCTGCCCGTATGTACGTACATGGCCGTATTTTCTTTCTTGCACCCTCGCCGCTGTACGTACGTGTACATGCTATGTGCGCGCCTCTACTACGACACGTGCGCGCCTCTACATCCACCAGTATATATGTACGTACATGTTTGCGACCAGAATGACAATGCTACGTATGATTCGACCAGGTGGGTCCCGACTGTCAGGCACTTCCTTGCGTGCGAAGATGTAGCTGGTGGGTCCCAGCAGTCAGGGGGCGAATCGTTTTGGTTTTTTTTGCCCGGACGCACTTCCTTGCGTGCGAAGATGTAGCTGGTGGGTCCCAGCAGTCCGGGGGCGAATCTATTTTTTTGCCCGGACGCACTTCCTTGCGTGCGAAGGTGTAGCTGGTGGGTCCCAGCAGTCAGGGGGGAAACGTTTTTTCGCAAAATATGGTGGCCCGTCCGGTGGGTCCCCGCTGTCAGGTGGAGGAATAATTATTTTGCACGTAATAAGGAGGCACTTCCTTACTGCGGCTGTCGACCCAGCTGTCAGCCTCTCCACGTACAGTCCACGTCCGATGGAAGCCGTTCCTTGACCACGTTGACCACGCCACGCCGAGAGCGCCAGGGCGGTGGACGACGACGAGGCCTAGGAAGGGGACGACGGGGAACCGAGGAAGACGCAGCAGTGGAAGCCCGCGCCGAGAGGAGTACGAGGGTTCACTAGTTCGGCTGCGATGTGAGGCTGCCGGCGCCGCAGGGCCTGGCCAGCGGTGGGAATAGTAGGGGGCGGTGAGGCCTCCGCAGCAGCACATCCGGCCACGGGAGGCAGGAGCATGCGGCACGACCGGTGCTGCTTTGGGCAGCTGGACCAAGAAGACCAGAGGTTGAATAAGCACTACGGCCGTTGGATGGACATCATACGGTCACTGGAGCTAGAATTGTTTATATTGACTAAGTTGACAAAGCCCTCTGTCCTCGTCAACTTAGTAGGCCCACAAGTCAGCCTCCCACCAAGGTGGGTCCCAGCTAGCTGGGGGGTATTCATTTTTTTGTGCGTAATAAGGAGGCACTTCAGGTGGGTCCGAGCTGACAGCAGGGGGAACGTTTTTTCGCGAAATACGATGGCCCATCGGGTAGGTCCCAACAGTCAGGGGCAAACGTTTTTTCGCGAAATACTGGTGGCACGTCCGGTGGGTCCCTGCTGTCAGGTGGAGGAATAATTATTCTCCGCGTAATATGGAGGCACTTCCTTGCGGCTGCCGTGGACCCAGCTGTCAGCCTCTCCACGTACAGTATTCTTCCGATGAAATTCGGTCGTTGACCACATTGACCACACCGCGCCGAGAGCACCATGGCGGTGGACGACATCGAGGCCTAGGAAGGGGACGACGCGGAGCTGGGAAAGACGCGGCAGTGGATGCCCACGCGGAGAGGAGTATGAGGGTTCACTGGTTCGGCTGTGCTGCCGTCGCCGCAGAATAACATGGGGTGTGGGTGAGTGGAGTGGAGGGATGGCCTGGCCAGCGGTGGGAGTAGTATGGGGAAGGTGAGGCCTCCGCGGCAGCACAGCCGACCACGGGAGGAAGGAGCAGGCGGCACGACCGGCGCTGCTTTGGGCGGCTGGAGCAAGAAGACCAGAGGTTGAAGAAGCACTACGGCTGTTGGATGGACATTGTACGGTTAGTCGAGCTAGAATCGTGCATATTGACTAAGTTGACAAAGCCCTTCATCCCCGTCAACTTAGTAGGCCCACTATACTGGGTCCCAGCTAGCAGGGGGAGTATTATTTTTTTGGGGCGTAATAAGGAGGCACTTCCTTGCGTGCGAAGATATAGCTGGTGGGTCTGAGCTGTCAGCGGCGATAACAATTTTTTCGCGAAATACAGAGGCCCTTTCGGTGGGTCCCAGATGTCAGGTGGAGGAATCATTATTTTGCGTGTAATAAGGAGGCATTTCCTTGCGTGCGGCCGTGGACCCAGCTGTCAGCCTCTCTACGTACTGTTCACTTCCGATGGATGTCGTTCATTGACCACGTTGACCAGGCCGCGCCGAGAGCACCAGGGCAGTGGACGACGACGAGGCCTAGGAAGGGAACGACATGGAGACAGGGAATACTCGGCAGTTATTTCCCACGCGGAGGAATACGAGGGTTTACTGGTTCGTCTGTCGTCGCCGGAGAATAATAGCATGTGTGGGACTGAGGGTGAGTAGAGGGATAGCTAGGCCAGCGATGGGAGTACGATGGGGCTGTGAGGCCTGCGCGGCAGCACAGTCGGCCGCGTGGAGGAGGGAGCAGGCAGTCCCGCCGGCGCTTGTTTGAGCGGCTGGAGCAGGAAGAGCAGAGATTGAAGAAGCACGACGGCCGTTGGATGGACATCCAACAGTATACAGGCCATCTGTGGAAAGCCTCAAATCTGTGGAAAACAGCATACAACCCATCTGCCATTATTTCAAATAGTTTACAGCCCATTTGCTAATTCTTACGGGTTTTTTTGGAGCCCATATTCTTTTTGTTAGCATTACAGCCCATATTATGGCCACGGTTAAAAAATTATACAAAATTTTGCATATGTCGGTGCGGTCTGAACTGTTTTTAATCCCGAAATTTCGAGTCACATTTAGATTGATTTTAAAAATAAATGTATATCAATATAAAATCCAATAAATTGTCCACGCGTAAAAATCAATGCAATTTAAAATCTCGAAATGAAAAAAAGATATTTGAAACTAATTTCCGGTTTGATGTGTTTAAAAAATGTACAACCCATTTCTCATTACTGCTGATAGGCCATTTTCTCGGCCAGCCGAATGAAGCTCTCCTCGTCTAGCCCAATAGGCCTAATAAAGTGACTTACTTGACAAATCACAAAAAAACTGGGCTAGCCATTTTCAAAAAACAAAAAAAAACTACTGGGCTGGTCTGTGGTAAATATAAAAGAAAAGTCTGTCTAGACATGCCAGAGTGTCCTGCACAGCCCAGTTGACACCCTGCTTCCGTCTCAAAAACATATTAGATAAATGCCACTCCAATTATGACGATTCATAAAAATGCCACTGCAATTTCCAAACTTTGAAAAATGCCACTGCAATTTTTGCAAACTTTGAAAAATGCCACTGCAGTTTGCAAACATTGAAAACGCCACTCCAGACTTCAAAAAATGCCACTAGAAATGGCATGAAATGGCATTTTTCAAAGTTTGGAAATTGCAGTGGCATTTCTCAGAGGCATTTATCAAATTAACCCAAAACAAAAAAAATTGGGCAAGCTGCTGGGTCCCTGGTGTCAGCCGTTCGTTGTACAATTCTCTCGTTTACTGACTACGTTGACAATGGCATGGGACCCAGATGTCAGAAATCCACTAGGAGGAACCATTTTTTTATTGGCTTGAAATAAGGAGGCACTTGCTTGCGTACTACCATGACCTTGGCGGGTCCCTGCTGTCATCCTCTCCACGTACAATCATCTCCTAATTGTGTACGCATCAACTTGCTAGGCCCACAAGTCAGCCTCTAAACTCGTGGAGGACAAATACAACCCATTTAAAAAATAACAGCCCATTCCATACGTTCAAACGGAAAGTTCAACATTCAGAGCAAAGTAACAGGTCTGATCCACATATAGAGTACTGAACTTCCACGTTGACAACCATCATAGCCAAGTTAACTATCTACTCCCACTAGACAAGTACTAACTTACACTTAGCTAACTAGACGATACCGGCGGTACACGCTAAACGCCGGCACCAGCGTCCTGCACCTCGCCTCGGACTTGCCAGAGGTGCGATAGGGCATGTTTGCTCGTGCGCATTGGCCCTTTCCATGCCGGCGTGGTCCACCGAAGCTTAGGCTTCCAAGTGGGAAACCCACTTGACGAGCTGGTAGTAAAAATCGGCATCGCGAACGCATGCATGCCCGACAGCCTCCAGGGCTATTTGCCGGGCGCCGGCCTCCATGTAGTCGGCCCAGTTGCGGGTGCTCTGCTCGCGACTCAGAGCGTCGGTGCATTGCTGCTCCATGTCCTGCTGGCGGCACAAATCGTCGTTACACTACTCCTCCGCCAGTCGATCGCGCTCCAACAACTCCTGCTCCTCCGCCATGCGGTCGCACTCCAACAACTCCTCGATCTGTGCATTGCCATCTAAAGACAGATAGAATGCCTCCTCCCTCCGTCTGCCTTCCGGTGAAAAACCGAACACTAGTTCCGGCGGTGACCGCCTCCGGCGTCGCCTATCGCGGACGGGCGGGGGCATGGCGGACGTGGCGAGCGACGTCGGGCTGGTGAGGGCTTATGAGGATATGGCGAGTTGGGTCACGGTGGCACTGGTGAATGCCGGGAAACAGTACTTATAGGGGGAAGGTAGCACGATGGTCATCAGAATTCAATGCATAATGGCTTAGCACGCTAGCTTGCCATGGAAAAGTAGGGAAACTGAAATTATGATTGTGTCGTCCCATCTCGTCTGGGTCGCACGCTGGCATGGTGGTCAAACGAGTGCACTCGAATCATCTCCCTCCTTGTCAATAATGATTTCACGAATTTAAAAAGCCCACAACAATTAAAGCGTATCTTTTTTCGCATCAGTTAGCTGCCTTAATTACGGCCGGCTGCACGCAGGCACTCAAAATCGCTCGCAGGCAGTACGCGAAGCAGCATGCAACGAGTCGCAGCCGAGGGCTCGCATGCAGCCACTTAAATCACTGGAATTAATTAGGCTTAAACTTCTGCATGCCATTAATTATTGCCATGCCTTGGTCTTGCTGCTTTGCTCACGGGACTAATAAACCCGGATGGAGGGAGTACCTTGGTTGGTGAGAGGTTTGAATTAATCCCTGCAAACCGGAAAGGAGGTACTAGTACGTGTGTGATCCGCTATTTATTCGTGTAGGATCGAGTAGGTCATTTCTTGAATTGAGCCCTGCAAACCGGAAAGGAGGTAGTACGTGTGTGATACGCTATTTATCCGTGTAGGATCGATAGTGTAGCTTGTCAGTTTCTTCAGAGGTAGGAATTTTTATCCTTGTAGGATCGATAGTGTAGCTTGTCAGTTTCTTCAGAGGTGGGCATTTTTATTCAAAAAATGCCACTTCGCATCTTGCGTCGCAAATAAAACTGCCAGGTGCGCATTTGTAGGCTAGCTAGTGATTGATCAGTAACTTGTAAACACTGAGCGAACAGAAATAAGTAACTGTTAATGCATCTCAATGATTCACAGATCATATACAAATATGTAGCTCCAAAAGCAAAGATCAGCCACTTCAGATCTTGCATCGCAACTAAAACTAACTAGTACGATTTCCCATACATAAGATCAACATGTTAATGCATCTCAATGATTCACAGATCATATGCAAATATGTAGCTCCAAAAGCAAAGATCTAGAAAAAACATATGTTCTTCCTACTAACATGGATGGTTCTCTTGGCCAACATTCAGTACAGACTGAAATACAAATTTGTTTGTGAAGTCTATAATTCCTCTTGCAAACGTGAGTGGTTTCACCAACAGCTGGAACCATGAGAATGAACCACACATGAGGGAGGAACATCCACTGCAATATGATTTGGTCTTCTCTTGATCACACCGCGAGACTATTTTCAGAATACAAACTTTAACTTAGGGGAAATGATGCCCATTGTATAATCAGACCAAAGCAATGAAGCACCAAGTGTTGGCCAGTAAATAGTACAGTACTACTTTTCTGCAGTCCATGAAGTGACTATCCAATCTTTGTGTTTATTTTCAAATGGCACTGCATGCAGTGACTATACTATTCTCTTGTGCAGTTCAACCAAAACTGTGTACACTTCGTTTGTTTGCCAAATAGCAACGGGCAGACATCTCTATCTGCACAAATATCAAGCAGCTAGTAAACATATACCACACCATGTTTGCAGTGATGGAAGAGGTGAAATCGATACAACCAAAATTGAGCATCCAATCATTGAATCCTGTCCTACACCTCCAATGTAGGTCCGCCCTGCCAATAAATTCACATGCAAACCACTAGTATTACTACCAAATGACAGTACAAAAAGAGTAGCAAGATAGTAGCAAACCATGTACCTTCGTAATGAACAGCTCATAGTGCCACCAATTGGATATAAAGGTTTGGAAAAAAACATGCTCCTAATATTGAACCAGTTGGACTTTTTGTGCAGCTTCACTAAAATCGAGCATCCCTGTTTGCATAGATATTGAAAGTGTGATTACTATAAACGTGGCACTAGTTGAAGCATAGACTCACAAATATAAGCATTCCAATTTCTTAATGGGAAAAGGTAGCAAGACTATTTCTAACCACCTGTTTGAAGGAATAAATAAAGCAACAACGGCTGATGTCAGGAAGGCATACATAGTTTTTTTCTAAAAAACTGAGCCATTCCTGACCTTTCCTCTTATTTTAAGCAAATTTTGTGCAGTTCTACTAAAATAAAATGCCATCACCGCCTTGACAATTTAGTTACACTGTACAAAAGGAAATGACTTAACATTACATCATGGTGTCGGGTATGTAGTAGATAGGCATTAGAGACAAACATACAGACCTCCTCCGATAACATAATGAACATTAATTTTAACAAACGTGTGACTAGCTTTACCGGGATCATTTGAGTGAACTCTACACCCTATGTTCCTTAATATAAGACGTTTTCGCGGTTCAACTTAAAGTACCCAAATATCTAGTATTTAGAAAAACAGGTAGTAGTTTTCTTGAGCACATATCTGGGAAAGCTTGCCACACTTTATTTATGTCCATACGCCAATGCAACACCATCCGAATACTACAAATATACACTAATCCAGTGGCTAGTGCAAAAGTAGAGTAGTTAGTTTATTACAGGGTACAGTATAATGGTTTTACTGAACAGATTTCAATAAACTCTAGCACTGGAAGGTTTCTATAAGAATTAACAATACAAAATGTAAAGGTAACAAGTTTCAGCATTGGTATACTAGTTGTGCATGAGCATTAAACCAAATACAAAAGTCTGAAGGTAACTAGCATTATTAACTAATGACAGTACAAAAAAATTGCAACCCATGTACCTCCAAGGTAAATATCATTTCGAACTCGGGGGGGGGGGACCTTAAAAATTGCTATCCCAATCTTGATAATCGATCAAACATAGAAACTTGATCTTTCCTCTTGATAATCAAGAGAACAGCCGGAGGAGGAGGTGCCCACTCTTGACCTTTCCTCTTGTCTTCATAATTGTCTGTGCAGTTTAACCAAAATAAAATGACATCAGCGCCTTGGCATTTTGGTGACACTGTACAAAAAAATTAACTTATCTCATGAAAGTGAGGTATGTAATCTATAAGCATTAACAGTGCAAAAATCTGAAGGTAGTAACAAGTTTCATCGTTGGTATACTGGTTGTGCAACAGCATTAGAATGCCTTAGCTAAAAAATCTTTAATACATCCACAATCAACAGCTAACCCTGAAATGATCTAGTGACATTAAATGGCACTGCATAAATTTATCTGTGGCATTAGACTGAGAGCGGCATTAGTTAAATGTGGCATCACTTTAGGAGTAGCATTGCTTGACTTGACTGCTGGCGTTATACTAACAGCAAAAAAAGTGGCAATAAGAGCATGGGAGGCCCATTCGGACAATGGGCGCACCAGTACGATGTACCTCAACGGACGCAGAGTGGTGAGGGAGGTATTGTTGCCCAGAGCAACAAATATCCAGGCAGCATATGTGGATTACGTCCCATTTTTGTTCTCTTTAGCCACCTTTTTCCTATGTGAGGACAACAAACCGATCGACCTAGTCATTCTCTATTGCGTTGTCATGCCTTTCTACCCTTCTTCAACCAAGAGACACGAAACTCTTTCCTTAGCTACTGATTTTCCCCTTTTCAACCTAGATGCGGGTTCGATGCCTACTCTCTTGGACAGTACAGTCTCCCTTCCTTTCCTTATTCAACCCAGACATGCATTAGTCTGCTGAAGTAGGGTTTCCTTTAATAGTGCAAATTATGGTTTTTGTCTGCTTGGCCAGCTGAGCAGAGGATAGCAAATTGGGAAGATGGTGGAGTGGAAAAAGATCCACATGCAATGACGTGCCAGATGGGGCAATAGAACAAGGGTATGGTTCGAAAAGAGGTAGCATACCTGAGGGTCGGTGGGAAGTGGCTTCGCTCGTGGTCGTCGTCCTCCGCACACACTACGGCAGCGATCCCGCGTGGGCGCTAGGTCTGAGAGGACGGCCTTGTCGTCAGTGCATGACCTCGCTCGCCGACGACGAGTGCGTCAACACTGCACATCCTTTTCTTCCCCAGCGGATCTGTGACCACCGGTGAGGAGGGAGAGAGGGGCCGTCTTTTTTAGATCTGGAGAGAGGGTGGTAGTGTGAGAAGCAACTGGGCAGCCCTTTGCAAGAAAGCGCTGAAGCTCCAGCCTATATATCTTCTTTATACTGGTGGAGTAGTGGTAGAGTAGTTTATATTTTCTCTGCGTACAGTACCAGTTAGTCGTGCTTCAAAACTGAACGGCGCGCCATTAAAAAAATAAAGGCCGATAACTAATGCGGCACCTTGGGCCAACGCGGCCAGATCGCATTTTGCACGAGAAATTACACACCATGTCTCGTTGACATGTGGTCCTGTTCCACATATCAGTGAGACAACGGTGAGTAGTACGAGTATTTCCGAACCGACGTGTAGGCCAGGGCGCCCCTTCGTGAACCGTGGCAAACTGTCAACCGTCCATCGACTCTTCGCCTTTCCCTCTCGATTTGGAATTGCTGTCGCACGCTCTTCCACTCCCTCCTCCATTTTCCTTCAGCCCTTCACGCTTTCTTCTGCCATTGTTCGATCGTCTTCTCCATGGAGGGAACAGGACGGAAATGACCCCGTTATTCTTGCCTCGATCTGAAAGATGACGTGGTGGAGGAACTCATTGATCGGTGCAACGTCATCACCTCGTCTAGCATGGCAGGTTCGTTCAAGCCCATTCTCGACTCAACTAATAACACCATTACAAGGAACCCAAGAGTCAAGGAGCGGTTTGATCTCCCCTATCTTCTTCGTCGTGACCCTGATGACTGGCGCCGTCACGACGGAGGCCTCGCCCTATGCAAGTTGATGCCACTTGATAATGATACGTATGATGTTAAGATGCCATCGCTTGAGGGCAAGGCTTGGGCAAGCGCAAATGGAGATTGGGTTGTTTACATTGGGTCCAACTGCGAGTGGGAACTTGTGAATGTGTACACTCGTGACCGGGTTCCACTTCCAAAAATCTCAGCAAAGTGCCCAGAGGTTGAGCACACCGGTATTGTACGCACGTTCAAATACAATCATGGTGACTGTCTTCTACGGAAGATAGCAATTTCTCGAGTCCCCAACCGCTCTTAGAATCACAACAACTATGAAGTTGTTGCTATCTTCGACAAGCTTGTTGCCGTCGTCAGTGGTTTGACTGGATGGATATTGCTCAAAAATCAGTTTCTATACACGAATAAGTACTGTGATGCAATTGAATACGAGGGCCTTGTGTTTGCTGCCACCACTCGTGGCACTGTTTTTGCATGGCATCCTCGTTGTTTCGGTATGTTTGTCTTCCACCGTAATTATAATTGTTTCATCCACATGCATGCGGGTTAGCAAGGCTGGTCATAGTGGGGAGTAACTTAGACTAGTAACATGCATATGTTACTAGTTTATGTTACTACCTCTATAGTGCATAGTATCTTCGATTAGTATCATAGGTGGTCTCATTTATTGCCATGCATGACACATAGTAGCATCACATTTATTATGTTACGGTATCTACCTATGTTACTATAACCATCTCTCTCTTCCTTAATTGCCTGCCACATAAGCATGTTTGCGAGTCCCAAGTGCATGATACTACTTATGTTACCCCCACTATGGCCAGCCTTACTAATTAACCTTCTTCTTGTGTTTCCAAGCTCCTGTGAACATTCCACCACCTATACTTGAAGATTTTTATAACCAAGGGGGAGATGATGATGGTGATGATCACGAGCATGAGGACGAGTAGCGCCCATATACTATTTGGCACCTGGCAACTAATTCCGATGGATCACCTCTTCTCGTGTGTATACAGCCCACTGATGATGTTACTGCTAAGGAAGCAGGTGTAGTCTCCCATGGTCGCACTCTCCGGACCTATTCCAACACCCATTGCATGGTATTCGGGATGGATACTAGTGTGCTAGCGCCAAATCCTTCTCCCTGGTACAGAATTGATAGTCTTGGAGAAAATTCGCTCTTCCTTGGACAAAACTGTCCAATGATGGTGAAAGGCGATCCAACTACTGTTGACACAACGTTACTACCATTTATGAGAAGCAATTGTGTCTATACCTTGGACATTTGGGTGGTTCCCTACCCTGGTACTGATATAGTAGGCCGCTTCAGCCTGGATGATCAGTCCTGCATTGGTCTCCAGATTGACAATGGATGGTCCGTCCCAGAGAATCACTTGTGGTTCAAAGCAAGCGTTTCCAACGCCGAGGAATGGTTGAGTTGAAGTTCATTTCATTGCTTGTTATTTGTTGTGTGGTGAAAACTTTAGTATTTATAATGTATCCTCGTTGTCAATGTGGGTTGATGACCTGTTGTATGTAATAAAATGATATGCCTGTGATAAACTTACTAAATTTATGAATGGATTTCGAGTTGCTTCTGTGAGTGAGTGGTGCGACGAGGCAAAAAAATATTTTCCGAATACATAATTGTGCCTGCATTGCAATAGGTTATCGGATGAGGCCAATCATCAACAATAGTAGTACACTATTTGTACTAGCTTCACATGCTTCGCGCGTCGTGCGGGTGTTTTTACTGTAGCCATACATAACCAGCACCTCGAATCCTCGACACTAGTAGTACTATATACTATAGTAAGTAGTAGGAGTAGTATGGTGGCATGGGCGAGAACAAGCATTCACGTCCAGGAGTACGGTGACGGGGTCATGTACCTAGGGTAGGGTCATGGACCTGATCTAAGTACCTTACCCAAGGACACCCTTAGAAGAGGTCGCCTTCCAGTCGACCAACGAGGGACTCACTCGACTGACTTGAAGGACTCGACCACAAAGACTCACTCGACCACCAGAAGGTCAAGAGGCACTCTGCACTGCAACGGCCTGTAATTAAGTAGACTTTATGGTAGTAAAGACACTTTATGTGGGGCGTTATCAGTAACGCCCCGGACTTAACTCACCTTAAACCCTCTCCTACGTGGGCTGACTGGGGTCTCGGCGCACTCTATATAAGCCGCCCCCCTCCACAGGTAGAGGGGTTCGGCACCTTGTAACTCATATACTCATAATCCACTCGACCGCCTCCGAGCTCCGAGACGTAGGGCTATTACTTCTTCCGAGAAGGGCCTGAACTCGTACATCCCTTGTGTTTACAACCTCTCCATAGCTAGGACCTTGCCTCTCCATACCTACCCCCCACTCTACTGTCAGGCTTAGAACCACGACAGTTGGCGCCCACCGTGGGGCCGGTGTTTTAGCGATTTTGTGGAGAAGTTGCGATTCTTCCGAGTACTTTCATCATGGTGTCTGCTGGAGTTTTGGTCGAGGGTCGAGAGATCCGTCTCGGCACTCTCACCTTCATCGCCGACGACTCCGCGTGGCTCCAGGAGGCTCCACTCGACGTTGATGCGCTCCCCGTCCGCGGTGCGACGCATTTTCGCGCATGTGTCCGCGGCGTTCTGCTGCGGCAACCGTCGACCCCGTATCGGTCGACTCCTACATCGTCCTCCCTCTCGGTCTCCCGCCAGCGCAAGCGCTCGGGCCGGTCGAGGCTTCAGCGATGGGTGAGGCACGCGGTGGCTCGCCAATCGGCCACCACCCAAGTTGCGGCAATCGAGCCCGACGAATCTCTCTATGGCTTGTTCGATCTGTCGACTGGCTCCGTAGAGACGGCATCCGAGTGCGGTAGCAGTGATCCAGCGGCGGAAATCTTGATGGTCGACGGGCCCCGCAGTCCCCCTGGCTTCGCCCGTGATGGTGGAGCAGGTGACGGAGGCGACCCCGCACGAGGCCACGAAGAGTACCAGCCCGAGCCACTCGACTCTCTGCAAAGAGAGGAACTTCGCCGCAGGAACGTGGATGCTCTGCGTACTCCCATCGCAGGAGAAACCCCCGAGGCTCGTGCCTTGGAGGAGGCACGTCTGGCCAATTTGGCCGAACGCACTCGACTGGAGAATCTTCAGCGAGCACTCGACGAGCATGCACGGCAACGAGTTCCCGACACCAGTCGACGTCAACTCTTCCCGCCGACTCAGGTATATCGAACCCCAATCCAGAATTTAGCAGCTGCGACCCGTATAGCAGAGTCCATCCAGCCTTCTCAGTCGGAAGCTGGCAGAGGTTTGATGCAGATCAGGGATCTGCTCCGGGCAGCAGGAGATCAGAATTCAGCCGTGTCTCAGTCGCGCAACAGAATTCACAGTCGATCCGTCACTGCGAATACGGTTCAGTCGGCTCACGGTCCTAGATCGCCTCTGCGGCGTGAGGGGCACGAGAATCGGCAAGGCCAATATGGTGACCGACTCGACCGAGATGATAGGCGTCGAGTGCCCCATTCCCCTCCGAGGGGTGGGTCTTACGCTCCTCGGCAGCAAGATGACAGGCGTCAGTTCAGTACAGGGCGAAGGGTTCCAGTCGACCCCAGAGAACCAGGATTCGACGCGCGATCCATTATCGTGCAAGGTTTGGTCGACCGGAACAGAGCCCATCGAGGCGGACTCGACAGAGATGCACCCACAAGCAGTCGAGTGCATGTTTCTGGTCCTGAATGTTTCAGCAGAGCTATCAGAGCCGCAGTTATCCCTCCCAATTTCAGGTTGGCAACAGGAGTCAGCAAGTTCACTGGTGAGTCTAAGCCTGAAACTTGGCTTGAAGATTACCGAGTGGCAGTTCAGATTGGTGGTGGGAACGACGAGGTGGCCATGAAGCATTTGCCCCTCATGCTGGAAGGTTCTGCCAGGGCATGGTTGACTCAATTACCTCCTAGCAGCATTTACACTTGGGAAGATCTGTCCCGAGTGTTCATCAGAACGTTTGAAGGAACTTGCAAGCGACCAGCTGGATTGACAGAGTTGCAAGTCTGCGTGCAGAAGGTTAATGAGACTCTCAGAGAGTATATTCAGAGGTGGATCACTTTGCACCACACTGTGGAGAATGTGTCTGATCATCAGGCAGTCTGCGCCTTCAAAGATGGCGTCAAGAACAGAGAACTGAGTTTGAAGTTTGGTCGAACCGGTGACATGACCTTGAGTCGGATGATGGAGATTGCTACCAAGTACGCCAACGCCGAAGAAGAAGACCGACTCCGAAGCGGCAAGCACAAGCCGAGTCAGTCAGAAAAAGGAAACACCAGTCGGAAACAGAAGCGGAAGGCTGAACCGGCAGCTCCTGGAGAGGCTCTGGCCGTGACTCAGGGAAAGTTTAAGGGGAAACCAAAAGGATCTTGGAATCCCAAGAAGGTAAAGGATAAAGAAGGGAACGACGTAATGGATATGCCATGTCACATTCACACGAAGAAAGACGAAGAGGGGAATATCATCTACTCGAAGCACACCACTCGCCAATGTCGACTCCTGATCCAGCAGTTTCAGGGAAAACAGTCTAAGGACAAGGAGAAGGAGTCGGACAAGGCCGAAGACAAGGAGGACAGTGAGGAAGGATATCCGCATATCAACTCCACTCTGATGATCTTTGCAGATGTGGAAAGCAGGAGTCGACTGAAAGTCATTAACCGAGAGGTGAACATGGTTGCCCCAGCAAAAGCGAATTATCTGAAATGGTCCCAAATACCCATCACATTCGACCAATCTGATCATCCGACTCATATTGCCACCCCTGGGAGGCAAGCTTTGGTGGTCGATCCAGTTGTCAAAGGCACTCGACTGACAAAAGTGCTGATGGACGGTGGAAGCGGGCTGAATTTGTTGTATGCAGACACACTGAAAGGAATGGGCATTCCGATGTCCCGACTGAGCACTAGTAACATGAGCTTTCATGGAGTTATACCAGGGAAGAAAGCCGAGTCACTGGGCCAAATAGCTTTGGACGTGGTGTTTGGTGATTCGAAACATTTTCGCAAAGAAAAGTTGACGTTTGAGGTCGTGGATTTTCAGAGTGCATATCATGCCATTTTGGGGAGACCAGCTTACGCACGGTTCATGGCTCGACCATGTTACGTGTACCTCAAATTGAAGATGCCCGGCCCCAAAGGAGTGATCACTGTCACCGGTGATCGGAAAAAGGCAGAAGAGTGCTTTCAGAAGGGCTCAAAGATTGCCGATTCCCAGGTGACAGCGGTCGAGTTCGAAGAATACAAGCAAAATGCAGATCCGAGTGACTTGCTGCGATCCAAGAAACCCGCCACAGAGTCTGCATTTCAGTCGTCCGGTGAGACGAAGCCTGTTCACATTCACCCGACCGACCCCGATGCAGCTCCGACCCGCATCTCCACAACACTCGACCCAAAATAGGAAGAAGCGCTCATCCAGTTCCTCCGTGAGAACTGGGACATTTTTGCATGGAAGCCCGCTGACATGCCAGGTGTTCCCAGGGGACTGGCTGAGCATCGCCTAAGAGTCGACTCATCTGCAAAACCAGTCAAAGAGCATCTTCGGCGGTCCGCCGTCCAGAAGAGAAAAGCCATTGGTGAGGAAGTGGCTCGACTGTTGGCGGCAGGATTTATCCGAGAGATATACCACTCCGAGTGGCTCGCTAATGTCGTCATGGTTCCTAAGAAGGACAAGTCGCTCCGAATGTGCATTGATTTCAAGCACATCAACCGGGCCTGCCCGAAAGATCATTTTCCTCTCCCTCACATAGATCAAATTGTTGACTCGACCGCGGGATGCGAGAGACTGTCTTTTCTAGATGCCTACTCCGGGTACCACCAGATCCGTCTGTACGGACCCGACGAGGTAAAAACAGCTTTCATCACTCCATTCGGGTGCTTCTGCTATATCACCATGCCATTCGGCCTCAAGAATGCCGGAGCCACATTTATGCGAATGATTCAGAAGTGTCTACTCACTCAAATCAGTCGGAATGTGGAAGCATATATGGATGATATCGTTGTCAAGTCACGAAAAGGTTCCGACCTGCTCGCTGATCTCGCCGAAACATTTGCCAACCTCAGAAGGTACGATATCAAGCTCAATCCATCAAAGTGCACATTTGGAGTTCCCGGTGGCAAGTTACTCGGTTTTCTCGTTTCCGAACGGGGAATCGACGCTAATCCAGAGAAGATTGGCACAATTCTCCGAATGAAACGCCCTGTGCGAGTGCACGATGTCCAGAAGCTTACTGGATGCTTGGCCGCATTAAGTCGATTCATCTCACGACTCGGTGAAAAGGCATTGCCTCTTTACCGACTGATGAAGAAGACAGACAAGTTCGAGTGGACTCCAGAAGCTGATGCAGCGTTTGCCGAGCTAAAAGCTCTGCTCTCCACCCAGCCGGTGCTTGCTGCTCCAATTAGCAAAGAGCCTCTGTTGCTCTATATCGCAGCCACAGGACAAGTCGTCAGTACTGTGCTTACGGTCGAGCGGGAAGAAGAAGGAAAAGCTCTCAAAGTTCAGCGCCCAGTGTATTATTTGTCTGAAGTCTTGACTCCATCCAAGCAGAGATATCCTCATTATCAGAAGCTTGTGTATGGAATATACATGACCACAAAGAAGGTTGCTCATTATTTTTCTGATCATTCCATCACAGTCGTCAGTGACGCTCCACTATCAGAGATTTTGCACAACAGAGATGCAACTGGTCGAGTGGCCAAATGGGCGATTGAATTTCTTCCCCTTGATATCAAGTTTGAGGCAAAGAAAGCCATTAAGTCCCAGGCAATAGCAGATTTCCTCGCCGAGTGGATTGAACAGCAGCAGCCGACTGAAGTTCACTCGGAGCATTGGACCATGTTCTTTGATGGCTCTAAGATGTTGAATGGTTCCGGTGCTGGGGTTGTCCTGGTTTCCCCCAGAGGAGATAAGCTCAGATATGTGCTCCAGATTCACTTTGATTCCTCCAACAATGAGGCAGAATATGAGGCCCTCTTATATGGGTTGCGCATGGCCATTTCACTCGGCGTCCGTCGCCTGATGGTCTATGGCGACTCGGATTTAGTGGTCAACCAGGTGATGAAGGAGTGGGACGTGAGAAGCCCAGCCATGACTGGATACTGCAGTGCAGTGAGGAAGCTGGAAAAGAAGTTCGAGGGGTTGGAGCTCCATCATATACCCCGACTGAAAAATCAAGCAGTTGATGATCTAGCAAAGATAGGTTCCAAGAGAGAAACCATTCCGAGTGGTGTGTTCTTGGAGCATATACACACTCCGTCAGTCAAAGAAGATCCTTTCACCGAAGAAACTCCATAGTCCAAGAGTGCCACAGATCCGACTGAGATTGAAGTCCCAGCGGTGGTCGACTTGATCATGGAGGTCTTGGTGGTCATTCCCGACTGGACAGTTCCATATGTCGCGTATATCCTGAGAAAAGAGCTTCCGGAGGATGAGGAAGAGGCTCGACAGATCGTCTGTCGATCTAAGGCCTTTACCGTAATCAAAGGACAATTATACAGAGAAAGCGCGACTGGAGTTGGTCAGAAGTGCATAACACCAGAAGAAGGTCGACTCATCCTCAATGATATCCACTCGGGGACCTGTGGTCATCATGCGTCCTCTCGGACCATCGTGGCCAAAGCATACCGAGCCGGATTTTACTGGCCAAAGGCGAATGAGATGGCAAAAGAGATAGTGGATAAGTGCGAGGGATGTCAGTTCTACTCGAATATGCCGCACAAGCCTTCGTCGGCTCTGAAGACCATCCCACTCGTCTGGCCTTTCGCAGTATGGGGATTGGACATGGTCGGTCCTTTGAGAACAGGACGAAGCGGCTTCACGCATGTACTGGTGGCAGTCGACAAGTTCACCAAGTGGATCGAGGCTAAACCAATCAAGTTCACCAAGTGGATCATTATGGGTCGAACTTTGACTCGGAGGAATTCAGAGATTTCTATAACTCCCAAGGCACACGGGTCGACTACGCTTCAGTCGCCCATCCGCAGTCGAATGGACAAGCAGAGCGAGCTAATGGACTGATTCTTAAGGGATTGAAGCCCCGACTGATGCGTGATCTCAAACACGCGGCTGGAGCTTGGGTCGACGAACTTCCCTTAGTGCTTTGGGGGCTGCGGACCACACCTAATCGGTCGACCGGAAGAACTCCATTCTTCTTGGTCTACGGAGCTGAAGCGGTCTTGCCGAGTGATCTTCTCCACAATGCTCCTCGAGTTGAAATCTACAACGAAGCAGAGGCTGAACAAGCGCGGCAGGACGCAGTCGACCTTTTAGAGGAAGAAAGGGAGATGGCTCTGATCCGGTCGACCATCTACCAACAAGATTTGCGTCGTTTCCACGCCAGAAATGTGAGAGGTCGAGCCTTCCAGGAAGGAGATTTAGTTCTCCGAGTGGATCAGCACAAACCACACAAGCTTGCTCCTTCTTGGGAAGGTCCCTTCATCGTCACCAAGGTTCTCCACAACGGGGCGTACCGTCTTTACAACGTCGAGCATAATATCGACGAGCCCCGAGCTTGGAACGCGGAACTACTCCGCCCATTTTATACTTAAGTTTTATCACTCGGATGAGTTGCAATAAAGTACTTCTGTAGTTCATGGACCACAAAATAATAGTGTCATAGTTCCTCCATAATTTCTGTCACTTTTTATTTTTGTCCAATAAAATTCCCCCTCAGTGGGTGACTTAGCCGCAAATCCGTTTCGCCTAAGTTTGTAAAAATCCTACCGAGTGGTGATCCAGACTCCCACTCGGAGGCTTAGCTGCGAATCCGTTTCGCCTAAGTTATCAAAATCCTACCGAGCGGTAAGCCAGACTTCCACTCGGAGGCTTAGCTGCAGTCCAAGGACTCGCCTAAGTTTATCAAAATCCTACCGAGTGGTAAGCCAGACTTTCACTCGGGGGCTTAGCTGCAGCCCTGTGCTCGCCTAAGTTGTAAAAATCCTACCGAGTGAAGAGCAAACCTCTCACTCGGAGGCTTAGCTGCAGTCCAAGGACTCGCCTAAGTTACAAAAACCCTACCGAGTGAAGAGCAACCCTCTCACTCGGAGGCTTAGCTGCAGTGCAAGCACTCGCCTAAGTTTGTAAAAATCCTACCGAGTGAAGAGCAAACCTTTCACTCGGGGACTTAGCTGCAGTCCAAGCACTCGCCTAAGTTACAAAAATCCTACCGAGTGGTGAGCCAGACTCCCACTCGGAGGCTTATCTGCGAATCCGTTTCGCCTAAGTTATCAAAATCCTACCGAGTGAAGAGCAAACCTCTCACTCGGGGGGCTTAGCTGCAGTCCAAGGACTCGCCTAAGTTTGTAAAAATCCTACCGAGTGGTGAGCCAGACTCCCACTCGGAGGCTTAGCTGCGAATCCGTTTCGCCTAAGTTACAAAAATCCTACCGAGTGAAGAGCAACCCTCTCACTCGGAGGCTTAGCTGCAGTCCAAGCACTCGCCTAAGTTATAAAAATCCTACCGAGTGAAGAGCAAACCTCTCACTCGGAGGCTTAGCTGCAGCCCAGTGCTAGCCTAAGTTATCAAAATCCTACCGAGTGAAGAGTAAACCCCTCACTCGGGGGCTTAGCTGCAGCCCAGTGCTCGCCTAAGTTATAGAAATCCTACCGAGTGGTAAGCCGGGCTTCCACTCGGAGGCTTAGCCGCAGCCCAGTGCTCGCCTAAGTGGACTAAAGAATAAGTCGATTGCAGTAAAGGTGCCTTGCTTTGAACCTGCAAAAGACATTTCGAGCCAAAAGCAATCGTATTCAAGCACCAAATTCAAGTTTGAATCGATATCTAAAGGAACCGAAAGTGCTCAGGCGTTAAGCCTGTTAAGGTTTATCGGTTACAATTCCACTCGGCATACCGAGGCAAATTTAAAGCGTCGAGCCAGAAGAAGTTTTTTACCCCTCCTGTGGAGGGCTGGAAGGTGCAACGAACTCATCAAGGTCAATTCCGTCGGCGATCCGAGTGGCAGCCGCAAGGAAAGTTTCCATAAAGGACCTGAAGTCGTGTTTCTTGGTGTTGGCCACCCGAAGGGCCGCCAGCTTCTCTTCTCGCGCATCTTTACAGTGGACTCGGGCCAGACACAGAGCAACATCTGCACCACACCGAGCCGAGGACTTCTTCCATTCCTGCACTCGACCAGGGATCGTGTTCAAGCGGGCCATCAGCAACTCAAGGTCATTCTGAAGTGTCTCCCCAGGCCAGAGCGTCGAGTCGATGCGAGATGTGGCGGCCTTCAGCCTTGCGAGATACTCCACGACAGCTGCAACACGAGACTCCAGTCGGAAAACATCCATGGCAACTTCGTCGTTCACAGGAGAATTGACGGGGTCGAGGTTTGGCTCCAGCCGGCTAGTTTCTTCTTCAAAGTTTTGGCAAAATTCTGCAAGGATGATCACTGAGTCAAGGGGATGGTCGAATGGAAAAACCACGATTGGAAATGTTTGCCGAGCATAGAGGTTTACCTTCAAGCATAAGAAACAGCTTCTTGGCAAGACCACTCAGGAAGGCCTCCAGATCATTTTTCTTCCCAGTCAACTTACTGACTTGGTCGGTCAGGGCAGCTTTATCAGTTTTTAGTCGACTGACCTCCTTGTTGGCGATCCCAAGAGCAGCTTTCAGATTGGTATTGTCTTGTTCAAGCTTGGTGACTGAATCTAACTTCTCGTCAGCAAGCTTGATCTTCTCAGCTAGTTCGAGGTCTTTCTTTTGTTGGGCCTCCCTTACCTTACCTGCAAGTTACAGCAAGATCAGATTTTGAAACAAGCAAGGGGAAAAGCAGTCGTCAGGGTCTCACCAAACATACCTTCGGTCTCCTCCTTTGCCTTCGTCAGCTTCTCCTGAACCAGCTTCAAGCTCAGCTCAAGTTGAGTGTGCTTGTTTTCCATCTCAGATTAGCGAGCCACAAGATCACAGGAGTTCTGCGAAGAACCAATCGACTAAATGCCAAATATAATTCACTTCCGAGTGAAAAAGGAAAAATCACACGTTTCTAAGACTACAGCCGAATACAAGCATTCGACCGTAGTCTCGGGGACTACACCCAGTGGGTGCACTCAGCGTGCCCCCACTAATCCTGTTGAAGATAAAGTCGACCAGTCGACCTCAAAAAAAAAGAGAGAGATGTATTCTTTAAGACTTTAATCAACTGCAAGCAGTCGACCACAGTCTCGGGGACTACATCCAGTGGGTGCACTCAGCGTGCCCCCACCGGTTTGTGAAATCCAGTCGACATAGTCGACTGACAGAAAGATTGACATCATAAAGCCTAAGACCGACTGCCAGCAGTCGACCTTAGCCTTGGGGACTACACCCAGCGGGTGCACTCAGCGTGCCCCCGCTAACACGGAGTTTAATCGACACACCCAGTGGGTGACTACTATAAATTCCGGAAAGGAAAAGTTTTTGGTAGCATATCCAACAGAACAAACGGTGGTCGACTGACCTGAACATTGCTTTGGAGGGCAGAACTGGCGTCATAAGCTGCCTGGCTCGCATCCCGGATGGTCTTCAACTGCTCCATCATGATTCCCGCTTGGCGTATCGCCTCCTTCGCCGCGCCAGCTTGGTCCTCTAGGACGTGGTGCGTCGTGAAGAGGGAGGGCTGCTGAGCACTCGTCAATCGATCTGCGAAGGACACCGTGTGTCGAGTGGTGTTCTCTTCTTCTGCAATCAGAATCTCAGGCGCCGTCACATCCTGGGGCACCTTGCTGGCGGACGCTTTTCTACTCCTTCTGCGCTTCAGCGGTTCCTCATCCTCATCATCATCAGGGAGATTGATAACAGCATTGGGTGGAGCTACGGAGAAGAATCAGGATCAGAGATCGTGAGTCAGTCGACTAAAAACGGCGTTAAGAATATAGTACCTGGTTTCGAAGTTGCTGCGTCCTCCATCTCATGGTCATCAGCCCGAGCTGAGGTCTCAGAAGTAGCAGCACTGCAACTCCAAAGAATCAGTCGACTAACTTCAGCGTCAACCAGAGACAAAGTTCACACAAAATAAGAAGACTTAAGCAGCACGATTACCCTGATATGGTGGGGATGGACACCTTCATCTTCGGCAGGAGCTTGATCGGCTTCGACGGGGCCGCCCTGGGATGCTTCGGCGCCTTTTCAGTCGGCACTGGAGAGGTGGTCCGAGGGCATTTGGTCGACTGAGCAGCGGTCGCAACCCCCTTACCACGTTCAGTCGAAGGGTCGTGGACAAGCTTTGACCGCCTTTCTGAGCGCGGTGGTACGACCTCCTCCTCCTCTTCCTCCTCGTCTTCAACGTCATCTTCATCACCGTCATCATCATCATCGTCATCATCATCCTCAGCAACGTCCGAGTCCCATTCCTCCTCCTCCTGGCTCTCGCCCCCACTCGCCTCACCCTCCTCAGTCGGAGCTTGTGCCCCATTGGGCATCGAGTACAGCTTGGTGAGGGCCTGGTAGATATCAAGACAAGGATCAATCGACCAGTCGGCAGGATAAACAGAAACGAATGTGACAAGGACATAGTGGAGAGCAGAGCAAGCGTACCTTGTTTGGATCGCTGTTGTGGTCGAGTGGAGGAATCCTTCTGGCTCCGCGTGGGTTATCCTTGTTTCCGGTAACGGCTGCCATCCATCTTTCCAGAGTGACATCGTCGACTGCTTCTGGATGGACTCGAGTCTCGTCTTCATTCCCACAGTACAACCACATGCAGTGGCTCCGGAACTGAAGTGGCTGGATGCGACGCCTAAGGAAGACCTCCAGGAGATCCATGCCAGTCACTCCCTCCCAAACCAACTGCACCACGCGCTCCATCAACATCTTCACGTCAGCTTTCTCCTCCGGAACCAACTTCAGAGAGGAGGGCTTGTTCACTCGGTCCATGGTAAACTGAGGGAGTCCACTCGACTGGCCTGGCGTCGACTGGTCCTGGCAGTAGAACCAGGTCGACTGCCAGCCTCTGACTGACTCGAGAAAGGTCATGGGCGGGAAGGTGCTCTTATTCCTCACCTGGATCCCCAGACCCCCACACATTTGGACGACTCGGGTTCTTTCATCGCCTGGGCTCGCCTTCTTCACGGTCTAAGAGCGACACGTGAATATATGCTTGAACAAACCCCAGTGCGGTCGACAGCCCAGGAAACCCTCACACATGGACACGAACGCGGCAAGATAGGCGATAGAATTTGGGGTAAAGTGGTGGAGCTGCGCTCCAAAGAAGTTCAAGAAGCCACGGAAGAAAATACTCGGCGGCAAAGAAAATCCACGATCAACATGGGTGGCCAAGAGCACACACTCACCCTCTTCTGGCTGGGGCTGCCACTCCTTCCCCGGAAGCCTCGCAGCTCCATGAGGGATCAAGCCCTCGTTGGCCATGTCGAGGAGATCTTTTTCTGTGATGGTCGACTGGATCCAGTCTCCTTGGACCCAGCCCTTCGGCAGGCGGGATCTGGACGAAGACCCGCCGCGGCTGGTAGATCTCCCCTTCGCCTTCTCCGACGCCGACGCCTTCTTCGCACGTTCCAGCGCCGCCGTCTTCTCCTTGGCCATGGTTGCCGGCGAGATGCGCGAGGGGAAGTTGTGCGGGGGCGAGAGCGAGCGCGCTGGACGGGGACGAAGGGAGCAGAAAGAGAGAGAATGCTGAGGCACAGTACAAAAATCCTCGCCGGGCGCATTTATACGGTCCCTTCCGAGTGGATGACAGGTGGGCCCGGTCGATCTAATCATATCCAGGAACAGTTATGCAGACGGGATACGTGGCGAAGAAAGCGGCGCGGAGATCGAGGCGTCTATGTCCCGTCCCATCCGAATGCCGCGGTCCGCTCCGCTTCGCGCGCGTCCCCAAATTTCGCATCCCGCGGAATCCGCGAACAGCAGACCAGTCTGTCAGACGCGGGGTTTCCCGCGATCCGTCGCTCGGGGATCGTCGAAGCCCGAAAGATCACTCGACGAAAGAAGAGAATGGATCGAGTCGACTGAAGACAAGTTGCTCACCATCGACAAAGAGATTCTTTGGTCCAGAACAACGCACGACCAGAGTGCAAAGGTTAATCGGAAACGACATCAACTCCTTCCTCACTCGAAGCCTCAATCCATTCGGGGGCTAATGATGGGGTCATGTACCTAGGGTAGGGTCATGGACCTGATCTAAGTACCTTACCCAAGGACACCCTTAGAAGAGGTCGCCTTCCAGTCGACCAACGAGGGACTCACTCGACTGACTTGAAGGACTCGACCACAAAGACTCACTCGACCACCAGAAGGTCAAGAGGCACTCTGCACTGCAACGGCCTGTAATTAAGTAGACTTTATGGTAGTAAAGACACTTTATGTGGGGCGTTATCAGTAACGCCCCGGACTTAACTCACCTTAAACCCTCTCCTACGTGGGCTGACTGGGGTCTCGGCGCACTCTATATAAGCCGCCCCCCTCCACAGGTAGAGGGGTTCGGCACCTTGTAACTCATATACTCATAATCCACTCGACCGCCTCCGGGCTCCGAGACGTAGGGCTATTACTTCTTCCGAGAAGGGCCTGAACTCGTACATCCCTTGTGTTTACAACCTCTCCATAGCTAGGACCTTGCCTCTCCATACCTACCCCCCACTCTACTGTCAGGCTTAGAACCACGACATACGGCACACGCCACCAGCACGACTTCCATCTGACACCAAATTTCTTGGAGTCCGTGCTAGAGCAATCTCTACAACCTCATCGTTTCTCTAACTCAGCCATCATGCGGCGGGTGAGGTGGGGGTTTGCCGATAGTCGGTTTCCTCAACTGTGGTCCCACTTGTAAGGCCAACTCCAACGCTCTATCAATATATCACTTCTAGGGAAAAGCCTATACACAGAAAGTTACTAGTAGCGAGGGTTAAAAACCCTCGCTACTGCTACTTACCAGTAGCGCAGGTTTTTAAACCTCGCTACTACTAAGTTGATAGCAGTAGTGCGGGTTTTTAACCCTCGCTACTACTAAGCGGTCTCTACCGTGCCCCCCGGGACATGTCATAGTAGTAGCGCGGGTTTTTAAAACCTCGCTACTACTAAGTTTGATAGCAGTAGAATTGGTTTTTAGCCCTCGCTACTACTAAGTGGTGCCATAGTAGTAGCGAGGGGTAAAAAACCGCGCTACTACTAAAGGTCCCATTTTCAAACTCTACCCCCCCCCCTTGTGGATCGCCTTTTCAGTTTAAAAAAAATAAAAGAAAATGATGAAAATGTCAAAAAAATAAAAGAAAATAAGTTTCCCATGTGATATGTGGTCTAGTTGTTGGGAAAATTTGCAAATATGAATTTCGACTTTATTTGCAAAATCTCTCGAGAATTTGTAAAAATGGGCATAACTTTTGCATACTAACTCGGATGAAAAAGTTTTTTATATGAAAAATCATCTACTCGAAAAGTTACATCCTCGTTAAACATTTTCAAAATCCTCAAAAACCTAACAGAAAAAAAGTTACGGGGCTTTTAAGATCTAGAGTGGAAAAAATCGAAAAAATTTCAAACTGTGTGGTCAAACTGTGGTCAAACAATGGTCAAACTAATTATTCTAGAATATTAGTGTTACTAAATAATTATTTTAGTTATTTGAATTTTGGTCAAATCTGGTCAAACTATGGCCAAACTGTGGTCAAACTATGGTCAAACTGTGGTCAAACTAATTATTCAAGAAATATTAGTGTTACTAATTTTTTAGAACAATAATTTCAAACTCAAATAGTGAAATGTGTGACTTCATGCTCAAGCTAAATTCCTGAGGTTAATAGGATTGACATCTTACTATTGTTAGGAAAACAACAAGTGCAGACTTGGAAACGAGGGAGAATAGAACCCGGAAGTTAAGCGTGCTCAGGCTGGAGTAGTGAGAGGATGGGTGACCGTCCGGGAAGTTAGATGATTGGGAATGATGAGGGGTGATTAGAGATTAAATTGAGCAACGATGAGGGGTGATTAGAGATTTGAGGTTAAAATAATTCAGAAATTTGAAAATTAGGGAAAAAATTCAAAAAAACCCGCGCTGGTAGTAGTAGCGCGGGTTTTTACCCACGCTACTACTAAAGGACGTAGTAGTAGCGTGGGTGGCACCCGCGCTACTGCTATACGTTAGCTGTAGCGCCTTATTAGTAGCGTCGGCCCCCGCGCTGCTAATAGGCCCAAAACCCACGCTGCTGCTAGGCTTTTCCCTAGTAGTGTATGGATGTAGTCTTCTTCCCAATACAAAAACTTGCATCCATTCTACTCCCTCCGTTGCACAATACATGGCTTCTACACATGTATCTAGACATGTTTGTCAAAATATATGTGTATCTAGACATGTTTTAGTATATAGGCACATCCATTTTTGGACAAATGGAAGTCAAGTATTTTGGAACGAAGGGAGTACACAATAAAAATTTTAAGTTAGCACAACTAGTCTAATCCGAGAGCACAACCGAAGATTTGGTCGGGTTCTTCCTCCTTTTGCCGACACGTGGGACATCTAGCATCCAGGTCGTGTCATGAAAGAAAATAGAGTGATAGTTGATAAGTTGAAGCCACGAGATGTGCATCTTGGGTTAAACTGTAAATAGAATCTTACTACTCTTGAGTAACTCCAAAAGCGGCCACCAAAGATCTTTCTTGGATTTGTTTTTCATCACCAGCACGTCGAGGTGAAAGATGTGCAGGTTCAGTGGGTCCGCTTGCGTTTTCACTGACATGTGGGACCGCATGTGAGCAAACAGACGATGGGCTCCGCGCGTCCGCTGGCTGGCTGAGAAGAAAGATAGAGGAGTGTTGAGCACGGACTGCAGGAAATTTGTTCTACGTAATGTACCTCGATATAGTGCGGTGGCATGGGCCATAACTAGCATTCACGTCTAGCACTACGGCACACGCCACCCACACGAGTCCCATCCGACACCAATTTTCTTGGAGTCCGTGCTACAGCCATCTCTTGTCCCTCCTGTTTTCTCAGCCATCGCGCGGTGGGCGGGGTGGGGGTTTGCCGATAGTCGGTTTGCTCAACTACGGTCCCACTTGTAAGTGAAAATGCAACACCGCACGCATTCCCGCTTGAGCGGCGTGCCGGACCAACCGTGTGGGGTGCGACGTGAACATGGCAGGCTTTTCCTTTTGAACTCGTAACTTGTAACATTTGGTTCTACTCCATGGCGCGATCGATAGATAGAAAATAACGATTTTGCCTAGAGTAATGAGAAGTTTGGTTCTGGCGCCATTCATGCATGGAGTACGTACGAAAATTATGAAGTTGATGCGAAAGGTAAGATAATTACTGTAGTATCATATACTACTACATGGATTTGACGGAAAGATAAAAATACATACGGATCCATCAACGACATACTCATGCCCTAGTGCGCCGGGTCACCAACCGACGTGTAGGAGCAGCGGTGTTGGTGGCGAGCTCAACGTGCTTCTGAACTATGCGTCCAAGGTTGCCCTGCGGTCCAAGAAGGCCAGCATCCTATCGTCCTCCTCTCGCATGCGCGTAGGCGTGGGTGATTATGTCCATGGTGTCTTGCTGCGCCAAGCGCTGCGCAGCGAGCGCGACCTCAAGGTGGACATTCTCCGGCGCGACGGCGGGCAGTCGCAGGCCACCAGTGCGTCGAAGAGGTTGTCACCATAGTGTCCGTTGAGGGTGGCGGGCATCGCAGAGCCTGGGCGCGTCGACTGAAGGCTTACGTCAAAGTCGTCCGCGAGCTTCTTGATGACAGTGAACTTGTCGAGGAAACCGACGAGGACCTCGTCGAACAAGGAGACGAAGCTGTCGTCCAAGTGGCCCCTCGCCCTGCCGGCCTCAAGAAATACTACCTGGAGACGTTCCTTGTTGCCGGGCCGCAGGCCGGCATCGTGGACCATCTGGCACAGCCGGCTGATACTCGCGCTCATCGCCTCCATGGGTCTAGCTTAGCTTCTACTAGTCAACTGATCTTGCGATTTGAGTGATCACTCTTGCCCTTGGTTAGCATGCGTAGGTGCGTAGGATTTCGTACTACTCCTCGGCCCTCTACTGCACCTGCCCTTGGCTGTATGATAGGTGGGCCAGCCACCCCCTGGGCCCACGTGTCATTCACCCAAAGGCAGTTGTCGTAAGTCAATGAAGTTGCGCCCCCCTCCGAGCCGATGCAGTATAGTCATCTCACCGTACCTCTAGTTGGGGCCAAACGAGAGAAGTTTGATGTTTACTGGTTTATTGGTCCCCTTTGCATTTTGTGCCAAGTTTTGACCTTTGATTTAACTAATAAAATGTTAATGCATGTAAACAAAAATCTTGTGTAAGTCATATTACGAAAACCAAATAATCCCAAAACACTTAGGCACGGTGCATTAACTCCCTCCTTGTTTCTTATTTCGTGACATATCAACCAATGAGAGATGTGGGCCGTGCATGCTTTCAATGACTTGAGACTACCAAACATGACATGCAGTGTTTAGTTCATTGCATGTAATCCTATTAAGACTCTAATTAGCAAGAAAACATTAAGTTCTCTCGCCGATAGGAATAAAACACCATGTATTTATTTACAGAGGGAGTAGTACATTTTTTGTGACATGCATTACTAGATATTGCTAGTCAAATACTAAAATCCAGATGGACGTGGTAGTACTCCTAAATCTAGACGCTGGTGCTACTAGTACTAGTAGTAGTACTACCAACTCCTAGGAGTACTAGCACTGTACTACCCGTTGGTCAAATTATTATGTGATGCTCCTCACAGTGAAGTGACAAGAACCTGCGCCGGAGATGACACCTGAGTATAGGCACCGTGTTCGGCATACCATAGTCAGCCTCACCGTCTGCAGTCACTATCATCATGGCTGTAGAGCTAGCCTGCTTATAACTAGCCCTATTCGACATAATTTCCCGTGCGTAGATGCCCGTCCATTGCACGGAACACCAAGATTGGGGGTGGACTGCTCCGGCAGCGGCCATCGCGCTAGATTTTTCCACGGCCTTCTAGATGTGGTGGGGAGGAGATAAGGCTAATTGTGAGAGACAAGGAGTTGTTTGTAAATAGGGAACAAGTGCAGGCATCTTTTTGCAAAAATGGAGAAGCTTGGTTTGTATGCATCAGATCTAGATCCGACGACTACTGGTGAAAGATGGGAGGCACAACATCAGCACCAACTTAGGACCTGTTTGATTCACAAGATTTTGAAAACGCAGGAATAGGACACGGCAATATTACAAGTTTCAAACTGATATTACAAATGTTAGGAGTAATGCTGCACCTAGGAAGAGGGAATTACTAGGAAGTTCACGTAAGAACTTTCGTTACTTTAGGTGGATGCAGCGTTATCGTACAAACTAAAATCCACCGCTGTGACAAGTCACTAATGGGCAAATAAGTTTTTGAGTCTCTGGCCACTTGATGTTTCAAAAACAAATTCAGCTTCTACGGAGACTTTGTCATTTAGGCTTAGACGCTTGCGGTGATCAGCACACCGTTCACTGTTGAGCTAGAGAATGCCAAACCTCATTACCTTGAGCACACTTGCCTCCAGAAGAAAGAACCTGGCCAATTTAATCTCAGATGTGCTGCCTCGGTAGTCGATCAAATCAATTTCTGTAAGATGGAGATCAAGGCATTCAATGAGATTGTTATAGTGCAGCACATTTTTCACTTTCGGGTCTTTTTTTATCTGCAAAAGAAGATAACATATTAGAGCAGCTGGCTGCATAAGATTGTCGTGTCAGCAAGAGGTACCAATGTCATTCGCTCATACGATAGGGTTGGCTGGCTAGTGATATATTTTCACTCTCTCTCTCTCCCTCTCTCTCTCTCTTTGTGTTTCTGTTTCCTCTCATTTAACTAGGAGCACGTGAAGAGCTTGGGCATTTGTTGCCTTCCACTATGTGGCCGATGCCATATTTTGCAAAAGTATGCCACATAATATGCATCGATGTCAAATCAAAAGATTTTGGCACCGCTCTCGCGATGTGAGAGAGTTGGCACCACTGTGCACACAGACTCACATGTATAAACAAATCAATCAAACCAACTACACCAGCCCCTCACTCTCCCAAACAAGTGTTTTTTTATTGCCTCAGTCCTCTCTCTCTCCCACGCAGTGTTTTTTCATTGTGTGAGTTAATTTGGCACCGGAGCAAAGTAGGTGCTCCAGATTGGGGCACCAGGTGAGCAATGGAGGGGCATCGATGCCAAATGCATCACAAGTGAATTTGGCACATGTTTTGGCCTACATAGCCCACTTTTGTACTCCCTCCGTCCCAAATTCTTGTCTTAAATTTGTCTAAATACGGATGTATCTAGTTACATTTTAGTGTTAGATACATCCATATCTAAACATATGTAAGACAAGAATTTTGGGACGGAGGGAATTCTACCTCGTATTTAGTATAAAATTTTGACCATAGATTTACCTAAGAAAATGCCAATGCATGTCACTAAAAATTACATCATTTGAAATTATGTTCAAATACGAATCCAACGATATAGTTCTTAGCGACATGCATTAACATTTTGTCAGTTAAATCTTTGGTCAAATTTTGATACTACAAAATTGGAAGAGTAAACCAGGACGGAGGTAGTAGTAGTACTTGCCCTTAGGGTAACCATAGAGTTACTGGAGTAGTCTAAGTTACTTTCCACTATGACTAGCCTAGGCTACTATAGTAGTACAGCATAAAAATGATGCAGGTGATCACATGAGAAAAAATACTAAAAACATTTCTTTCGGTGCAGTGCGTAGATGTAGTTTTGAACACTACACTTGTCATCGTAATTTGGGAAAATTATGAAAAAATTGAGCTACGTTGTGATTACCGTTTACTAATAGGAAAGAAGTTTCACCTTGATGAGTAGCTTCTCCGTGCATGGAAACCATGTAAGGAATCAAACAACTTGATCCAGATTGGGGCCAATAGATTTTAGTGCTAAGATCTTCACTGTGCGCATGGACTGGGTCAAGCTTGTGGGAATCATTTTTTGGAAGATGGTCGTAAATACATCAAGAAGAAATTTAAAAATTTGAATTTCAAGAAGACGAAGAAGAAGATGAGTGTTGTACCTGAACGATTACGGATCCAATAAAGAGTTCAGAGAATTTGGCAGACGAGTACACCAATGCTGTCAATTTCGGCGCGTCAATGACCCTGATTTTTGTTGGACCTTCTAGATCCGATACAAGCAATCTCTCAAGGAAAGGCGCATTCTCAATGACCATAACGTGGAACAGCTGGAGTGATCTCTTCCCAATTGATGTCTTGTTGCGGGGCCAGCAAGACACATAAATCCATCGGAGATTCGTCGAGGCGATGTGGAGGCTAATGAACCCGTGGATCTGCTCAAGACGAAGGTACTCGAGCGCAGTACAGCTGCGGAGCAGGTGCTCCATAGCCTTCTTCGAGATGACAACATCGAAGAGGTCGAGCTGCTTGAGTTGAGGGAGAAGAAGGGCGAGCGCGGCATCAATATGGGGAAGATAGCAGGAGCCGAAGCTGGTGCAGCGCAGCGTTGGCGTGAGGCGGAGCGCGAATGGTGGCAGAGAGCGACATCGTCCAGCTTCAAAGCTGAGCTCCTCGAGCTGATCTAGGGCGGGGGATAAGAACCACTCGTCGAACTTGGGCTGGACCTTGCAGTTGGTACTGAACATGCGGATGTCAAGGCGTCTGGCTGGCCCAGGGTGCGATGAAAGGATCTTGGAGACCGCAGCCATGCGTTTGCAATCCCCGTTGCAGAGGCAGCTGTCGACGGTGAGTTTGAGGGGGACGTAGCGCCAGAGGGGGCGCCACCGCCGGCAGAGCAGGGCGGTCCGCACGGCAGATTTGGTGGGGAGGAGGCCGATGATGACGAGCAGCATGTCGTCGGGGAGGCTGCTGATGAAGTCCAGGCTCGCCAGATGCAGTTTTGGCTCGAGCGGCCTCCGCTTGTTGGCTGCCTCGCCGTCCATCTCAACCGGCGGTGACACCGGTGTACACGTGTGCTGGTGTGTGTTGTGTGCTGGGTGTGCACGAGTGCGTCCTTCTGTGCATGCCGCCGCGCAGTGGTGAATTGTGCGCGAGTGCGTCCTTCGTGCGCAAGAAGTTTGTCCTCAATGCACCCTCAATTTACTAGCGTGCGGGGTGCTATCCCGAGTGGTTTCAACTTTGTTTCCTTCACCGCATGTCAAATGGGCCTCTAGTTTACTTATTTTCACCCACTGCCACATGGGCCAGCACATCAAGATACAGAACACGAGCTGACAACGCAGCATGTGGATTGGTGACCGGTCAACTAAACAATATACAGAGCTATACGTTGACACAGTGAACGTATAATCCGTCGGTATAGAGAGTTCAAGTGAGAGGGGAGGCCCGTAAGAGATAGCAGAGAGAGAGGTAGAAAGAGCTACTCCCTCCGTTCGATAATGTAGTTACAACATTTTTTTAAAGTCAAATTTTTGAAACTTTGACCAAGTTTATAAAGAAATTACTTATATCGGCAATACCAAAGGTAAATGATAGTATGAAGTAAGTACATGTTGTGATGAATCTAATGATTGTTCCAGATGTAAATGTTTTTCTCCACATATACCTAGTCAAACTTTTCTGAGGTTTGACTTTTCAAAACATCCATATGCTTATGGACGTGACAGAGTCCCTGACGAGAGAGAGAGAGAGAGAGAGAGAGAGAGTGAAAAAAGTGTGTGTGTGTGTGTGTGTGTGTGTGTGTGTGTGTGTGTGTGTGTGAAAGAGACATGGACAACACACGATAAAAGTGGAGAAAAAGCATGCGTGTCTTATGCAAACATATCACACATGCATCTTCGACAACGGAGGCAAGGTAAGGAGATAGTGTGTGGTTGTTTGGAACCGAGAGAGGAAGACCCCTAGCACGTGACCAAGAGGGGTCTGACAAACAAGGGAGAGAGGTCGAGAGAGACGTACGGAGAAAATGCAGACATGGGGAGGAGAGAGTGTATGTTTGTCATAGAGAGATCCCCTGGAGATCGTGATGGGACTACATGGGTGGGAGCTCGAGTGACAAGGTGTGTGCGCGATAGAAGATGCCCCGAGAGATATCGAGATAGACGTATGGATGGAAGGAGACAATACGTGTGTTCCTGATAGCTAGTAAGAGATAATCATACTTAGGAGGGGGGGAGTGCTTGCGCCTATGGCCCTGTTTGGATACTCTAACTCAGTTAGAGGTTAGAGTTAGATTCTAACCCTGAACTAACTCTAAGTAAAGAGGTGTTTGGATGGCAGGGTTAGATGGAGCGCGGATACGATGAGGCACCTTCACGGGCGGTGCGAGAGGGAGGGAGGGAGAGGACGAGAAGCTTCGAGGAAGTGGCGAGGGATCTGCTGCGGGGAGAGCGAGAGAAAAAAGTGTTTATTAGTGGTCCCGAGAAGAACTAACCCAAATAAGCACCTCTTGGATGGGTTAGTTTTTTTGGATGGTTAGATGCATCTAACCTAAACTAACCCTCCTGTTTGGATCTTTTTGGGTTAGTTGACTCCAAACTAACCCGAACTAACTCTAACCCATCGATCCAAACAGAGCCTATGATGGAGTGAGGGATTATGGTACTTAGGGGGTGCGTGTCACATGGAGAGAGAACAAGGGCGGAGAGTGTTGGATGGGTCTATATGTATAGCGCGAGCGAGACATGTGTATGTGTGAACCAAGGAGATATAAGGCCCGTTTGGCTTGCGTTGTGAGCATCTTTTGTGTGGCCTGGGGTTGTGGCTGGATTTCATGCACGCTTGTTTGGTTGCTACCCTGTGAAAAAGAAAGCCCGCCTGGGCTGGGTTCCCTTGCACTTTAATTAACCTGGCTGAACTCCACACACTGCAAGTAGCCTGGCCCAAGCGACCGATTTTGAACGCCTGGCTGTGCCTGGTCGTGCGGCCACGAGGCTAACATCAACATGGATGGATATTAGCATTAAATAATAGATGCATGGATTGATTGATGGGACGTTGATGCTTTGCTTGGCCCAGGCATGAACCAAACGCTTCAGCACCACACAAGCCTGGCCAGGCAGAAATATTTTACATCTCACGTCCACACCAGGCAGTACCGACCATCAAGGCATGAGGGTCAGGTCATGAACCAAACTGACCAATAAAGTTTGAGAGAGATTGAGGAGCCCCGATAAGGCTGAGTGGTGCGTCAGATAGCTGAGAGGGGGAAAGAGATATTCCATCCGCTCGATAATGCAGTGCATGTAAATTTTTTAGAAGTCAAACTTTGGAAACTTTGATCAGGTTTACGCAAATGTTATTTATATCTACAATAACAAAGATACATCATACAAAACTACATCTCATGGTGAATCTAATGGTATATGTTTGCCGTACTAGATTAATTCTTTTTCTCCATGTACATGGTCAAACTTTGTGATGTTTGACTTTTCAATAAATCTATGTGCTATGGACGGAGGTGAGTGCCTCGGTCGAGACAGATCAAGTGCGTGTGAAGGAGAATGAGTAAGTGTGCAAAAAGAGTATGTGTGTGAAAGAGAAAGTGACAACAAATGATAAATTAGAGAGAGAGTGTGTTTTTTCATTTCTTATGCGAACATATCACGCATGCATCTCCGAGATGGAAAAGCGAGGCGAGGAGATACACGAAGATAGCTAGTGTGTGATTGTTTGCAACAGAGAGAGACACCCCTATAGCACATGTCCAATAGAGGTCTGGCCAACAAGGAAAAAAGGTCGAGAGGGACACATGGATGGCATGGACGCAAGGGGAGGGAGAGAGGGTGTGTTTGTGATAGAGAGATCCCCTCGATATCGTGAGGGGACTATATGGGTGGGAGATCGAGGGAGTGCGTGCGTGACAGAAATATGCCCCGAGAGAAATCGAGATAGACCATGCACATGTTTGTCATGGAGACTAAGATTAGCTAGTCATATACATATAGGGGGGACTGCGTGTGCCTACAATTGAGTGAGAGACCATCATACTTGGCTAGTTGGGCATGAGATTGTGTGTGTGTGTGTGTGCGTGTGAGATGGAGAGAGAACGATGGAGACAGATAGAGTTTTAGATGGGCCTATCGAGTGCGAGTGAGATATGCATGTGTACGTGTGACCCAGGTGGATGGAGAGTTTGAGAGAAAGGGGGGAAGAGCTCCGAGACGACATAGTGGTGCGTGAGAGAGTTGCGGGCAAAGAGCCAAGGAATTTGTGTGCGTACGATGAGTGCACCCAAGATATCTAGCTTGGACTAGCTAGAGTATCATACATAGTGTGCGAGAGAGACCTATAGATGGTGTATATATGAATGCG
>NC_041391.1:569085601-569086626 GCF_002162155.2 Triticum dicoccoides
GAGGGAGAGGAACCAACAAGGTTTTTGTGTCGGATGCGTGCGACAGAATTGAAGATTGTCGGCGAGAGAGTGAGAGAGAGAGAACAAGAGTCTGGGAGAGCGGGAGGTCACGTTTTATGCATCAAAGACTGATATAAACTTGCATTCAAATATTTAAATTGGAGACCATGTTGTCTGCAATCCACACATGAACGGATATATCCGTATATCAAACAAGTTCATTAATTTGACTTTCAACATGTTCATGGAGTACTATAATACTGTACAACATGCTACTCGATTGAGGTGTTCAATTTTGGATTTAGTTCACTATTTTGACCTACTGAACGAGCTAGTTCATTGAATCGAGATATTTCATTTTGGGTTTGATTCACGTTTTTGAGTGGGCAACTATTTGTCACATAGTAAATCGCTAGCAACGAGCATGTAAAAACACATTACTCCCGAGCATCATCTCTCCATCTAAAAAAGAAGTGGCAAGCTAATATTTCAAAATTTGATTCGAATCGACTTGGTAACGTAGACGTGGATGCTCGTTCTCCCAAAATTTGAATGAACCGTTAAACATCCTCTCTGCTCGGTGGAATTCGCCCAAGCAAATAAATGGGAGACACGAAATTACCGTCCTATGTGGGACACGCATCAATTGGCCTGTTGTACATCGAGGGTAGGTTTGTAACTTCATCCAAGCGCGCCTTCTCCTCGGCCGAAATGACATGTGCCGAATAATTCATAAACCATGGCCGGCAAAACACGCTCTCCTCGCCCAAAATAGCTCGTGCCCACTATTTCAAAACACGCTCTCCTCGCCGAGTTCGCTCGCGCCCACTATAGTTCAAAACACGCCCTCCTCGCCCGAAATCGCTCCCGCCCACTATTTGGGGAGAAGCAAAGTTACTCTACTATCCCCGACCCTCAGTACACAGACCCAAGCCGAGAAGCCTATAGGCAAGGGTAGAACTGTAACTCCCCCTCACATTTCAGACAAATGCGTCCGTAAGACATGGTTCCACTCCCCTCCCAAT
>NC_041391.1:569087104-569099872 GCF_002162155.2 Triticum dicoccoides
CCGGGAAGCTCCCTTCTCCAGAGCCGTGAAACCTCAGCCCCACCTCCATGGCACCCCCCACCGCACCAATTTCACAGCCGCCCTCCTCCCTAATGCCGGAGACGCTGTCCAATTGCCGTCGTGCACTAGGCCGTGTGCCTCTTACTCCGTGCTGTTGGTGCTGCCTCGACGACGGTCGCGTGAACCGTACCGGAGCCGATTCACCCCCGTCGTTGTTCATGGCGCCAGAGCGGCTCCAACTTCGGATCCGTCAAGAGTCCTGGCGCTGCTTCCGCGTAGCCGTCGACCGTCGCGACATCGCTCTTTCCCTGCCGCCGGTCACCACCGCAACCGTGCCGGCCTCACCGACTCGGTAGCTGGACCTGCCTACTTCACCATGCCGCCAGATAGGTCGCACCCTCATCTGAAATCACTTTATTTAGGCGTCAGTTGTCTGAATTTTTATTCTGGGACAATCGATTCCCAATGGGAAGCAGCACCCCTCGAGGCGGCGGAGCTCCTAGGCTGCCGGTTGGCTGGTGTCTAACGTAAGGGTGCGGGGCCGCAAGTTCGCCGCGAAAGCAGCGCTTAGATGGCCATCTTTTAGAGTTGTGTGGGTTGAAGGTACTGCCGCCGCCGGATCTAGATGACGGGGAGTCTTTGTGGATTGGCCCGGGGGTGGCGCAACCACGGCAGTGCGGTGGGGTGGGGAGCGGGTTTTGGACGGGGCCATGGACGATGGAGGCAGGCTGCTCTGCCGTTGGTCGCTGGCTCTTCGGGGAAGATTCCGAATAGTGTCAGCCGAGAGGCACAAGACGGCCATCAAGCCATCCGGCGTAGATCTGACAGTACCAAAATAAAATAAAATCGTGTGACCCCAATTTAGTCTTTAGTCAACAGACGTGTGACCACTCTCGTACCTTGCTGTTGATCTCTTAGTGTATTTCTTCGGATCAAAGAGATATGTCGTTCTTAACTTTATGCGTTATCTGCATCTTCAGACACACTGTCTTCCGACTCACCGCAGCTGCTCCAACAAGGGAAGCATACACCAGAAGGGAGCTACAGTCCCCACTCAACAGTTCCCTGCATCGAATGCGCGTGCCCGACATGGACAGCCACAACAACTGCAGGGCCATCGACAAGTCAGCACATGATGCTCACTCCTATGGACGGCAGCCAGATAGGTTGTACCCTCATCTTACTTGTCTGCAACATTTATGGCTTTGTTATTCATCTAAGCATGGAAAATAGATCATCACATTTCATTGTATATTCATGCTGATCTCTTACGGGTCTTGTTCAGGAGTTCACGTTGTTCCATAGTTCAGCTAAGATAGTTGTTCTTTAGGTAACGCTGTTCCATAGTTATCATCCATCAGTCAATGCTATCCCACAGGCTGGTGATTATGGTATTATACCACTTCTAGTATTACCTATGTTGTTCTTTAATACTTTTGTGTGCCATCTAGTTAATCTCGAGTACAAACGATACATATTCTGTAGCTTTCATCTGTGTTCTCCCTTTAGTTTATGAGACCTATTGCTGCTAGTTAACCCCAATCCTACTATTTATGTCGTCTCCTACAGGCACTCATTTACATAAATCTAACTACTAGTTGTCTTCCATGCATGTCAGATATAATTGCACACACTGATATATCCACAAGAACCTCATGGAGCAATGTAAAGGCCAATAAACTTGATGTCAATGATACCCAATATGATGGAACATGTAAAGGCAGTTCTTTAGAAGACTTTCAGAAAGATGATGAATCCTCTTCACCCCACAAGGTCCTTGCTCTAACTTGGCCTGTGATATGGGTACAACATGCATATAATGTCCTGGAGTGTATCTACTCTGTTGCAATGCCATGTGCTTAGCATGCTCATCATGCATGTAAATATGTCATGCCTTCCTGTTTTTCAGTACCTATTCCATTCATGATAACATGTTTTCAAATTCAAGTACTATCATTCTACTCTATCGCAATGCCATCTACTTAATTTGGACATCATGCTTCTGAATATCTTATGCATTGTTATTCATCAGTATGTACTTCATCTGTCTGCCATACCATGTTTTTTTACATTGAAGTGTTGTTCTAGTGCTCTGTTGCAATGCCATCTTATTTTCCCAATCATACACGTGGATGTTGCCTTGGTTATTTCTGTACGTATTCCGCTAGCATATAGTTTTATATTCAACTAGTTTTTTTTGCTGTGTTGTCCTGTCGTATCCCTAGCTCTTACACCATACTCCCTCCGTCCGGATTACATGTTGCTGAAATGGATAAAAAAGGATGTATCTAGAACTGAAATACGCCTAGACCCATCCATTTTTTTCCGGATGGAGGGAATACATGTCAATATGTCATGCCTTTCTATTCTTCAGTACCTATTCCATCTCTCTACTGTCGCATGTTTTATAATTAAAGCACCATTCTTCTATACAAGGCATGCAAGGGGAAGACGACTATGTTAGAATCTGAAGGGTTACAAACAAGGCCTTCGCAAAAGATCCAAACTCTAGGAGATAATAAACCAACTCCAGTTTTTATAGATACTGCTCCAGCACAGAGAAACCCAACTCCTATTGATAATAAGCAGATTCCAGTGGCCAAAGAACTAGTTCGCTCCAGCCGAGCAAAAATATGTCAACTCAATTCTAAGAAGCGTGTGCGTATCCTTGCATCATGAAATTTTATAGCATGCTAACCATATTTTCTACATGTTTCTTACCCATCTCTCTTTTAGAAAATAAGCTTAACAGATAGAAGAATTTGTGCAACGGTATCGTTTATGAGGAAAGATTCTTGCAGGAATTCTCTGTGCTCCACTGTAGATGTAAGTACCTGTTGTATATCACTATATTTTTACATCAGCATGTATTTTGTTAATCGGCGTGAATCCAACCTTTATCTGATCTAAATTTAGTTGTAGCAAAATGTATGATTAAAGGCCACAATGTTGATTTTTGCAAGGAAAACTACCTGGTAGTTTTGCATCCTGAGCTGCATGAGTGTACTATCTCATATCAGTGGGTTTGAATATTTTGGTTCTGCAGTGGTTTCTCAGTGTTTTTTTACTGTGTTGTCCTGTCGTATCCCTAGCTCTTACATCATACTCCCTCCGCCCGGATTAAATGTCGCAGAAATGGATAAAACTGGATGTATCTCGAACTGAAATATGCCTAGACCTGTCCATTTATTTCCGGATGGAGGGAATACATGTCAATATGTCATGCCTTTCTATTCTTCAGTACCTATTCCATCTCTGCTGTAGCATGTTTTATAACTGAATCACCATTCTTCTATATAAGGCATGCAAGGGGAAGACGGCTCTGTTAGAATCTGAAAGTTTACAAACCAGGTCTTTGCAAAAGATCCAAACGCTAGGAGATAATAAACCAACTCCATTTTTCATAGATACTGCTCCAGCACAGAGAAACCCAACTCCCACTGATAATAAGAAGATTCCAGTGGCCAAAGAACTAGTCCGCTCCAGTCCAGCAAAAGAATGTCAACTCCATTCTAAGAAGCGTGTGTGTATCCTCGCATCATGAAATTTTATAGCATTTTGATCATATTTTCTACATGTTTCTTACCCATCTCTCTTTTAGAAAATAAGGTTAAACGATAGAAGACTTCCTCCATTGGGATCCTATTCGAGGAAAATATCTTGCGGGAATTCTCTGTGCTCCAATGCTGATGTAAGTACCTGTTGTATATCACTATATTTTTACATCAACATGTATTTTGTTAATCGGCATGAATCTAACCTTTATCTGATCTAAAATTAGTTGTAGCAAAATGTTAAAGGCGCCAATGTTGATTTTTGTAAGGAAAACTGTCTGGTAGTTTTGCATACTGAGCTGCATGAATGTACTATCTCATATCACGCACATTACTAAATTGTAGTGCTTCTCTGGTTGCCCATTCATTCATTGTGTCAATGTTGCTTTCGTACTACCTTACCTGGCTGATGATAGCTGTGCCATATTGTGTTAATTTGGTGTAGGCTACTTTCCCAAACGTTCGTTGTGTCAATGTTGCTTTCCTATTATCTGACCTGGCCAATGATAGCAATGCTAGTGTGTTAATTTTGTGCAGGCTGCTGAAGATAAGAAGACAAACTCTGAAAACAGCAAGGCAACCCCATTTTTTCTTTCCAGTAAATCTAGGCCAGGTAATATCGCAATAACTCATGATTAATCTGTTTGGTTCTTGTCCTAATTTATGTTATGATGCAGTGGTCGAGACACTCTCCACTATCAATAATACAAGCCTGCCAACATCGCCATCTGAATCTGTTCAGTATCCTCTGTCTCGAATGCAACGGAATAAATGTATGTTTGTGAACCAATTAATGGCTAAAGCAATGATGGAAATGGTGGATGAATCAGAGGTGCAGAGTCGTGCGACACAACAACTAATCAATGTTTTCAGAGACAGTGTAGCAAAGCAGAAAGAACTTGCCCACATGCTTATGGGCGTCATCTGTGCTAAGGTTGCAGATTGTGATGTTGTAGATGGTTAGGTTCTGCTCATTTATTTGCACTGGCATCAATCTTTGATTGCCCAGTGGATGTAATTTCCTGTAATATATGCTGGATGTGCAACGTCATTCCCTGTATGCCGTACCTTTGCGTGATCGGTTTTGGTCATGTGCATAATTGCTCGTTGTAATGGGCTCAAATTATCTAATTTGTCCTAAAGACATGTACGAACTTTAGTGGGCCCATTAAGTTAATGGGTCCTTACTAGGCTGAAAGTTAATGGTCGGCCCTCTTACCTCCCGGGTCGTTAACAGGCCGACATCGAAGCGGGCAACAGGTGGCCCCAGTTTATTTCACGGGCCGTTAATAGGCCATTACTAAGTTTGGGCTACATATGGACCAACTATACTGTAGGCCTTTAGCAGGCCGAAAGAGACAGCGGGCTTGTACTGGACCATGAAGACCATGGGCCGCTAAGAGGCCGAAAGTCAGGTCATATTGTAAATGGCCCAACTGTGTTGTGGGCCTTTAGCACGCCGAAAGAGAAACCGGGTTGGTGTTGGACCATGAAGGGCATGGGCCGTTAAAGGGCCAAAACTAAGGTCCGACTACAAATGGCCCAACTCATTTATGGTCCGTTAACAGGCCGAAAGTCACACAGGGCCGGCAATTGGCCCAACACTTAAATGGGTCGCTAAAACGCAAAAAATCAGGTCCGACTAAAAATGGCCCAATTGATTTATGGGCCGTCAACAGGCTGAAAGTGACACCGGGCCAGAAAATTGGCCCAACACTTAAATGGGCCGCTGAAAGGCTGAAACTCAGGTCCGACAACAAATGGCCCCTCAGATTTATGGGCCGTCAACAGGCTGAAAGACACACCGGGCCGGAAACTAGCCCAACATTTAAACGGGTCGCTAAAAGGCCGAAAGATGTACATCCTGAAAATTGGCCCATCCATTAAACGGAACATTAACAGGCCGAAATCTCATCGGGCTGATATTGAGCCCAGATATATAGCAGACTATTAACGGGGTCGAACTGACGATGGGATGCAATGGTGTCAAATCTTTAACGAGCCGTTGACGGGCCGAATTGGCTCATCTCGTATGGGCCATGGGCTTAAATGGACCTGGCACAAGTAGGCCTTATATGGGCTGGTCTGCTAATTTTAATTGGGCCGGCCTTTTCACAGGAATGGGCCTCTGTTGGGTTGTGCCACGTGTCGACGTACCATAGGTGTCTTTTGTCCAATGAGTGGATGACATCTGTCCCAACGGTGAGCCGACACGTGTTTCCTCCAGCCAATGATGATTTTGCACATGGAAAATCCCCATTGGTTGGGGCTGTTAACGGGTTATCGGATCCAAAACCTGACCCGATAGGTTAACGGCGTTCGGTTATGGTGGATGCCACGAGTCGGTCACCCTTGACGAAAGCACTTCTGTGATGCGTGATTTATCGTCATGGAAGTGGACACTTCCGTGATGAAATTCTGGTAATGTCATGGAACACTTCTACGATAGCACAGGTATGAATATCTTGATTCTTTCATAAATTTGTCATGGATGTACATGCATGACAAAAAACGCGACCTACTGTGACAAACACGTATCATCATGGAAGTGTATTTTTTTTGTAGTGTAGTGAGTCTCATATATTGTGCTTCAAAGTAGCACCTTGTTCTTCATGTAGTGAGTCTCATAAAGTTGTCCTTTTTATACTAGTGGGAATTTTTCATTATAAAACTTGGCTTGTATATTCGTACGATGGGCTTCCTCAAATGCCCTAGGTCTTCATGAACTTGGCTTGTCATCGGGGGTGTAGAATTTGGGAACATCTTTGTGTGACAAAAATGAAGCATAGCCTAACTATATGATTTTGTAGGGATGAACTTTCTTTTGCCATGCTATTTTGAGAAGACATGATTGCTTTGATTAGTATGCTTGAAGTATTATTATTTTTGTGTCAATATGAACTTTTGTCTTGAATCGTTCGGATTTGAATATTCATATCACAATTAAGAAGATTTACATTGAAATTATGCCAAAGTATCACTCCACATCAAAAATTCTTTTTTATCATTTACCTACTCGAGGACGAGCAGGAATTAAGCTTGGGGATGCCTGATACGTCTCCAATGTATCTATAATTTTTGATTGCTCCATGCTACTTTATCTACTGTTTTGGACTATATTGGGCTTTATTTTCCACTTTTATATTGTTTTTGGGACTAACCTATTAACTGGAGGCCCAGCCCAGAATTGTTGTTTTTTGCCTATTTCAGTGTTTCGAAGAAACGGAATATCAAACGGAGTCCAAACGGAATGAAACCTTCGGGAACGTGATTTTCTCACCGAACGTGATCCAGGAGACTTGGACCCTGCTCCAAGGAACAAAAGAGGCGGTCACGAGGGTGGGGGGCGCGCCCCCCTACCTCGTGGGCCCCCTGTTGCTCCACCGACGTACTCCTTCCTCCTATATATACCTATGTATCCCCAAATGATCAGAACAGGAGCCAAAAACCTAATTCCACCGCCGCAACCTTCTGTATCCACGAGATCCCATCTTGGGGCCTGTTCCGGAGCTCCGCCGGAGGGGGCATCCACCACGGAGGGCTTCTACATCAACACTATAGCCCCTCCAATGAAGTGTGAGTAGTTTACTTTAGACCTTCGGGTCCATAGCTAGTAGCTAGATTGCTTCTTCTCTCTTTTTGGATCTCAATACAATGTTCTCCCCCTCTCTCGTGGAGATCTATTCAATGTAATCTTCTTTTTGCGGTGTGTTTGTTGAGACCGATGAATTGTGGGTTTATGATCCAGTATTATCTATGGAAAATATTTGAATCTTCTCTGAATTCTTTTACGTATGATTGAATCTTTGCAAGTCTCTTCAAATTATCCTTTTGGTTTAGCCAACTAGATTGGTAGTTCTTGCAATGGGAGAAGTGCTTAGCTTTGGGTTCAATCTTGCGTTGTCCTTTCCCAGTGACAGCAGGGGCAGCAAGGCACGTATTGTATTGTTGCCATCGAGGATAACAAGATGGGGTTTTTATCATATTGCATGAATTTATCCCTCTACATCATGTCATCTTGCTTAAGGCGTTACTCTGTTTTTAACTTAATACTCTAGATGCATGCTGGATAGCAGTCGATGAGTGGAGTAATAGTAGTAGATGCAGAATCATTTCGATCTACATGTCTTGGACGTGATGCCTATATACATGATCATTACCTAGATATGCTCATAACTATGCTCAATTCTATCAATTGCTCAACAGTAATTTGTTCACCCACCGTAGAAAATCTATGCTCTTGAGAGAAGCCACTAGTGAAACCTATGGCCACCGGGTCTATTCTCATCATATCAATCTCTATCGTTTTATTACTTGCTTTGCTTTTACTTTGCATTTTACTTTTCACTTTGCACTACTAGGAAAAGGGCTATAGATGGGATGGACACAAATGGCGCACCTGTCAGGTGGTGCGCCACTACTATATACTAATGGCGCACCATTTGGTGATGCGCCATTAGTGTGGAAGACACTAATGGCGCACCAGACACACGGTGCGCCACTAGTAATAATTTTTTTCCATTTTTCCATACATACTAATGGCGCATCCGGGCGAAGTGCGCCATTACTAGTTCTAACTAGTAATGGCGCACCAGACAGATAGTGCGCCAGTACTGTATTCTTTTTGTTATTCTTTTTTTTGTAAAACTACTAATGGCGCACCGTGTCACAGTGCGCTATTACTAGTTTAAACTAGTAATGGCGCACTATGACTCGGTGCGCCATTAGTATATATATATTTATTTATTTATTTTACTTTTTTGCAAAACTACTAATGGCGCACCACCTGCAGGTGTGCCATTAGTAACCAGGCATACTAATGGCACATTTGCAGGTAGTGCGCCATTAGTAACCTGGGACCCCAACAAGATATTTTGGACAGCCACACCTACCCACTCACTTTCCCCACTTCATTCCCTCCACCTCCTTGTCCAAGCTTTCGGCTGCCTCCTCCTCCTCACCTCATTTGCACCATAGATTCATCAAAATTAAGTGGTGAAATTACCTTTTTTGATAGGTAAGTAAGGGGAAAGTTATCTTCATGTTGTAGATCTACTTTTTTCTCCCTAGCTCGCTCCAACAACGTGCACATGCACTTTTTGTGGCCTAGCTAGATCTATGTATGTTTGTGATGTTGCATATGTTTGTGGTGTTGCATATATGTTTGTGTTTGCAGGTACCGGTATTTGAAATGCAATAATTGGCAATATTTTGCCGGAATGTTGATTCATTTCCGTTTCGGCGAGAATTTTGGCACTATGCATTCTTTTTGGTCCTATTTTTAGGGAAGGTCATGCCAAAAAATTTCTTGGTTCTAAAATATCTTTTTTCTCTACCCCGCAGGCAACCATGGTCCGCACGATGACCGAAGGCATCGTGAATAGGTTTTTGAGCTCCGCGAAGGCCGAGATGCTTCAAAAGAACGAGACGGAGATAAGATGTCCGTGTCGAATATGCAAGCTGAAGAGCCTTATTGCGGACCCGGATTCCGGGCAGGTGCGGGACCACCTGCTCTTGCGTAGTTTCATGGATGGCTATCGGTGGCAAGGTGATGAAGATGACTATGAGGTCATCCATGGGGGCCGGGCAAGAAATGAGGAAGGGCAACAAGACAACCACCACGGCGAGGGCGGGCGAGAAGACGAAGAATCTCCAGGACATGATCATGACGGTGATGATGTACACAGTCATCATGTAGAAGATGTCGTACATGATGATGAGGAAGATCAAGACTAAGGGCATGATCATGAAGATGAAGATGCCGGAGCATACGACGATGGAGGCTGGGTGCAGGACCCTCATATTCAAGAGCTGCTTCTCAAGCAGACGGATAACACAAGAGCTGCCGCCCGAGAGAAAGCCAAGCTGGATCAACTAGAGATAGACACAGTTACTCCATTGTATGAAGGATGCAGGCCCGAGGATACCCGCCTGAAAGTAACGCTCATGGCTCTGGAGATGAAGGTAAAACACAAAATGACCGACGCATGCTTCGACGAGAACATGTCATTCTGGCACGAACGTCTTCCCAAGGGGAACAAGTGCCCGACCAGTTTCGAGGAGGCGAAGTGTGTCCTCTGGATTTACCACACGTGAAATACCATGTGTGCATGAACAATTGCATCATTTATCGGGACGAGCACGCGGAGTCTACCATATGTCCGGTGTGCGGCGTCACTCGACACAAGAAGAGGAAGAAAGCTCCTCGAAAATCGGTGTGGTACTTTCCAATCACTCCTCGTCTGCAGCGGTATTTTGCGGACCCTAAGGTAGCAAAGCTCCTGCGTTGGCACGTGGATAGGGAGGAGAAGAAGCGGGAAGATGGCAGAAATGATCCGGAGATAAATAAAAAAGACAAGATGCTAAGTCACCATAAGGATGCGAGCTAGTGGCAAGCGTTGAACTTCGAATACCCAGAATTTGGGAAGGATCCAAGGAACATCGTGCTGGGCGTGAGCACCGATGGAGTCAACCCGTTTGGCAGCTAGAGAAGCACACATAGCACCTGGCCTGTGTTTGTATGGATGTACAACCTTCCCCCCTAGTTGTGCATGAAGAGGAAGTACATTCACATGAGTATGCTAATTGAAGGGCCAAAACAACCAGGGAACGACATCAATCTGTATCTGGGGCTGCTGAAGGAGGAGCTAGACACGTTGTGGAAAACGCCAGCCAATACGTGGGATGCCGCAGAGAAAGAATATTTCCCTATGAGAGCCGCACTGCTCACGACGGTGCACGACTATCTCGCTTACGGATATCTCGCGGGGCAGGTAGTCCACGGATTTTCTGGATGTGTAAGGTGCATGGATGACACAACATATCGCCAGCTAGATAGAGATCCCGGGTCTTTGAAAACCATGTTCATGGGACATCGAAGGTGGCTTCGCGACAATGACCCGTGGAGGAAACTCAAGGATCTGTTCGATGGTGAAACCGAACACCGAAAACGCCCATGTATGAGGAGCGGTGAGGAAATAGACGAGCTGTTGAAAAATTGGAAAGATTGCCCACTGCTGGGAAAGAAGCAAAAGGCGCCAGAGCCGGGAAAGAAGCGAAAGGCGCCAGAGCCGCTGCTGAAGGTATGGAAAACGAGGTCTGTTTTCTGGGACTTGCCATACTAGAAGATCCACCGTGTGCCTCACAGCCTTGATGCCATGCATATCACGAAGAACGTGTGCGAGAGTCTGCTTGGTACCCTGCTCAACATGCCAGAGAGGACCAAAGATGGGCCGAAAGCAAGGGCAGACTTGAAATCAATGGGCATCAGGCAGGAGCTTCACGGTAATGATGATGATGATGATGATGATGATGATGATGATGATGATGATGATGATGATGATGATGATGATGATGATGATGATGATGATGATGAGGCGAAGCAGGACACAGAAAGTCGCCGCAAAGGCAAAAAGGCCAAGAAGACCGGAAATGCTTACCCTCCCGCGTGCTTCACTCTAAGTCAGGAGGAGATCGAGCAGTTTTTCACCTACCTCGTAGGAGTAAAACTTCCTTACGGTTACGCGGGGAAGATAAGCAGATACCTAGACCCAGCGAAGCAGAAGTTCAGCGGGATGAAGTCTCACGACTGTAACATGCTGATGATGCAGATACTTCCAGTTGCAATCCGTGGGATCATGGACGCGCACGTCCGTGAAACGCTATTTGGCCTATGCAACTTTTTTGATGTCATCTCTCAGAAGTCGATTGGCGTGAGGCAACTCAGAAGGCTACAGGAAGAGATCGTGGTGATACTATGCGAGCTTGAGATGTACTTCCCGCCCGCATTCTTCGACGTTATAGTGCATCTGCTGGTCCATATCGTGGAGGATATCATCCAACTCGGGCCGACGTTCCTGCACAGCATGATGCCATTCGAAAGGATGAATGGTGTCATCAAAGGATACGTTCGCAACATGTCATGTCCAGAGGGAAGTATAGCCAGGGGCTTCCTGACCGAAGAGTGCATCTCCTACTGCACGAATTATCTAGGCATCGAGAACCCCGTTGGTCTGCCCGTCAACAGGCACCTCGGCAGGCTCGCTGGATGGGGTCACCGTGAGGGTCGCCGCGAAATGCATGTCGACTTCGAGGGTCGACTCGCCGACTTTGAAAGAGCAAACCTAGTCGCGCTAAAACACATAGACGTGGTCGATCCTTGGGTGGTAGAGCAAAAAACCTTTATTGAGAAGACGTACAATGACTGAGGCCAACAGAGGACGGACGGAGATATAATCAAAGAGCACAACTCATGTTTCATGCGTTGGTTCAAGCAGAAGCTTCTGTCGTACCCTTCACATGAGGATTCTTCCGCGGAAGAACAACTCATATTCGCCTTGTCACAGGGCGCGGAGCACAACCTGATGACCTATGAGGCATACGATATCAACGGCTACACATTCTACACCGAGAACAAGGACATGAAGAGCGATGGTTATCAGAACTCCGGGGTAACGATGGAATCCTACACTGGTAACGACAAGGACAGATACTACGGAAGGATCGAGGAGATCTGGGAGCTGAGCTACACTGGAGAGAAGGTCCCGATGTTTCGTGTCAGATGGGCCAAGAGCGTCCTAAAAGAAGACCGGTATTTCACCACCATGGTTATACCCGAAGCCAAATCCAAGACCGCGGGCGCAAACGTCACCGCGAAAAATGAGCCATGGGTACTGGCTTCGCAAGTGGACAAATGCTTCTTCATTACTAACCCGCCAAAGCCCAGTCGTGTTGTCGTGAGGAGAGGCAAAAGGAAGATCATCGGAATGGATGTAGTAGCCAATGAGCAAGACTTCGACAAGTACGGCGACCCGAAGATCGAACATGACGACGACGATGAAGTAGCAGCACACACCACAAGAAGAAGCAGGACCACCCTACCTAAAGAACGTCTGTTTCACAGAAGAACTCCATTTGCGAAAAAGAAGGGCAAGAAGATTGTGAACAGATAACTAGCTAAGATCGATTGTATTTAAATCGTAGCCTTCATTTCTCGATTGTATTTCATGGGCACTTTTTGATATCATGAATATTTTATATTTCATGGGCACTTTTTGAATTCATGAGGACACTCAATCTCGACCCCCCTCCATCTTGATCTGCTTTCCCCCTCCATCTCGATCTCGATCCCCCTCCATCTCGATCGCTATCCCCCTCCATCTCGATCTCCATCCCTCCCCCGCTCCACCATCGCCGACGAGCACCCCCCGCACCC
>NC_041391.1:569100075-569100721 GCF_002162155.2 Triticum dicoccoides
CACCGCCGACGAGCACCCCCCGGACCCTCCCCCGCTCCACCGCCGCCGCCGATGATATTTTCAAATAACAAATTTGATGATATTTCTAAAAAAAAGTATTACTGTTTTTATAAAAAAAATATTACTATTTCATATTCATATTCATTTTTTAAAAAATAATAATAATAAAGTGTAGACTACAATTGTTGTTAAACAACAATTGTTACTATTTTTATAAAAAACATATTACTGTTTCATATTCATATTCATATTCATTTTTTAAAAAATAAAAAAAAAATCTTACTTATGGCGCATGGGTGGCTGGTGCACCATTGCTATATATAAAAAAAGAATAGTTATGGCGCACTGTGGCGCTGGTGCGCCATTGCTATGAAAAAAATCATTCTAATGGCGCACCGCCTGGGGGTGCGCCATTAGTAATCTTCCCCATCCATACACCACCGCGCCGCTCCTTCCTCCCTCCCTCTCGCCAGAGTACTACTTCGATTCGTCCCTCCCTCCACCACGCCGCCGCCGCCGCTGCCCCGACCCACTGCACTGCAGCCGCCCATGCGCCCCCGCCGCCTCCCTCTCCCCTTCCTCCCCCTCGAGCGTCGCCTCCCCCCCTCCCCCCGCCTCCCCCCTCGAAACCCTAGAAACCTCGGAG
>NC_041391.1:569101038-569125610 GCF_002162155.2 Triticum dicoccoides
GCGCAGCTGACGGCCCCTTCTCTGTCTCGCAGGGCAAGGTCTCCGGCACCTCTATGACACCGACGCCTCCACCGTCTACGGCGTCTGCGCCTTCTTCCTGCGACATCGGGTCAGTTATCTTCTCACCCGCCCACCAGGTGCTTGTGTTTATTCTCATGAGGTTCGTTCCACTGTGATGAGTAGTTGTAGGGCATATTTTAGTTCTGTTCATTGATGAACTTACAACTGTGGAGGCTGAACAACATCATTTTAGTTCAGTTGATGTTGTCTGAAATCATTTCATCTTGTCCAGATAGTTCAGAACAACATGAGCATATATAGCTGATGTTATTTAGAGCAGGAAGTGTTCTTGATATGGTTGGAAAAAGAAAAGAAAATCTTTTGTGCTAGTAGAAAATGCCTGAAATGGAGGAATTTTGTGCTAGTGTTCTTGATATTTAAAGTTGCCCCTGGTTCTGAATTCCGATGGATAGCAGCAGAGGAGGAGGATGACTTTATGGTCCTTGTCGCTGCAGAGTGGCTGAGGGGTGACGGGCAAAGCTGCCCCTTCCCGGACTTTGCACTTTGCACCGAAACGGCAAGCCATGGGTAGATGATGTTTAACATGAATTTAACTAAACAGAAATTTTATGTTGTTGCTGCTGAAGATGAGTAGTTGTAGGAAGATGATGCATAGTAGTAGTTGTAGGATGTTATTGTAGTTGAAGTTGCAGGAGTAGATAATGGAGTACTGCCAATTTACTGTTAGTAAAGATGTTGAACACACAACTGTTGTTTACTCTAGTGATAGGAGTAGTAGTGGTGGCCATCTAGTTGGACTACTACTGCTAGGACTTGCTCCAGATTTTAGGATTTCTTTTCTTTTAGGATTTATTTTCTTCTAGGACTAGGTTTTTATTATTTTTCTGTTGTGATTTTTTTTTTGAGCTCTTTCTTTTTCATTTCCTACTATCCTTATCCTAATTATCTTAAATTGTTATGATGTGTGTAACAGGATTAGATCTTGGATTTGCTAGTGGACTTTGGGAGTTTCTTAGCCATCTTGGCGACTCCATATTTTTCACTATTTCAGCAAGTCTTTTGTAAGCATTAAACTTTCAGCACTACATTTTTATCTTATGTGTACATCTGTTTGCTTCCAATTTCTATATATGTATTGTTGTTACTAAAAACGTAGAGTAGTAATGCTCCACTTCCACATATTTTTAGTTAGTTATCTTCCAGTAGTATTTCAAATTGAAGCCTTGAGCATGTTCTGTCATGAAAATAGAGTTTTGTCTCTCATGTTCTGAATTTCCTCTTTTCGTCAAATTTTGCTTCACAATAGTATCTCTGCGGCTGTTGTTGATCATCTTTCAAGTTTATCTTTGTACTAGTATTTGAGCTATTTCCATCATCTACTGTCATGTGGAACTCTTTTTACAGTTAAAATGACCATGATTTACTGTGTCCAGTAGTTTGGTTTTTTAAGTTTGTTTACAGCTCTAGTACACTTCTCTTACACTTACTGAGGACTTGTATTTCTGCTTTTTAGGTAGGCATAAATTTGGTAGTCTCTGAGTTTTGTTAATCCTATGATATGTCGCTCTGTCAGCCTTTGTAATTTGCACCTATATTATGTAACACTACTTGATGATGTTAACCTGTAACTCCCTTTCCTTAGAACTGTAACTGGTCAAATGTTCAGTGTGTATGTCTGAACTTGAATGTTGCAATGCTGTTTTCTTCAAAGGCTACTGTCAAAAACTTGAGCTACTGTCTTGCAAAGATGATGATCATCTTACTAGTTTGCTGGGTTTTGTCTCCGACCATTGTGTCGTGATGAATTTGCAGGTACCCTGAGAGGCCCTTGAGTTTGCCGGAATGTCGATTAACTTCCATTCCGGCAAATTCGGGTACTCCATATGTCCTATTTTCAGCAAAGGTCATGCTGAAATTTTCCGTGAATTTTAGCATGGCTTTGCTAAAAATAGGACATATGGGGTACTTGCGACTAATGCATGGGCCGGGGTATCTTAGTACTTAGTTAAGTAGGATCAACTGCCCCGCCATTCTTGCTGCATTAAACCATAGGTGGAAATAGAGCCAAGTGATTAGGCCCAACTTAGAATTCTCCTTAGCATCGATAAACCCTAGATGATAAACCCAACATAGGTGGCAATAGAGCCAAGTGATTAGTGCCAAGTGATTAGGCCCAACCTAGGGTGCCTCGGCATCGATAAACCCTAAATGATGAAAACTTAACTTGGCTGCCCCGGATGCCTCGATGTCGATGAGAACCTAAATGATGTACGCTTAGGCTTTTAGGGTGCCTGGGCGTCGACAAACCCTAAATGATAAAAGCTTAGCTTTTAGGATGCCTCGGTGTCGACAAACCCTAAATGATGAGACCATGATCTTGTTCCTTGACAATAACCAACTTTTTGACCAAACTATTTTCCTATTTAGAGTGAAACATGGCCAACCACGATGAGGTCGGCGGTTCGGGCGGCAAGCAATTCTGGGAGCTGTCCCAGGAGATGGAGGAACAACCTCACCGCTATGAGGACGCCGCGGAAGACACCGATCCTTACTACACAACCCCTAGTGGCGTCGGGGATGACACCACTGATGGTGCCGCCGAGGATGCCACCACTAATGATGGCGGCGCACACACAGATGGCAGCCAACCGAAGAAGCAAAGGAAGGACCGGCACCCGAATGCGCTTCGCACCCTCAAGGAGGAATTTACTCAAGTGGACTCCGACGGGCATCCAATGGAGCCCAAACATATAGTCAAGGCGTACTCGCTTCATCTCGGGTGCATTCTCCGGAGCACCGTCTCGATCAACACCGAGAACCTTAGGCATAAGGACCACGGGAATTTGCGCAACCTCCTCTTCACGAAGCTGCACGAATGATACAAGTTCCCCGCCGAATTTGAAAACACACACCTCTCAGGGAATAAAGTGAACAGTGCCGCCCTCACGAGGATGAGCATGTCCCTGTCTACTTGGAGAAGCGCGGTGAAGAGAATGATTGATAAAGGTGATAGTTATGAGAAGATCAAGGCGAAAAATCCTTCGATCAGCGAAGATGACTACAAGGAGTTCAAGATCAAGTGCGAGAGCAGCGCAACCTCCGAATCAAGTCAGTGGGGGAAAGAAATGCGGGAGTTGAACTTAGGGGAACACAAACTCGGTCCCAGCGGTTACAGAGTGGCGGAGCCTATATGGGACAAGGAGGACGCGGAGCGTGCCGAGCAAGGCCTACCGCCCTGCTTCGAGAAATACAGCGGTGACAAGCAGACCAGGAACTTTGTCAGGGCCCGGTACAAGGAGGACCCGATAACAAAGGAGCTTACCACGGATCCAAAGGCCAGGGCGCTTGAGCTTGTTCTGGTAAGGAATACACCCCCGCGTAATTAGCTCCATATGGTTGCACTCTAATTAATCCCCAATATTTCTAAATGGTTCACGTTCCTTCTGCAGGACACTGAAAGCAGTAGCGCGGGGTCGTCTCAGAGCTCCCCTTTCAACACCCCTTTAAATAGGGCGTTGAACATAATGAAAAACAAGGATAAGCTCAGTAAACCGACGTCAGCTGGTCGTGTGGCCGGCAAAGGCTTGTCCACAAAATGGTCATCATACTATACTGCTGGTGGGCGGAAGGAGAAAAAGACCAGCTCGGAAAGCCAGGCGCGCGAGGTTGAAGCACTCAAGGCACAAGTGGTGCGGATTCCGGAGCTTGTACAAGAGCAAGTGGAACAACAACTGGGAACGAAGCTCAACGCCATGGTGCCTACGTTGATTCATCGACGACGTGGATTGCGGGCAGCCAACAGGGGCCTCCCCCGGTTCCCAGCTTCACGGCAGCAACTCGCACACCGCACAGGTGGCGCCATTGGTGTCTCCGGCGGCGCCATTGGTGTCTCCGACGGAGGCGGTATTCGTGTCTCCGGCGCCGGCACGAGCATTGGAGCTTAATGCATCCGGGTGTATGCTGGCCGGCACCTCGCCAGCAAGCGCCCCCTCCGTCAGTTGCACGCCCGTCGTTGGCGGTGCCTCGACATTAGCCGAGCTCGACGGCATCACGGTAACTAAGCCTCTCGGCCGATGACTTCATCTCCTTGCCTTTGACTGGGCATCCCTGACGCCCTACATGTTTTCGCAGGGCGCCGCTGACATTCCTTGCACTCTTCTGCACTTCGTGGGCGGCGAGTTGGTTGATGTTGCCAAGGGCAGAATCGTTCAACCGGGCAACCCCATGTTCCACGGTAATCCGATGCCACCCATAGTGTATAGGGTTGAAGTGGTTCGGGTGCTGCCAGGTTGCGACGAGCTATTACCTCCGATTCGACCTGCTGGGGCCGACGAAGAACAGGAGATGACCCTCAGCGCCTGCATAAACTGGCCCCTGCTTTGGCCGAAGAGCCAGATTCGTTTGGGGGCGGGGGACACCACCCCACAGACAAGACCGCCAGTCGTGCTAGCGCCAAGCCATGGCAAGAACGCCGCAACGCTACCGGACCTGCCGGACATCCCTATGCCGGACATCCCTATGGCACAGGATCCGGACATCCCTATGGCATAGGATCCGGACGACGACGACAACGACGGCGGTACATTTACCAAAGTCGATAAGTACTTCGCCGAACATGGGTACGCTTACGAGTTCTGCGGGCCTCTTTCTCAAGAACCCAACCAAGACGACTGCGATCTAGCTGGTACGGTGGAGAAATCAAATTGCAACAGGCGTTGTTTGGCGTTCAGTTCTCAGGATACGCCTCCAGCTCCCGCCTTCACCGAGCCTCAGATAGCTGAGGTGCGAAATATTATCAGCCCCAACACGCTCAAGAAGGCAGTCTGTGAGCAGAACTCGGTCCCATTACAGGAGATCAAGAAGAAGGGACAGAAATGAAAGACTAACAAGGGCGCCGGTGCGAGCCAGCCGGCACCGAGTTTGATCCATGCTCAGGACGGGCCACCTTCACCTAAGGATATTTCGAGGAGGGTGCATGTGGCGGGTAGGGCGATGCTACCGCCAAATATGCTCAATGCTGCAACCGGTGCTATGCGGAGTCTGCACGACAGTGTTCTTTCTTTGGAGAAGCGGTGTCTCAGAGAGAATGATGTGGCATACCCGGTTTTTCTGGCCAAGGTGCCAGAGGGCAAGGGCTTTGTGGATGGCGACATCGGGGATACGATCGTCCTGCGGTTTGATGACATCTTTGCTATGTTTAACCTTCATCCGCTGCACTACACCTTCGTTCGGCTGTTTTCGCTTAGTATGGAGATGCGGATCATTAGAGACAAGACCCCAGACATCGTGATAGTCGAACCCTTCTACATGCGTGCCAAGCACTTGAGCAGCGCTGGGGACCGCCAAGTTGCGAGTTCACACCTCAAAGGTGTCATTCTGGCAAACCCAGTTAAGGATAACTTCCTTGTGGCTTACTTTCCTGAGTAAGTCATCCCTTAACCGCCCCGTAACATATGATTTCTTAGATTTCGATCGTTCTTTTTTTTCTAACATTCCGTGTTCTGTGCAGTGACACACATTGCACACTCATCCTCTTAAGCCCAAAATATTCCATGGCCACGTATTTCGACCCGAATCGTAACTCCAAGATAGACTACACAAATTTCAAGAAAGTTCTTGATGATGTTCTCCCCGGCTACGCCAAATCTGGAGGCACCTTCACCAGGGCAGTTCGTAAGTACGACAAGCACACCTTCTCACACAATACAAAGTTCTGCTACGTCAAGCAGCCGCCTGGCGGTCAGAAGGATGCCTATTACTCCCTCCATCACATGCGGGAGATCGTAAGGGACCATCATCACCTTCTGCTACCAGATAGTCTCAAAGATTGGGCCGCGGCCTTGTCGGCAACCCTGGACGCGGACCTCAGACAAGAATTCTTTCGCATCCAGTCGGAGTTTGCAGACATCAACCATCAAGATGTCCTTCATACCTCGAGGCAGTTCTTCCGTAGATATCATCCGCCCAACAGTGAGATAGATGGAACGCTACAAATGCAGGGTGACAACGACCGCGATTTCATGACCATCACGACAGACGGCGGCTTCATCCACGCTCCTGTCCGATGAGTCGAGTCGAAAGTAGTGATGTGTAGTTCTGAAACATTGATTGGCTCATGTTGTAATTAAACTTTAATGAATTCGTATGTCTCTTTGGTTTGGACAGTCGTTCAACTTAGATGTAATCGATGCTATTTATTAGTAGGACCATGAATCGTGCTATTAATGTCTTGCTTTTCTCTTCCGATCCTTTTGTTGCGTACTTACATATTGCTTATGTATTCTCTGTTGTTTGGCTTGTGCATAGAGATGCCGTCGTATGTCATGTACAAGGGTAAGGTTCCCGGAGTCTACAACGACTGGGAGGAGTGTCGGAGACAGGTTCACCATTTCAGCGGTAACAGTTACAAAGGGTACACCACTAGGGCGGAGGCCGAATCTAGATACGCCCGCTATCTAGATGGAGAGAGGAGGGAGCGTTGGAGGAACCAGATGAAGACCAGTTTGATCGCGATGATGCTCATCGTGATGACCGCAGCTCTCTTCTATGTGATGGTAGTTTAGATGATCGATATCGACTTGTAATGTGAAGACAAACTCGATACTCGCGGTCTTGAGACTTGTAATGTTTTATCTTTGTTCGGTCTTTTGAATTCGGAGACTAATATGATGAATTGTATTCAGAGACTAATCTTCTATTGTATTCGATGAATCTGATGTTGCTGTGTGCTGCTGTCTATATTCTGTCCAATAATATATTTTGTAACCTGTGCAAAAATCAGAAAAGTAAAAAAAATCAAATATTCATACTAATGGCGCATCACCTCCAGGTGCGCCATTAGTATGCCAAAGGATACTAATGGCGCATCACCACAGAGTGCGCCATTAGTATGACAAAGCACATGGTTACATATGGCCCCCCGGGAGGCACGCTAATGGCGCATGGTGTTACATACTAATGGCGCACTGCTTGGTGCGCCATTAGTATACCAGATACTAATGGCTCACCAGTGGTGCGCCATTAGTAAAAAATACTAGTGGCGTGGTACTAATGGTGCACTGGTAGTGCACCATTAGTAGGCAAAACCGGTGCGCCATTAGTAGGCCTTTTCCTAGTAGTGTTGCATCTATCTATCAAAAATACCAAAAATATTATTTATCATCTCTATCAGATCTCACTCTCGTAAGTGACCGTGAAGGGATTGACAACCCCTACTCGCGTTGGTTGCGAGTAGCTATCGTTTTGTGTAGGTACGAGGGAATTGTGCATGGTCTCCTACTGGATTGATACCTTGGTTCTAAAAAACTGAGGGAAATACTTACGCTACTTTGCTGCATCATCCCCTCCTCTTCGGGGAAATCCAACGCAGTGCTCAAGAAATAGCACCCTCATCGACGAGACCCATCACCACCTGAACCGCCGTCCGTCGGAGTAGAGGCCGCCGTCGACGCGGTGCTCACCGACGACCAACTCCACCACCCACAGGTGCGGAAGGACTCAGTGAACCCGTAGGTACCCTCCTTTCCCCCTACCTCGTCGTGGATCACCGTCGGCGACCACCGCGGCCCTCGGGCGCTGGTGTGCTCTTTTTTGAAGATTCAAACCTGATGAGTGGGACCCCCTCGTCAGCTTTTTCTCTTTTTTCGAACCGTTTTCGGAAAATGCCTTCGGGCAGAATACGCTTTCTAACTGAAACGTTTTCTGTTTTTTTATAAACTACCCCCTGGAAACTTTCTGTTTCATTATAGATGAGTCCCTGGACTAAAACCTTAATAACTTTTAAACAGAAGATGATTTTGAATTGATTCTTCTTCTGTCATCTTTATTTTTCTGTCTAGTTTTTTATCATATTTATTTGAAAAATATTTGGAACAAGTTTTATGCACAAACGGTATTTACGTTAGTATACGATTTCTTTATACCATAGATACCGGAGGAGGTGACGGAACCGCAAACTTCGCTGAGCTAGACTCCAACCACTCCGAACCAGGCAAGCATGTCTGAACCTTTGATATGATGAGTGTTTTGCATGTTTGTTTGAGTAGTTGTTTCATGGCATGTTTATATAAGCATCAGTAAGTGTTATATTGCATGCAAGGCAACTGCAAGTAAGCTTCGAAACTTGATGTGTCATTTGATGAGAGATAACATGATCATGTGGTGACATGAAAGGTGGTAAGATGGTATTATTGAAGCATGCCAGTCTTATGTCAACCGTTTAACTCCGTTGTTAACGTGGATCAAGTCACGTTATCGTCCGTCCCCTTTTCGTGCTACCACATGTTTTCTGCAAAGAATACAGTTTAGTAAGTTGCAAACCTCTTTCCACGCACACCAAATAGAGGGGCCGTGATGAGGGTTCCATGGCCCTGGATTAAAGCCCATCATCCGGTCAAGGGGCATGGGTGTTTCCGGTTGGGACCGAGAGGGGGGCACCCCTTAGAGCGCGCGATATAAATTTGATCCCATGCTATTCGAGGTTGTGGCCTCCCCGTCTTAAAGTGTTTCTTGAACGTTGCCTAGGGTGATCCCTGGCAACGGGATGTGGAATCAGTGTCTACTGGTTAGATGTGTTTCTTCTAAATTACCGTAAACAGAACTAGTCCTTTGTGACTACTGAAATTCGTTGGCTGTGGTTAAAGAGTACAAACTCTGCAGAGTCAAAACCATTCGAGTAACCGTATCTATGGTCAAGGACTGTGATCAACTTATCTATGTCAGTGTTAGTGTCAGTCCCAACGTCCGTCTCAGTGTCAGTCTCAGTGATAATCCCCGGTGAATAAACATGCGTGTTAAACCCGGTTGAATGTTGTTCCTGTGGATGGACTAACCCGTTTAGTATTATGTACTGAGCATTTCCTTGGAATGATTTAAATTCGTGAACTGCTTGAATTCGAATGATGAAATATAATCCCTTTATGTGATGTCGCTCAGACGTCCGACTGTGGCATTCTTGTTATTTACTTTCGATATAAGCCCTTTATGTGATGTCGCTCAGACGTCCGACTGTGGCATTCTTGTTATTTACTTTCGATATAAGCCCTTTATGTGATGTCGCTCAAACATCCGACTGTGGCATTCTTGTTATTTACTTTTGATATAAGCCCTTTATGTGATGTCGCTCAGACGTCCGACTGTGGCATCCCTGTTATTTACTTTCATTCTAAGCCCTTTTCAAGATGTCGCTTAAGACGTCCGACTGTGGCACGCACTGTCATTTACATTTCAATATAAGCCCTTTATGCGGTGTCGCCCTGACGCCCGACTGCGGCATGTTAATTTATTTCTACCTTTCGAGGCGTCGCTTCAGACACCCGATCGGTCTTCAGTTATTTTATTGGGATTTCGGGAAGACTACCGTCTGACTTCCTTTTTATTTAACATGTCGTGCAAATTTATTATCTGAGTGTGCATTACTAAACTGCTCATGTGCATCATGTTTGCATTTGTTATATCTTATGTCTGAACTGTCTTGCGAGTACATTCAAAGTACTCACATGGCTTGTTGATTTGGCCAGATCTTGATGAAGGCGATCTTATGGATGAAGAGTACGATAGCGAGTCCGACGCCTAGAGGAGTCCCAGTCAGTCCCGTGCGATCCTGGAATTGGTCACTTGTATCATATACGCTTCCGCTACCCGAATAAAATCGTCGAGCCTCACTCCGACGCTCGATGAGCTGTAAGATTTAGGAGTCATGTCACCCACTTCACTGTGACATATCCACCACCACTTTTATTACGAGTCAGTAGTTATGCCACCATACCCTTGTGTCATACCCGCCTTTATGTATAATATCGGCGTGCTTGTAATAAATTGTTGAGCAGCCTCAGCTCAACGTTGTATAATATTTAGTACTTCTGGATTTCTGTATCAAGGATTTGTCTACTAGTAAGGAAGATTTTCCTATACTGGTCTATATAAGGATCGGCTTCTCAATAAATGTTTTATTGGAAAACCGGTCCTGACATCATCACGAAGCTCTTGTAGCTCGGTGGCGGTGATTGAAGAATTCTGTCAATGACACTATCATCAGGAAGATTAACTCCCAGTTGAATCAAGTGATTATTATACCCAGACATTTTGAGTATATGTTCACTGACAGAACTATTCTCCTCCATCTTGCAGCTATAGAACTTATTGGAGACTTCATATCTCTCAATCCGGGCATTTGCTTGAAATATTAACTTCAACTCCTGGAACATCTCATATGCTCCATGACGTTCAAAACGTTGTTGAAGTCCCGGTTCTAAGCCGTAAAGCATGGCACACTGAACTATCGAGTAGTCATCAACTTTGCTCTGCCAGATGTTCTTTTCATCAGTTGCATCTGCAGCAGGCCTGGCACCCAGCGGTGCTTCCAAGACGTAATTCTTCTGTGCAGTAATGAGGATAATCCTCAAGTTATGGACCCAGTCCATATAATTGCTACCATCATCTTTCAACTTAGCTTTCTCAAGGAATGCATTAAAATTCAACGGAACAACAACACGAGCCATCTATCTACAACAAACATAGACAAGCAAAATACTATCAGGTACTAAGTTCATGATAAATTTAAGTTCAATTAATCATATTACTAAAGAACTCCCACTTAGACAGACATCTCTCTAGTCATCTAAGTGATCACGTGATCCAAATCAACTAAACCATGTCCGATCATCACATGAGATGGAGTAGTTTTCAATGGTGAACATCACTATGTTGATCATATCTACTATATGATTCACGTTCCACCTTTCGGTCTTCGTGTTCCGAGGCCATATCTGTATATGCTAGGCTCGTCAAGTTTAACCTGAGTATTCCGCGTGTGCAACTGTTTTGCACCCGTTGTATTTGAACGTAGAGCCTATCACACCCGATCATCATGTGGTGTCTCAGCACGAAGAACTTTTGCAATGGTGCATACTCAGGGAGAACACTTCTTGATAATTAGTGAGAGATCATCTTAATATGCTACCATCATTCAAAGCAAGATAAGATGCATAAATGATAAACATCACATGCAATCAATATAAGTGATATGATATGGCCATCATCATCTTGTGCTTGTGATCTCCATCTCCGAAGCGCCGTCGTGATCACCATCGTCACCGGTGCGACACCTTGATCTCCATTGTAGCATCATTGTCGTTCCACCATCTATTGCTTCTACGACTATCGCTACCGCTTAGTGATAAAGTAAAGCAATTCCAGGGTGCTTGCATTTCATACAATAAAGCGACAACCATATGGCTCCTGCCAGTTGCCGATAACTTGGTTAAAAAACATGATCATCTCATACAATAAAATATAGCATCACGTCTTGACCATATCACATCACAACATGCCCTGCAAAAACAAGTTAGACGTCCTCTACTTTGTTGTTGCAAATTTTACGTGGCTGCTACGGGCTGAGCAAGAACCGTTCTTACCTACGCATCAAAACCACAACGATAGTTCGTCAAGTTAGTGATGTTTTAACCTTCGCAAGGATCGGGCATAGCCACACTCGGTTCGACTAAAGTTGGAGAAACTGACACCCGCCTGCCACCTGTGTGAAAAGCACGTCGGTAGAACCAGTCTCGCGTAAGCGTACGCGTAATATCGGTCTGGGCCGCTTCATCCAACAATACCGACGAACCAAAGTATGACATGCTGGTAAGCAGTATGACTTGTATCGCCCACAACTCACTTGTGTTCTACTCGTGCATATAACATCTACGCATAAAACCTGGCTCGGATGCCACTGTTGGGGAACATAGTAATTTCAAAAAACTTCCTACGCACACGCAAGATCATGGTGATGCATAGCAACGAGAGGGGAGAGTATGTCCACGTACCCTCGTAGACCGAAAGCGGAAGCGTTAGAACAACGCGGTTGATGTAGTCGTACGTCTTCATGGCCCGACCGATCAAGCACCGAAACTACGGCACCTCCGAGTTCTAGCACATGTTCAGCTCGATGACGTCCCTCATACTCTGATCCAGCCGAGTATCGAGGGAGAGTTCCGTCAGCATGACGGTGTGGTGACGATCTTGATGTTCTACCATCGCAGGGCTTCGCCTAAGCACCGCTACAATATTATCGAGGAGAACTATGGTGGAGGGGGGCACCGCACACGGCTAAGAGATCAAGAGACCAATTGTTGTGTCTATGGGGTGCCCCCCTCCCCCGTATATAAAGGAGTAGAGGAGGGGGCGGCCAAGGGGGTGTCGCGCCCTAGGGGGGAGTCCAACTCCCACCGGGAGTAGGACTCCCCCCTTTCCTATTAGGAGAGGGAGAGGGAAGGAAGAGGAAGGAGAGAGGAAGGAAAGGGGGGCAGCCCCCCTCCCAATTCGGATTGGGCTTGGGGGGCGCCCCCTCCCTTGCTCCTTTCCCTCCTTTCCACTAAGGCCCAATGAGGCCCATATACCTCCCGGGGGGTTCCGGTAACCTCCCTGAGCTCCGGTATTATCCCAATATCACCTGGAACCTTTCCGGTGTCCAAATATAGTCACCCAATATATCGATCTTCATGTCTCGACCATTTCGAGACTCCTTGTCATGTCTGTGATCACATCCGGGACTCCGAACAACCTTCAGTACATCAAAACCCATAAACTCATAATATAACTGTCATCGTAACTTTAAGCGTGCGGACCCTACGGGTTCGAGAACTATGTAGACATGACTGAAACACGTTACCGGTAAATAACCAATAGCGGAACCTGGATTCTCATATTGGCTCCTACATATTCTACGAAGATCTTTATCAGTCAAACCGCATAACAACATACGTTGTTCCCTTTGTCATCGGTATGTTACTTGCCCGAGATTCGATCGTCGATATCTCAATACCTAGTTCAATCTCGTTACCGGCAAGTCTCTTTACTCGTTATGTAATGCATCATTTCGTAACTAACTCATTAGCTACATTGCTTACAAGGGTTATAGTGATGTGCATTACCGAGAGGGCCCAAAGATACCTCTCCGACAATCGGAGTGACAAAACCTAATCTCAAAATACGCCAACTCAACATGTACCTTTGGAGACACCTGTAGAGCTCCTTTATAATCACCCAGTTACGTTGTGACGTTTGGTAGCACACAAAGTGTTCCTCCGGTAAACGGGAGTTGCATAATCTCATAGTTGTAGGAACATGTATAAGTCATGAAGAAAGCAATAGCAACATACTAAACGATCAAGTGCTAAGCTAACGGAATGGGTCATGTCAATCACATCATTCTCCTAATGATGTGATCCCGTTAATCAAATGACAACTCATGTCTATGGTTAGGAAACATAACCATCTTTGATTAATGAGCTAGTCAAGTAGAGGCATACTAGTGACATTAAGTTTGTCTATGTATTCACACATGTATCATGTTTCCGGTTAATACAATTCTAGCATGAATAATAAACATTTATCATGATATGAGGAAATAAATAATAACTTTATTATTGCCTCTAGGGCATATTTCCTTCAGGGTAGCCCGCCGGATACGAGCTATGCAGCTCGTTGATCCACCTCCCTACCCTCGCCCGACGGAGCCAGTTGCCGCCCCAAGCCGGCACGCGGTTCAGCAACTCGCCGCTCCAGGCCAGCTCGATGAGGAGCAGCGCACGGGCGTCGTTGCTGCCATCCATGCCGCCGCCTCGTACCGCGTCTCCCGTTTCTGTGGCCGAGACTCCCTTGCCGGCGGCCGCGCCATGCAAGCAGCGACAGAAGCCGGGTGCACGGAGAGCGACGAGTCGGTGGCCAGTGCCTCCGCGTCCGTCGCCATCATCAAGGAGAAGTAGAACATGGGAGGCCGCTGCCGCTTGGGTCCCATGAAGGACACCGCGGAGGCGACGCCAGCATACATAGCAGGTGTCTTGCCGGATCCTTTTGTTGCGAGGACCTTCGTCGACCCCGCATGGGCTCCACGGAAGAGGGGAATCTTAGGATGAACTCGAGTCGGTGCCGGCCATGGCGAAGTAGTGGCCGGTGATGAACTCAAACCGGTGCCGGCCACCATCATCTTTGGCACCAGCCAATGATATTAGTTGGGCAGTGGGGAAGCGAGCCGTCCTTTGCGCTGAAGCATATACCTCCGGGGCTCCCGGCAGTCCGGTGATCGTGCTGCCGGACATGAGGAACACAAATCGATCGGCGGGCGACCATTTAGGCAAGGTATTATATACCTGTGCTATCCAGAACTAGCACCGCGTAGTTCATTTGAATGTAATGAAATCTGTCATGTTTGTATGAAAATCCGGTATTTTATATGATTTCCGTCGTTGTTTATATGAAATATCAGTTTGTACGTGTCTGTGTGAATTTCGTCCGGTTGGTTGAGTTGCTGTCATAATGTGTGCGGCTACGGTTGGATGGCATAATTTGTGGGTCGCTGGTCGGCCTGCGGGCGGCTCGGGCGATGTTGTGGGACAAAAAACGCAGCTCGTGTGAGCTCGTCTCCAACGTGCACGCTGGAGGATGCATGACAGCATGAGCACCAGAGCCATTCCTCGTTCATCGGTGGCAAAGGCACCGGTGGACAAAAGGGTCGCCAATATTTTGGCTACCCCGGGCAAGATCCAAACAGCCCCTCCCAACAGATTCAAATCCCTCGTTTGCCGTGGAATTTTTCCATGTGTTGTTTTCATGGACTAGCAAGATGCCCGTGCATTGCATGGAACATCAAGATGCATTTTTTTACAAACTCCCGCATGCATGCAAGGGATAATTAATGTCCTTCTTTGCTAGTACCAGGAGGCAAACACCATTAATATTGCATTGATTAGTGTTAGTGGCCTTGTATATCTGCAAATTGTAATTCTGATAGTGGCCCCTTGTATATAAAAATGGAGGGAGAAAGATGAGAGATAAGGTGAGGAGGAGTGGGGCGTGGTGGTGACTGGTGGTCGGACTGGGCGGAGGCATGGGAATGGACGGCGCATTATGTCTAGGTTTGTATCTCTCTCACACACACCCACGTAGGTGGGGGACGTGCACGAAGAGAAGAGGTGCACGCACGGTGCACGTACTCCCGTCTCTTTCCCAACCACACCCGCGCGGGTACACGGTGGAGCTCATTTCTGTACGAAAAAGGCAGCCCACGTGGTAATTTGGCACGTGTACTGGTTGTCCACTTGGTGGAGGGAGGATCATCTACCACGGGTGAACAAACAAATTGCGACTTGACGCATTATGTTAAATTAAAAAAAGAGGCAAACCATGTGGGGCCTACCTTAGAGGCAAGGCTCTATACACTGGAGTACTTTTGATGTGTCCCGTCAACTCGCAGAACAAGGAGAAGCTTGCTTAGTACGCCGTCTCCCCCGCCCAGGGGCGCGGTGGCTCGCAGGATGAGGTGAAGCTTGCTTACGAGTAGTACTACTACTACTACTACTACTACTGTACGCCTTTATGCCTGCTCCTTCGCCCACGCGCGCGGTGGCTCGTAGCACGAGGAGAAAATTTTATTACTCCCTCCGTTTACTCCTCGTCCCTACTACATACTTTGGTTAGTACTCCCTCCATTTACTTATACAAGGCCACTATAAAAAAATACATTTTGCATCTATACAAGGCCACAAATAGTAATCGAGACAAAAGTTACTACTCCCTCCTTTCCAGTTTATGGCTCAATTTCAAAATCTCTCCAACCAAGTTAGACGGTGAGTGGTCGAATTAATTTCATAGTTTGCACAAGTAATTAGTACACTCGTTTTTCTCAAGAAGTTATGTTTACTGAGGCATTAATTAGAACGAATGCATGAATGACCACTAAATTTCCATGAACTTGTACATGCATTGGTTAGTTTCCTCTTGACACTGCTTGCGTCGGGTGATCTAACGCACCTCGAAATCCAACATGTAATGGTACTACTATTAGTATAGTAGAACTGAGACTTATCAAACGGAAAAATGAATGTTTTTTAGATGAGCCCTATAAACCCTAGTGGGTACGTACTCCGTAAAAACAGATTTTTCCAAAACTAAGTCGCTCCCTTTCATGAATTCTGTAGTATACTCCTCCGTCGACGCTCCCTTTCATGAATTATGTACTTCCTATTGCCGACATGTGGGACACATACCAACCGGGTCGACGTGTCAAGCACCAAATAACAGTGTAGAATAGCAGGGGGGACGCACCCCACTCGTACCAGCCCAGTAGTAGTAATGAGCAATGAGACGTCAAATCACAATGCCACACCTTCCCAGACGAACGAAGCAACCATTATTTCACACTTCAGTTCGCCATCATCTCAAACCACGTAGTATTGCTTCTGCCTCAAGAGGGACACGCGCATCGCCTTGGTACATCATGACACGTGGGACCGCATGACAGGCCATGCTCCCCCACAGATCGCTCAGTAAAATCACCTCATTTTTACTATACTTCCTCCGTATCGGTTTACTACATGGCATGCACGTAGTTCTAGGTTGAGAATTTAACTGGCTATATATGTGATGAACAACACTCTAGCCTTTTAAAAAAATGTATACTTTTGTACAGTAGTACTATCGATGGATTGCGCCATGGAGCAAAAATTGAAATTTAAAAAAAGGTGGTACATATAGAGAGCGCTCGTCGCCAAATTATGCATATAGTACTATTAAAAAAGCTAGTACATGCTTAATTGGGGTGGTAAATTCTATTAAAGAAATACTAGTAGTATGTACATACTGAAGAGTTAAAGTAACAAGAAGAAACATAACATAGTTCTGCTGGGGGCTCAGCACAACACACCCCTCAAATTAAACTAAGCACACCTGAAATTAAACTATGCAACTAATCCGGTAGACACTATATTAGAAGTTTAGAACCACCATGAGCAACGACACTGCCACCTTACTTGGAGTCCTCGTCCACGTCCTCGACTTCGTCCTTGTCCCTCTTCCTCTTGGCTGATACTTCTTTGCTTGAACCGCACACTTGGCTATTGCTCTTCATCCAACCCTTGTAGATATTGAAACAAAGGTAGCCATCCATTGCAGCATAGTGGATGTGGTCTATATCTAGTACATTACGCTGCCATGCATGATGATGAAACGTGTAATGAGGTTTCTCCAGTTTACAGTACGAAGGATGAACCATGGCTCCTGCCAGGGTCAGCATTGAAGGCTGACGAGAGGGCACCAGCCGATTCTTCTGGAGGTCGAAGGGGTTGCCTACAACAAGGCCTATCCGACCCAGGACTTCTTTGTTGTTCTTAAAGTCTACAGTAACGAATTTCACTGTTTTGTCCTTGAGGAAGTTCTTAAAATCCTGGCACTCAACATCGGCATGGCATATGTGGTAGACCAAGCAAACATTATGTACACAAACCTGGATCACGGCGGGCTTCTTCCTCTCTTCGTCCTTTAGATCCTTCTCTCGTCCCAGGACTGTGGTGTACTCAACATCTAGCCCAGCGACTCACTCATCATCTGAGTTTTCGAACATGCGTCTGAAGCGAGAAAGGCATCCTTTCACCGTCGCGGAAGAACGGGTGTAGATGACGTCGAACTCATCGCCGGTGATGGTTCTAACCTTGTACTCACCGCGATCATGGAGATTTGGGACGCCATGGATTTGGGAGGAGGGTTAGGATTAGTGGAACTGCCGTAATGTGAATGGACGAGACGACTAGGAGCGAACCACCGTAGTATTGAAGGACGTGCGGGGACGAGTAGGAGCGAACTGCCAGCGTGCGAACGGCAGGGTAGTGGCTTTCCATTCTCCCATGATAAGGGCTTCCGAGAGCCCTTGGATCTGAGATCGAACGGTTGCATGGCGTGATTCTGGACCTATGGGTGAATATCCTATCCTGGAGGGTTATTCTGCAAATTTTCAGCAACTTAGCATGCGACCGTTTGATCTCAAATCCAAGGGCTGCCAGCAGCCCGTATCATGGTTGTGCCTACCACGACCGTCGCCTCGCTCGCGCGGTCGCGCCCTTGGAGATTTAACACGGTGCGTTAGGCTATCTGATGTTGGCATGTCATACATAGTCATCACTTAGTCACTCATACTACAACAAGGTTGGCTATAAGGTTGGCTATAAGTGTATTTTTTTACTCCTCTCTATCTCTTTCTTTGTACTCCCTCCATCCCATAATATAAGAACGTTTTTTACACTAGTGTAGTGCCAAAAATGTTCTTATATTATGGGACACAGGGAGTACCAGTATTTATTGCATTTGCTACGGAGTGACCTCTTCCAATGAAATGGTGTTGCTAAGTTTGCTTCATTTAATTAGCTATAGACTCAAAATTGTCTTTCACCTAGGTACACGCGCTTAGCACCGTTTCTTCCTTGGGTCACCAAACTAGTCTCTCTCTTCTTGATTAAATTGCCACATCAGACTTTATGCCTATGTGGCAAGCATAGCACCTGTAGGAGCAAGTAAAGGTAAGTACAATAGTGCGCTTTACATGGCATTTTTGCATATGTGGAGGAAAGAGAGGCAAGGAAAAAGTGGAGAAGTGGGCTCTCATGCAAGAGCCAGCCTCTACTACATGGTGGAGCATTGGGAGAGGCACCTGTATGGAGGTGGTCAGGAATCGGGAGACTCACGCCGGTCGTAGCACAGCAGTTAAAATGATAATGGCAAGTCAAATCACGGGGCCCTACCTGTCCAGCAATAACTCGCTGTCAAATCACACAGCCCTACGTTTGCAGCAGCCTACTCCCTCATCTTCTTGCGTCTCTGTTGAACCGACTAGGTGGAACTGCCCCGCCTACCGCGCAGGAAAAGCCCCGCCCTTGACTTTTAAATACTACTACATCCGCTTAAGAATCCAATGATATACTTTTTGTGACAAAGTAACTCATATTTAATTAGTCAAATGGATGACCTAGAACTACGTGCAGGCCCTATAAACCGAGACGCCTAAAAATAAAAAACTAAGACAGAGAGGGTAGTTCAGCGCATATCTTTTTAGATCAATATAGTCAGGATTCACCAAGGAGCAAAACCAAGTGGTAGGCTGCTCTTGTCGTGTTGGCGTAGCAACTCAAGCAGGGTCAGTCTGCACACGAAATGGCGACACACTTAACAGGACCCCTTTGGCCGACATGTGGCTCATCCACCGTCTTGTTCCACGTGCGATGCACCAAATTACAGTTCGGAGCGGCAGTTGGAATTGGAGGCACCTCGGTCGTAGCGCCGCAGTAGTAGAAAATGAGCGATGAGGGGTCAAATCACAAAGCCCCACCTTTCCCGCATTAAGCTGGATGGACGAAGCAACCATCATTTCACTCTAGGGCGCAAGAGCATAAATAAAAGAGAAAACAATGATGCGTGCGGCAGCTACCTAGGGCACCCTAGGGTAGGGGTCTCCACTACAGATCCTTTTTTTGGAAGCGCCTCCACTACAAATCGGCTTCTCCCTCGTCCTCTTGAAGAAAACCGATGATGAGTGCGGCGGTAGGGTTTGTAGGAGTACTACGGCGTGCGGGGCCACGTCGTAGTAAACGGGTTCGAGTCGACGCCTTAAATATGTGTGGGCCGCTTGGTTTTACGGGAACGAGGCAGCATTTTGGGTTCGGGGACCAGTGGAGATATAGTAAGTACAAAAAATTGTGGACGTACGTTTGACCGAAAGGCAATGATGCATGGGCCCTGCATTTTGATATACCCGGGGCCGCGTGAAATTTTCTACTCTACTCAAAACTAGTAAGGTACACATGTATTGAACGCATGAGATTTCGAAACCAAATTATGAATAAATACACACTATCGCATGTAAAGCTTTGAGTCATATATGCATGATGTAGATGTTTGTTTAGTTATTATAGTTCATCTCATTCAAAATCAATTAGTTTTATAAAAATGTTAAGATTCATGGGGTTGTGCATTGTAAATCATAAAGTAAAATACAAATAATGGCAATTCATTTAGAAAAAAATAATCAATTATGATACAGAAGATTCTAGAACAAAGGAGAAGTGCTTGTGTGTTGAGGTTTGTGCATTATGGAGTCTTCTAAATTGTACATGTGGCAGATCTGGTGGAATGTTGATGATATCCAATGGCCAGTAGTGCTCGGATTTGCCTATCTCTGCACTGTCGGGTTAGCTTCATCCAGCAACCATCTTTCAAAGTTATTGGCACACTATATAGTTCTTGTGCCATAGTTGCATGTTTTGGAAAAAAGCTACTAGTGGGTTGTACTATCTATTTAGGAATAGAAGATGTATACATGGAAGTTGTAGGGAAAGAGATGACATGGAGCATCTCAATTCCTATGAGTAGGGATTGGAAAAGAGATGTCATTTGGTTCACATCATAGAAACTTTTCTATTGAATCTAGAGATGACATGTATCTCAATTCCTATGAGGACGGATTAGAAAATAGATGTAATTTGGTGCATATCATAGGAACTTTTCTATTGAATATACGCTAATGTTTATTTCCCTTTGAAATTAAGGGAGTATAGGAATCCATTCATATGAACCAAGTGGCTCTAAAGCTATAGAAATTATATCATGTTTATTTCCTTTGAAATGTGGAGTATATGAATCTATTCCTATGAACCAATTGGCTCTAAAGGAAAAAATCCTATAAAAATCATATCATATAGAGTTCCTATGATATTCCTCGACACTAAAGGATGGTTGAAATTGCTGCGGGTGATACAATGGTCTTTCTTTGTAGACTCCTCACCCATCTTTATAGTTACCTCTCGAAGATGAATGAAATGATATATACAGGGTATTCTACATGTGCAATTTGGTACACGAAAACTCGGTAAAAGTTTGCGAGGTTCGACTTTTCAATAAAGCTATATGCACTGCATTTCGGAACGGAGGGAGCATACAGCAGTTGCTAACACTCACGTGGAAGATTTGTGTGTAGGAGGAGTGGCTGTTCTGTTAAATGACATGGCAAAACTGACACTGTCGGATGCCGATCTAATGGTTCTTACGGCGTTCGTCAGGAAAAGGCTTGTGGCGAACGTTTGTCGGATAATGATTTACAGACACATGCATTGCATTGATACGTGCCCCCCTCTCTCTCACACACACACACCCTCATGAGTCACGACTCTCCTGAGTCCTCTCGCAGACTCGCACGTTGCACCCACCGTCTATCTGTAGGTAGACGTCACGCACATGTGTGCTCTTCACACCCTACCCTCAGAACTTCTAAAAAACAAAAGACGGTGCGCACATTTTATTTTAGCTCACACGTCACACACTTATACTATTACTCTTGTGGCGAACGTGTTTTGGCATAGTATATTGTACTCTCACGAAGAGAAGCAGTGCACGCACGCACTAGTTCTCTCACACCCACTCGCGGGTACACGTAGGAGCGCATTTTTTTGAAGCTGGTACAACAAAATCACTCTGCTATATATAAAAGCAGGAGCCTTAGCGCTTGTTTTACTAGGGTTCCTCTCGTTCACTCTCTCATGCTCTCCACATCTAAGAAAGACATAGGTGTGGCCACACTCTCTCTCAGCTCACGGCTGGTCACAAATCCGGCCGGACAACCTAGACCGGGGCAGGGGTGTAGGTGCATCGTTCATGCTGTCGTCGGCGGCGAGGGAGGAGACCAACAGCTATCCGCGCGTCCGATCGGCGGCCGTGACGTTCTCTCCGAGAGAGCAACGGCTCGGGAGGGCCTCCGACCCTTCTTCCTCCCTGCGGTATTGTGGCCAAGATGTAGCCTCCCGGCACCGTCTTTGCCACATGCCGACGACCCTCAGGTATATATTCCTTTGAAACCTGCCTTGCTCTACTGCCCCAGCTCCCTTCGTGTGGATCCTTTTCTACTTCCGTCCGCTGTTCCAAAGCCACCTAGACTTCTACTATTATTAGAAGTAAAGCTAGTTCATACAATCGACTCAAAGCGTTGGTTCAAACATGGAAGAAAGTGGGAAAGTTGTAGCATTAATCTAGGACTTGGTTCTAAGAGGAAACGGGGGAAAGTAGTAATATCTATCACTATTTAAATAACTGTATTTCGTATTTTTGCAAATAGGGATGTTTGTCTCCATATCGTTTCAGGATGTCTGTCTCCGTATTGTTTCTATCCGCGCAATTAAAAGCACACACCTCAGTTTTAGTACAACTGCGCAAAATGAGATGGCTATCCCTCGTTGCCGTCGTCTAATCTCCCATCTTCAAGGTATCCCTACATTGGTAGTAACTAAGGTAGAATGACCAACGCAATCTAAAAGAAGCTGATTCGTACGTTTTACTTCCTGATTGCAGTGCAGGGACGAGCGAAAACAACTGCATCCTAGTCCGGAATGCACTTTCTACCAGTTCATCCATGGACCAAGGACTAGCTGGCACGGCCGCACGGTGGTTTTTTGGACAGGTGCGCGGACAAGAGGCATTGTGGTCTGCTTATTTCTGCAAATAACGGTGCTTAAATTTAGTGGAATGCACAAAAATTTCAGCTGGTCAGTACACTGCATGGTTCAATTCAGCATTCCAACTGAGACCACAATTATAATTGGTTATTCTGGAATGAGAGAACCTAACCCTGGATGGTGTCAACAAGAAAAAACCAGAGTGAACTCCAGGAAATTTAACCCTGCCGGGAGGTCCTTTGCTCAGAGAAGCCTTGCTTGTTTTTTCCTGATTTGTAAACCTTCTCACAACTTTGTCTTTTGTTGTGAACTAGTATATGTTTGTTATGTTCTATGAATCATTGAGATGTATAAAATTGCTTAACTTATGCTTTTCAAGTTTTTTATGAAGACGGGTTTAATGTGAGTGTTCCACATGAGCGCTGGACTAGCGTGTGAACGTTTGGAATTTATTACATTGTGGCCTCAATTAACTACATGAACCACTGTAACAAGATACATAGTTGCTTATATGTCAGACAACAGATTGTTGATTGTTAGTTGGTCGATAGCCTAGTGTTGAAGCGAGCTGAGCCAATGTGTCGGGTTTTGCACAACTGCTTACAAGTGGGGTAGCACCAACAGTGTTTACAAGTACTTATGTATACGTCGGTGCACGGTTCTCGAATGAGTGCTCTATTTCATCAAAACACACACTGCTCGTATGATAAACCGTGACAACTTATGTCTTACCATGCCATATTCATGAAAAAACTAGTGAGGACGCATCTGTTTCGGCAACAATTACGATGGTTCTCACATGATTCACGGGCACATAAAAGTAGCAGCAGTTCCCATAGACGGATTCAAATAGAGTACTAGCCCCAGAGGGGTCGATAACACGCAAGGTTCGGATAATTAGACACAATCCAAACTACTATTAAACACTAGCTGGGGCAACTATTTCATGCCTCAATCTAATTTGGGCTGGACACAAGACGGACCTTGCCATGAACATCATCGAGGACGTCCCGCAGCAGCTCAATCCTGTGAACCTTCATGAAGACAACCTTGTGGCCTTGCCACTGATAAACTTGTTTGTGGAGGCATGTCACGTCATCTTCCTGTGTAAGCTTGACAAGAACAGTATGCCTCACAAATGAAGGAGTAGCTTTGAACTTCTTGTGCTTCAGTACACCCTGGACAACACGCCTGACAACAGTGAGGCTGGAATACAACTCTTCACTGGTATAACCGCAAATGGCTTCCAGGATCCAACAGCCTAAGAACTATGTTTTCCCAGTGCGTATATTCAGGTCATCCGCCTCATAGCGAGTGACATGTACAACCACACAATCCTTGTCTGCATCAGGGCTCTAATTGATGTCACGACCGGTTTTCCAATAAAAATATTTATTGACAAACCAATCTTTTGAGTCCAGTATGAGAGAAATCCTCCTCACTGGTAGACAATTTCTTGATACAATAAGCCAGTAGCATAAAATATATTACAGGGTTGAACTGCGGTTACTCAACCAAATTATTACAAGCACGCCAATAATTACACATAATGGCGGACATGACACAGTGGTGTGGAGGCATACTACTGACTCGAGGATAGGGCGGTGGTGGAAAAACACAGCGGGGAGAGGAATACAAGACTCTAAGTCTGTCATCTCATCGAACGTCGAGGTGAGGCTCGATGAATTTATTTGGTAGCGGAAGCGGATATAAAACAGTGACCAAATCCAGGGTCGCACGAGACTGACTGGGACTCCTCTAGGTGTCGGACTCGCTATCAAACTCTTCATCCATGAGATCGCCTTCGTCAGCATCTGGCCAAATCAACAAGCCAGTGAGTACTTTGAAAGTACTCGCAAGACAGTTCAGACGTAAGATATAACAAATGCATGCATGGATGCGTCATGAATAATTCACCAATGTACATCTCAAAAATTAGCATAACAAGGTAAGTAAAAAGGGAAACGGCGGTAGTCCGCCTGAAATCCCAACAGAACATAAATAACTACCGATCAGGTGTCTAAAGCGATGCCTCGAAAGGTGAACAAATAAATATAAGGAAATGATGCCACAGTCGGGCGTCTTAGCGACACCACATAAAGGGCTTTAAAAGAAATACCACAGACGGATGTCGGGGCGACATCACAGAAAGGGCTTTAAAAGAAATGCCACAGTCGGACGTCAGGCGACATCATAGAAGGGGCTTGAAAAGAAATGCCACAGTCGGACGTCGGGGCGACATCACAGAAATGGCTTGAAAAGAAATACCACAGTCGGACGTCGGGCGAC